>NC_138207.1:22660131-23077631 GCF_964194415.1 Vipera berus | reverse complement strand
ACAAAGCACAGATTTACCAATAATATAATATTGCATTTTATGGTACCCTATGGGCGAGGATTTATCTAATATTAATGGGCACCTTGATTTATGAGTAATCACTGGAGTTACATCTTGATAGTTGCCTTATTTTAGAAGAAGCTTCTAAATTAGTAGAAAATTGGATATTATTACATATTACCTTACTCCATCTGATGTACAGAATTGGTTTTGGCAATAAGAAGTTTGCCACAATATATTATATGGCACTCAATAAGGTTCTCCTCTCCTCTAATATCAAGCACTAGGCTGCAGTATTTTGAGCCAATGACAGAGTCTCTATCCAAGCATAATAGGATCTTGTGTCAGCTTAATGGTGACTTATGGAAGGTCACACAGTGTATTTGGGTGCAATATCTTTCATGTGACAAATAAAGAAACAAAGAAAAATACATGTTGCAAGAGAAGCTGTCTTTTTACACCAACATGCATGCATGTGTCTGTCTTGTGCATTTTTGAAAATGTAATTACACACTTCTTTCTAGCTTCCAATGCATTTCTATAGTGAATCGATCCAACTATTCATTGAACAATATTTATTTTCAAATGTCACATTGGGGTGGCCTAATTTGTCCCCAGGAGAAAGATTTTCTGCTCCGACTGCAAAATGTAGAACTAAAATTGCTTGATTGATGCTGATTATCATATTAAATGGTTTAGCTTTGGGGACAAAAATTATAAATTAAAGCCACATTGTGGCTGTGATTGGTGGCCAGAGATCTTTCCAAGTGCCAGCAATTTTTTAATGAGATCATACATTTCCAAACCTCTAGCGTGTATCACATTTTGAGATTTATTTCTTGAAACAGTACTTAATGCAATACTGTGTCAGCTTTTTGAAAATTCAGATACATTCTTGATTTATTTGGACAAACATTCAAAATGTTTAAAATGTAATTAGTGGCTCTGTATAACATTTATTCAACCTGGCCATAGAGGTTAGTACTTTGACTGAACATCCTGTTGTATTTTTACTAATGGAAAGGTGCCTTTTCTTATTCATGAATGAGAAAGAATCCATCCTACTTTTTAATTCTATGATGGACAGAAGAATGTTGCATAATATTGAACCATCATATACAAGCTCTTCATTCAGATAGCTCTCTGAGGGCTTGTTTCCTGAGAAAGTTATTCTTTTCACAATACATATTTTTAAAAGAATCATCTTAATATAAATATCAAATTCATATCAATCAGTAGCCCAAGGGAGAGTCACTGGTCCAAAGTGTCCTTAGCTGATTTGGTGCCTAAGGTAAAACTAGACCTAACAGTCTGCTGATATCTAGCATGATGACTTAACCACAACATCAGACTGGATTTCTCAATGTCAATTAAGAAAATAAAATGGAAGTAATTAACATGGCAGTAACTGTTCCCTTCATCAAAGACTTCTTGTATCCATGGTCAATAAGAATGCTTTGGGGATGAGTTCTAGTGAGTTTGTTTTTGACTGACTCTATTTCAATGCAGATCATTTACTGGGTTTCCAGTGACCTTATAGCTACTTGCCTTGTAACCAGATGTCTGATTGGTATTACTGTTCATATCAATTTTCAATAATTTACATTCCGTGCATGTACTTTCTTGCCTGGGCAAACAAAACACACTCAGGTTGTAATCCTATGCCAATCTTTTGATAGGCCCCATTGAGCACAGCTGAGTGTATGTTTACATAAACCAGCACAGGATTTCTTCTTTTTTTGAGGGCTGTTTTCTCAAGCTGCTAATTTCAGACTTACCTTTACATTTAGTGCCAATACACCTACTGGACCTGTGAAATGATTTCTTATAGAAAAAGGAGCAGCAAAAAACCAACACAGGAATAGAAAAATATAATGTTCAGTTTGAGAGTATCCTGGAGAAACAATTTCTTAATTATTTGCTCCATCAATGTATGTGTGTGTGAGGGATGCAAACACATACACCCACACCCACATATAAAATCACTAGGAAAAAAAAGGTTAATGTAGCGGATAGGGAGTTAGGGCAGTGACATTGGGTTAACAGTGTGCCAGACCAAGTTAAAGAGATATTACTTGAATAACTCATTACATCAAGCAATGCTTAAAATACCATAATTCACATGGATTGCAAAACCCTAAAGAATAGTTTACAAATCACAGTGGCTAAGGTCACCCAATATGCTAAACCATAATACAGCTGCTGCAATTTTGCTTAATGCAATGTATGAACACAGCCAGAAATTGAATATATGAAGTAATCTCATTTAAATAAAGCATTTGTTTTGTACAATGTATTAGTAGTGACAACTTAATGGTTGTAAACACCACTTGAAACAACAAGCTGGAATTCTCTGAGCAGCTTTCAGATCTATCTACCATTTTTGGTAGATGCCTTCTAGTTACTAAAATTGAAGCGTCCTTGAGCCATCGGAACAGTAGAAAAAGGGTACAGTGGCTGTCACTGGTGGGCTCAACTGGAGAAGTGTGAATTGTATGTAGTATACCGGGCTATAAACTAACCAGTTGTTAAGGCACAACTCTGTTCATTTAATGTTGTTCAATTATTTGGCCTGGCTAAATATGTTGCAATACTTTTAAACTCACAGAAACTAATTATTCTGGAAGTTTCCATAAAGTAAGTGCCAGAAGAACCTGCTTCTGACTCTAGCGTCTTTGTTGAATCAGTAGAAAAAATGTATAAAATGAATGTTGGTAATTTTGCAAAAATGCTAGGAACTGATGCTAATCCTGAACAATGTTTATTTACTAAAGTCTTACCCTGTCTTTTGTGATCTATATTAATTCCCTACACTGTTCCATTTTGCATACTGATGTCATTTTTTTTGCAACCACCTCTTGTAGATTCCAAAAGCAAAAATCCTCTCTTGAACGACTTTGATTTTTATGCAATGCCCACAATGCATAAAGCTACAGCTGACATTGTTTCCATTTATTGCATTGTTGCATACCACTTACAAAAGACAGAAGTGGCTTCTAAAAGGTTTAGGCTTCAGAAAATATGTGGCATTACAATTTCATTGTCAAGGCCATGTATTTTTGTTGACCATAGATCAAGGTTATTTGCTGTCTAGATAAAGGCTGTATGTTACACTGTTCATTCATTACAAAAGTAGCTTTGCCACATTTTATTCCATCACAATTCATGCCTCCAAGATCCACAGTAATTCTCATTAGAATGATCTTTAAAAATTTAGAATTTTGAGTGTAAGAGATTTTGACTCAGTGTAAGAGGTTGTTTTAGGTAAGATTTCAAGGCTTACACACTGGGTTTGTGTGCTTCTTGTACATTTTAAATAGTGGATGGTAAATGATTAAAAACAATGATTATCCAAGGATATTATCTGATATATCACTGTAAGTGTACATTAAGCTGCCTCTTCTAGATGCTGTAGTCATCAATTAGAATGGGTTTCAGTTATTAGTAGGGAGGAAAACTGCCTATTAATGAACCTTTTAAAGGAAGAAACAAATCATTGCTGAGATTACATAATGACTACAACTAAACCAAAGCAGATGGATGTTAGGAACAGGAGAGGAAGGAGCAAGCGTTTCTGCTTTGGAATTGCTGGTTGGTTCTAGGATGGCAGCTCAATTCCTTTAGGAGATGTATTTCTTGTTGATTTATTTGTTGCTTAACTGATTTAGGATATATTTCATGGTCTGGAGCTTTCTGTTTTAAATGTAATCCTTTAGGACATTTCTTAGATCCACATATGGTTTATGAAGGTGCTTAGTTTCCTTGGTTACATGGAGTTGCAGTGAACTATAAGCTGGTGTGCCTGGAGTCTGTTTGTGAAAGAGAAATGGGAGGATCAGAATAACTCTTACTTTAAATTATCTTCAGGTCTTAGGGTGGCTAGAAATAGTTTAATTTAATACATGGGTCTCTGCCTTTAGACATTCAAAATAAAACCATAATTGTATGGAAGGGAGCTGAAGAAAATCCTGACTCTTGAAATATTGACCTCTGCTAATGTTATGATAATAAGCTCCTGTAAGACAAGTGAGTAGGGACGCGGTGGCTCAGTGGGTTAGGACGCTGAGCTTGTCGATCGGAAGGTCGGCAGTTTGGCGGGTCGAATCCCGAGTGCCGCGTAGCAGAGTGAGCGCCTGTTACTCGTCCCAGCTTCTGCCCACCTAGCAGTTCGAAAGCATGTAAAAATGCAAGTAGAAAAATAGGGACCACTACGGTGGGAAGGTAACAGCGTTCCGTGCGCCTTTGGCGTCTAGTCATGCCGGCCACATGACCACGGAGATGTCCTCGGACAAGCGCTGGCTCTTCGGCTATGAAACGGAGATGAGCACCGGCCCCTAGAGTCGGAAACGACTAGCACACATGTGCGGGGGAACCTTTACCTTTACCTTAAGACAAGTGAAAGGGAAGAAGAAAGGATATTTTCCAATTTACCAGAGACAAGATGCTTTAGTCTTTATTTTCCTCCTTATCTACGGACAGCAATGGAAAATTTTACTTGTTTCATTCTAAAGACTTTATTTTAGTTCTCAACATTTGAAAATTATAGGAGACATGTATTGGAAGGATTCCTCTTTTTTTGCCTTCCCTGAGGAATGTTAAAGAAAAAATCCTGGCTGGGTCCTTTTTTTACCGTTAGAAGATAAATGTGTATTTACAGCAGAGGCAATTAGTATATTTTTCTTGTGAGAAGACAGACACCTGGCACCCAGGTAATTCACCCATGCAGCTTCCTCAGTGGACATCCTCTCAGCAAAATCTAAGATTATCTTATCTATCTTCTTTGCAGATAGTGTGGGAGAGCCATTATACTGTAGCTAATAGCAGTAAAAAATATCAAAGGTGCCTTCACAAAGTGAGCTACAGCTCACTAAAACAGATGCCTTTCGACAACATATGTTGGTTGGAAGGGGTGTTTACCAAGCTCTTCTAATTCCCCCCCTTTCCCTTAGCAAAACTTCTCTGTTTCTGTTTGTCCTTTGGGTTGGAGCTACTAATTGCCCATCCTCTCCCTAAAGATTTTGGCAGAGATCAATCTTCCAGTTGAGCAATGTAGCCCCATCGGTGCCAATCTTTTAAGGTAGCCCATACAAGAAGCATAATCAGGAATGGTAGCTCTAGTTTTATTATAAAATTACATTAACATAATCAGGCAAGTCTGAAATCAAATCTCTCTCTCCTTCATTTGAAGTCAAAAAACCTAGAAAGGATCTTTTCTGAAACATTTTTTATAACATCTGTTATCTGACTATTGCCTTGTCTGTGGCTCTTCCTTCTGCCTCCCAAGGCCATTCTCACAGCCAATTATATTATATGACCAGTTATCAGCTACTGCTATAAAACCCTCCCCTTGCACCCTGTGGTCAAATGGTGTGGATCTTTCATCCTGTTTTCTCTCTTGGTCCTGAGTTCCCAGATTTCTGTCTTCTTTCTAAAGAGTGCCAGCTGAGCTTCTTTGTGAAATTCTTGGTGGATCCTTGGCTTAAGTCTTGTTTATTATTTTCCTAAGCATGCTCAAACTAAGTTTGGGGTGGGGAAACAAAATTGCTGGCTGGTGCTTTGTCATTGCACTCCCCTTTTAATTTCCTATAATTAAAATAAATAATTCATATTTTACAAATTCATATTTTACATATTTTACAAATAGACATGAGAATAGACCCCTATAGCTTTTATCAGTGTTTCTCAACCTTGGCAACTTTATGATGTGCAGACTTCAACTGCATACTGCTGGCTGTGGAATTCTGGGATTTGAAGTCCTCAAATCATAAAGTTGCCAAGGTTCAGAAACAATTTACTAGATTGTAGAAAAAGTTAAATGTTTTGTTAAAAATTAACAGAATATTTAACATGATTGACTCAAACTCTAGTCTAGGTGAACTTATTTGAATTGCAACTATATACAATGATAGGAGGTGTGTGTTGCCTTTATTATTGTTGTTGTTGTTGTACTTGCTGTTGGGAGATGGGGACAAGAAAGTGTTATTGAGAAAGAAATTTTTTTGATAAGAAAAATGACAGTTATTGATGGAAATTTGTGTCAAAATATTTAATGCACATAGCAACCCATGCATACAAAGTCCATAAAGTCTCTTTTCAGTTGACTTTAACTCATTGTACATGGGCACATCAATGTCTTGGCAGCAATATGGACATGGTTTGCTGCAGTCTTCAAGAATGTTCTTGACTTTCTCATGTAGTCTAAAACCATGAGACTTCTTGGTGCTTTCCCATTTAAGTATTAGCCACAATCAAACTAGCTTAGCTTGTCAATATGTTGACACTTGTTGTGATCTAAGAGTTATTAATAGAAATATAGGTTTCTCTTTAATCTTTAGATTAAAAATGGAAAGAGCAACTGCTGAACAAGCAAAGCTGGTAATTATTAAGAATGCAGTAAGAAGGGACTTCATGTCCTTCCCTGCTGTCTTACGATAGCTATCTATTTTTTTTCTTCAATTGAAAGAACTTTGGAATTTGCAGTTAGAAAATAAACATTTTTCTTTTTATAACTTATTTATTTATTATTTTTGTTCATTTTATTCCCTTGAAGACACCTTGGAAACTACAGCTAGTCAAGAATGCAGCGGTACAGGAAGTGATGAACATGACACAGTATACATATGTGTCCCTTTTGTGATCTGCACTGGTGACTAGCTGGCTTCAGGGTGCAATTCAAGGTGTTGATAATCACCCATGAAGCCCTCATGCCATAGGGACTGGCTACTTAATGAATCTCCTATCTCTACATGTTCCACTTGTCCGTCTAGGTGAGCATATTCTATATCCAATCAAGCAAACAGTATTTTTGTCTCTTTGATAGTGGTTTCTAATCTATGGAATGTCATCCCCAGAGATCAGTACTGCTTCCCCCTTATTGACATTTTGCAAACTGTAAAAAACTTGGTGGTTTTCACAGGCTTTGGGAAAGGATGGTGGTCAAGACTTCTGGTTTTTGGTTTTATGGGTGAAATGGAATTGGTGTTCTGACTAGCTGTATTTTTTTCTTGATATATATTCTTTCCATTCAATTGTAAGCCATTCAGAATTGTCCAGAAGTTAAATGGTCTTAAAAATGAATGAATGAATATAGAACAGAATGATTAGTTCCTGTAATCTGGTTGCAACACTTCTGTTAATATGGTCCAAAATTCTATTGGCCTTTTAAATTACTGAATCACATTATTTGTTCATGTTCACCTAGTGATCTGTTAAGACCTTTCATATGCTTTTCTACCAAGTTAGGTGTACCCAATACTGTATTTAAGTACAAGTTCATTATGCATTGCCAAAAATTCATACTTTTAAGCAATAAAAACAGAATAGAAACAAAAATAACAAAAAGGATATCCATTGCTTGCTATTTCTATTCCCAATGACTGTGCTGGTCAATAGGATAAAGGACACAAATAATAATAATAATTTCTGAGGTGCATATTCTCTTCATGAGTTCCAATCTACAAATATGCACTGATTCTTTACTTCCAGCATCTCTTCGAGAGTGTGATAATGGTGTCTTAGTAACAGCTTGGTTGAACCATCTCTTTTATTAGACAGTATTTCAACCTGATTAATATTTTCTTTTGTATTTCTCATGCATAATTATACTTTATGTTGATGTGCTTTATCTGATATCTAATCTTCCCCATCTAGCAAAACTAGAATATATGCTTGCTTGTCTTTAAAGGTTCATGGTTATCTTTGGCTCATCTTTCCCAAAATACATTTACAATTTATTTGGTCAAGCATGTTTCTACCTGGGCTGCTGAAATCTATCCTCTTTTTCTGCATGAAAAGGCAGCCATCCACTGTTCCAATTAGCCCAATTAGGTTCAACTTCCCCAGAAGATCAGATTTCTTCCTGAAAATGTACAGCTGTCCTGTTCTCAGCCAGATTATAGCCACCTAAACTGCTGTGGAATTACTGTTTCCAATAATGTTTGTTGACACTCTCATTTTTCTGTTTAAGATTCGTTTTCCGTCAGCAATGTCTGCATCTGTGAATGTGGAGCTTCTCAATTGCCTTTTATGTTTTTATCTTCTGTTTCCAAATGAGATGGTAGCCTCCATTCCACTCGCTTTCTGTTTTAAAATGAAGGTAGCCGCCTAGTGTTTCACCTCTATTTCCATGTTTAAATACTTCACGTTATCACAGTTGTCTTCTTTCTTATGATAATATAGGATAAAATCACCTACATAAATTAGAATAAACGTTAATCATTCATTCTTGAACTCCAAATGTTGCTGAACTTTAATTTCCAACAGCTCCAGTTAGCAAGGTCAGTGTTCAGAGATGCTAGGACTTCAAGCCCAGCAACAGTTAGAGGACTTAGGTTCCTCATTCTGCAAGGGTAAACTTGATGGGAATATAATATGAATTAACCAGCTGGATCCACACATTTGTTGCAGATTGAATCATGATATTGAATATTAACGTCTGATACATTATATAGACATTTGTGGAGAGACAACATACATGAGAAGTCCAGAAAACTGTAGGGCTGTATTAACTCAAAATAACTTAATGAACAATTAGTACACACATTGGACTAAGGAAACAGCTTGCAGTTCATTTTGTATAACAAAAACATTGCTCAAAGTTAAACAAACACCATTTGGCATGATGGTGAAATGGGTTTGTTTTTTCATTTGTTCAATTTATAGGCTATTTTTCAAGGTTGCTGTTCCCAAAGCCGCATATAATAAAAATTAAAATAGTGTCAGCAATAAAGCAATAGCAATAAAGCCAACAGGAGATAGCATTAAATAAATAAACAAAGAAACAACAACAAAACAGCATGAAGTGCTGAAAGGCTACTTGCATTCAAATGTGTATTCACCTCCCCCATTCCACACTTTAGGTTCTTATCACTAGATTTTAATTTTGGGGCTCATGTAAGGGAAAGTGGTCTTTCAAAATACAATTTCTCTAGTAAGTGAAAAGAGACTCTGCAAATAATGGTTGCTTATGGCCTTTGGCTTCCAATTTAAATTTTGGTTGATCTTTTAACCCAAAAAGAATTCATGTAGTCCAGATTTGCTGATACAATAGTAACTGTAGTTGGAATGTTACCTGTTCTTTAACCCAAGGGGGAATCCGGTAAGACTTTTAAGGGCAGCAGGCCTTGATGCTGTGCATGAAAAAGTCACCGTTGCAGGCTGATTACCAGCAAGCAGATTTTGCCAAAGAAGAAAGAGTTGAAAAGAAGGACTGAAGAGTGCAAGTAATTTTTCATCTTCCCACAACTTCCTTGTTCGCAGAACTGGTGGAATTATATTTATATTGATTTGGCCAAGATGTCAGAGCAAATAAACTGCTTTGGTGCAGTAAGTAAAGCATCTCATTACTGGGTGAAGGATCTTTAGGCCAGCAGAGTGGTTTGTCAGCAGAAGATGCTCAATTCTCTTTTGACCACAAAGGAACTGGAGCTGGTGAGCTGGTAAGAGTAGAGTGCCACATCACTATCCTCATGTCCTGCCTAGGTGTGTCACCTGTGTACCACCTTTGTTGCCACTGTTGTAGCCTTGGTCTGTTCAGCTGACATTGAGGGGCATGGGGAAGTTGAGCCAATTAATTATTAGCTTGGTTCATGTTCCAGCAGCAACATTGCAAGAGATTCCCTCCTTTCTTGTGGAGCAACCAGGATGGTGGTGTTCCATTGGCAGAATATCTTCACCAATCTGACCACCGGATCTCCAGATTTCTCTCCTTCTGCAGATGGATGCTGCTCCTTGCCATTCCCTTGCACCATATGATTTCAGTGCTGGATGTTTAGCTATTTACAGCACAGCGCTAGTGAATATTTTAGATTTATTTTTTTCCTCCCCGTGAAAACAAAATGGAACAAGGAAAGGGTAACTAAAGGGGTGAGATGAGAGCTTGCTACCTGCTATGAGGTGTGTCTTTGTGTGCATGGGAAGGCATGGCAGGAAGGACAGTGAATAGACCATGGAGCTAAAGGAAGGGATGGGCAGCAAGGGATATATGCGTGGGTCCTTTATACAGTATGTGATATGAATGTGCTTTTGACTGATTTGGATGTAGAGAAGGGGTTTTTTTGTTTATTGTGTTCTTTGGTGAAGGATTGCTTATTTTCTTTGTTGTATCTGTGTGCATGTACACGTACTTGTTTGTATGAATGCATGTATATGTATGACGTGTGTCAGCTACAATTGTGAGACTGTCAGAAGTTTGCAATAATTAAGGAAAAACACTTGAAATAAACCATTCATTTTAAAATGTATTTAAAATCTATACATTTATAGATCCCAAAATGTCAATAAAAGCAAACAAATAGACATCCTATCCCTTACAATAATTCAATTTTTAAAAAGTTTCCAGACCTGGGGATGGGGGTGGGGGGTGGGGGAGAGAAGGAAGACAACCTGATTTCTAAGGAGGTTCTGGCACTGCTGTACCTCATGGAAATGGGAGATCACCAACAGGTTTTCTCAGCACATCTGAATTGGATAGGTCAACTCCTGTAGGAGGGGGGCCCTGCAAATATCTGTACATATGCCTTGCCTTGTGTGTGTGTGTGTGCATGTGTGTAGACAGGAGAGAGAGAAGATGGATAGAGATATAGGTAGATAGATAGATATGTAGATACACACACACACACACACACACACACACAGAGAGATGGATAGGTATGGATGGATAGATAGAGATATATAGATATGGATAGATAGATAGATAGATAGATAGATAGATAGATAGATAGATAGTAGATACATAGATACAAAGATATAGATAGATACATAGATGATAGACAATAGATGAAATAGGGAGGGAGGGAGGGAGGGAGGGAGAGAGAGAGAAGAATCATAGATAGTTACTGTAGTAGTTTTGTCTTTTTGAGCATCCTCAGTTCTCTTTTGTGAATTAGGAATTTTCTTGTGTTTTACAAGAACAAATACATGATCTGGAATTTAGCCCACTACAAGATATATTAGGAAGCAAATTCAGCCTCCTGCTGATCAGTTGTCAGCTTTATCAAGTGCTTTCCATCATGTCAGTCTTGACTTCCTCTTGCTGCTCTGATAAGTTTTAGTACAGCAGGAGAAGTTAAGACCTGGAAGAGTGCACTTTGCAAGTGGATTTGAAGCCAAGTCTGATATTACCTCCTCATATTGCTTCTTTTGATGGGGCTACTGGAACAGAAAAATCAATTTAATAGAACAGTTTAGTGTCTTGTAATGTGTTTATTTCCCACCTTCCATTCAAGAGCTTAATGTGCTGTACACATTATGTGTTTTCTACTTCTGGCTATCTCCACATCAGTGTATGAAGGCCGAAAGAGAGTAATTGGACTGAAGCTGCCTAATAAACTTCCATGGTTATAGTTACACTAGAACCTGGGTTTCTCTGCTCCTCATTCAAAACTTTAACCACAGCACCACCATACCAGCTATCTTTGTTTGGACAAACATTTGAACAAAATAATCCAAACCAAGATAGTGGTCTCTATTTTCTTCCTGAAACAGGAAGAGTAATATTTATATTGCAGGCTAATCTGGGGGGAAGAAAACCAATAGTGGGAAATGATATTTTTAAAAAAGCATATTGATGTGCAAGAGCCAGTTTAGTGTAGTGATTAAGGAACCAGGCCATAAACTGAAAGGCTGTGAGTTCTAGTCTTGCCTTAGCCACAAAGCCAGGTGGGTGACTGTGGGCCAATCTCTCTCTCTCTTAGCCCTAGGTAGACAACTTTAGAAACATTGCCAAGAAAACTGCAGGGATTTATGCAGGCAGGCACCAGGAGTCAACACTGACTCAAAGGTACCAAAAATATAATAATAATAAAAATACAAATACAGATGTACACTTTTGAAAATCAGGAACCATGGTTCACCTGGAAGAAATCTATCAGTTTCAGGATGTGAGTTAAGGAAGATCCATATAATGTAATCTGAATATATTTCAAAACATCTCCTTAAGAAACAGATGCATATAATGTGTAGGAGGTGTGTGAATCACATTTGTCTGGAAAGCTTGACTTTTGAGGTATTTGTGTATTTGTTCATTGGATATCAGAGAACACCAAGAGGAATGAAAGCAAACCTCTGGACTTTTTTATGCTTCCCTTTTCACTTAAACTGTATGAAAGTCATAGATGCATTATAGCATATTTAGCCTTCAGTCCACAAGCTTTCAGTTCCATAGTTCCATAAACAAATTATTCATTTGTTGTATGAATATATAATATAATTTGATTATATGAATAATGCATATCCATATAAATATCAGTATACAGGTTTTAATGAGCTCAAGAACCATTAATGATAAGGACCTAGTCCTGCATGTGGATTTTGTAGCTAGGCTTGTGTTTGAGATATAGAAGGGGGCAAAGGAAAGTAAGTAGATATTGGAGTTTACCTTGGGTTTATGCTTTCCAAATTCAGTCTGTGACCTGGTCAAATCTGATGCACCTTCTCCCAACAGATCTAGTTCCCACCTCCCCTGTGATTTTTTAAATGAAGAAAAATGGCCAATTGTATTTAGATAAGAGAAGTTGCAAAGTACAAGGTTAGCTTCCAGAATCTTACATATAGGGATGAACTGGGCTCAGAGTTAGACAAACCAGATCTGAGCTGCAAAACTCTGAGTGATAATTAAAAGGTAAAGGTAAAGGTTCCCCCGCACATGCATGCTAGTTGTTTCCGACTCTAGGGGCCGGTGCTCATCTCTGTTTCAAAGCTGAAGAGCCAGCGCTTGTCCAAGGACATCTCCGTGGTCATGTGGCCAGCATGACTAGATGCCAAAGGCGCACGGAACACTGTTACCTTCCCATCGTAGTGGTCCCTATTTTTCTACTTGCATTTTTACATGCTTTCGAACTGCTAGGTTGGCAGAAGCTGGGACGAGTAACAGGCGCTCACTCTGTTACACGGCACTCGGGATTCGACCCGCCAAACTGCCGACCTTCTGATCGACAAGCTCAGCGTCCTAACCCACTGAGCCACCGCATCCCTTTAAGTGATAATTAGATTAAAGCAAAGAGAAAAAAACTGAAGACAAAAGGAGGGGATGGCAGAAGATGAAATGGTTAGACAGTGTCATCAATGCAATGATCATAAATTTGGACGGGAGACAGTGGAAGACACGACTTAGTGACTGACCAACAATAACAACAAAGAGAAACAAGAAAGCTCTGTTGCTGCCCTACCCTCTAAAGGTCACCCAGAGTTTCTCAGGCCACATCAAGTATCCATACTGACATGGGAGCTATATGCTCCCCTCAAAATATCCTCTAAAATCCAGAATGTTATGCAGTGATGTGTGGTCTTTCTGTATTCTTTCTTTATGCAGCCCATTCTCTTTCCCCATCTAGGTTTTTTTTCCCATGTGGCCTCACCTATAAATCTTTCATTAGTATTTATTTCCACTCATCCATTCCATAGTGTGTTAATTTGTCTTTCTTACTCTAATACTTTTGAGATGTTTGTTACTATAAAGGTAGCCTTTAGGTATTTTAGATAACAATAATAAAATAGAAGAAGGTGATTGTCAAGCATCTCCCTCCAATTATACTTGACTGGCAGATATTTGTGCATATATTTTTGCTCCCATGTGTAGACCCTTTTCTCTATCAAGTTTAGCTGCTTGAAACAGGAGAAACTGAGGGACTGATTGCCCCTGACTTTCCTTATTACAATAGCTCTACTTTTGGGCATTACCTGAATTTTTTATGAAAAATGAAAAGTAGGGCAGTGAGGGGATTACAAAAGAGTAGAGAAGATCCCCGAGTCTCAGTTTTTAATCATAAAAGGATTAAGCAGTAATATTTAATCTTCCATCTTCTTCGGTCTTCCTAGTTTCAAATAAGATAACTGTACATAATGTCAATCTTCCTTTTTGTAGCCTCCCTCTTCCCAGGATATGTGAAGAGTGAAATTTTGAAAGAAAGGATCATGGGAAGGGTCTGCCAGGATTCGGTGAAGAGATGAAGTAGAAGCTTGAGCTTTTATAAAGATGCAATGGCATGTGGGAATGACCTTGGGGGATCAGGTGAAGAGATGTTGCCTAGGGAACAATCAGATAAAAAGGGGGAGGCCTCCACAAATGCTTAATGGGCAAAGAAAGAAACTTAAAAAGGGATCCACCCCAAAGTATCAGATTGTTAAAAGTGACTGTGGGAGATTTGTATTTTCAAACTTGCAAGATTCTGTTAACGTATCCTTAAAGTAAAGTAGAATTAACTCATCTGGTTGTGTTTCCTGTTTGTTTTACCTGGGAGGGCTGACAAAAACTGAGGTGAACTTTATGCTACAGAGAACTGGTTCTTATGCAAGGGAAGGTATGTAATCCCCCCCACCTCTTCTGACAACAATAGGCCTTGTATCTCCTGAAATACTGCTTCATTTTGAGATAAAGGAATCTTAAATTGAATATAGGATATGGTATAGAAACCTATATCAGGTATAGAATATGATGCAGGGTTAAGAAGAGCAGAAAAATCAAAGTCTGCCTTGCATTTGACTGATACAAAGTCATTACAGGATCATAACTACATTATGTATATTCTGATCACAATAAAACAGTGGGGTGCTATTTGGACAAAACTGAGAACTCTGTTGACTATTTTCACGAGAGCTATATCTGCTTATTACAGAACTAGTTGGAAAAATCTTCATGAGCAATTGCAATTATTATGACTCTGCTCTTATACTTTGTGATAGGTTTATCTAACTTCACCGTTTTTCCTTTAGTCACATGTAACCTATGCAGATTTTGAGCTATTGATAAAGGCATTAATTGTAGTGAATTTTGCTTAATAACAAAAAGTACAGGGATCAGCGGATCCTGGGAACTAGGAGGGGGAAATGTGAGTGGAAAGAACATTTTAAACATATTTTCCTTTCAAGAATCATTCATAAGTCCTGATTTGTGTAAACAAGCTTTTAGAACCACAAGTGAACATGATTAAGCCTCCCCCAAAGGTTAAAAAAAGTAGAGAATTGAGCTGAGATGTATTTGTGCTTAAGAATGATTCACATGTCCAAGGTGTTCCTTGAAAAACCACTGGAAAATCTGCATGTGTTGTTTTCCTGACCCCAGTGAGCCAGTTAGATGCAGCTGTCACTGTTGGCATTATACATTGAAAGCTTAATTCTGTTTGGTGCCAGTTGCAGATGACTAGAGATAACTGAGATCAGTCATCTGCAAGAATTTTGAAGGGTTTTCTCATTCCCCAATGGACACAGTATACAGTGGCTGTCATCCAAGTATATGGAAATGGGGATGGTATCATTAAAGTAGATCTTGGCATAGCAATTAGCAGTTGCTCGTTCATTTCTTTCCTTCAGTTTCTGGGTAGGTTTTCTTTTCAGATAGTATTAACAGATTTTTCATCAAATAACTATTTTCAAATTATTCTTTTTTTAAAAAACGTGTTGTATATTGTAATCATATGCATTAGATTATTGCAATGCAATAGTAACAGGGCCACAGAACCAGAAATTATATATTATTATTTCCTTTTCCCACACTGCACAACAGCTATCTTGCTTCTTTCTCCAATGCAGAGGAATCTGAAGATTTACTGCCTATGAATCAAATGGCTCTGATTGAGTTGTTTTCAGAGGGGTTCAGCATGCTGAATCATTGACTCATCTCTCCTGGGAGCAAAGCAATGAAATATAAGCTACATAGTCTGAACTGAACATGTCCAAAAGGCTATCCAAACATTAGAAATAGATGAAGTTACCTAGAGAATCTCTCTCTCTCTCTCTCTCTCTCTCCTTCCTTCCTTCCTTCCTTCCTTCCTTCCTTCCTTCCTTCCTTCCTTCCTTCCTTCCTTCCTTCCTTCCTACTATTTGATTGTATCTATGGAAAATGAAAGTTCCGATCAGCCTTCATACCTTTAATGCTTTAAAATAACAAAGTTGGAAGGGATTTTGGATCCAACCCCTTGCATGAACTGGAGACCTATGCCATTTCAGACAAATGGCTGTCCAGTCTCTTCTTGAAAGCCTGCAGTAATGGAGCACCCACAAGTTCTGAAGGCAAGCCATTCCACTAGTTGATTGTTAGGAAATTTCTCCTTAGTTCTAGGTTGGTTCTCTCCTTGATTAATTTCCACCCATTGTTTCTTGTCTTGTCTTCTGGTGCTTTGGAAAATAGTCCCCCCCATCTTTGTGGCAGCCCCTCAAATATTTTAACACTGCTATCATGTCTTCCCAGTCCTTCTTTTCACTAGACTAGACATATCCAATTCCTACAACCATACTTCATATGTTTTAGCTTCCAGCCCCCAACTCATATATTTCACACTTGTACTCTAATTGAAAATGTGCAACTAGAAATTATTTATTTAACAATTTGGAAAGAAATCTGTAATGATGTTGATGATTTGTATTTCTGATTCTGGATGAGAAAACACATGCATAAAGTTTTCTGCCAATGATTTTTATTCATCTGAATTTATGCTGCAGGTCTACATTGTGACTTTTCCAATTGGAAGAGCTGTTAGGAAAAGAAAGGAAACATTTTTGGACTGTTATGAATTCTGCTACTAACTCAGAAAGATCAATTTATTATGGCAAATCACTGACACATCAAATATTCAACAGGACCAGATTACATTTGGTAATGTTAGAAATGTTTTAGAAAATACTAAGTAGCATTAGTTTCCACTTCTTTAGAAGTATTGTGAATTAGCAAATGTTCTAAGAGAAACCATTTATTTTCCCATTGGGAAACCAGTATAAATAACATAATAGCAGTTTATGGATATCAGCATACAAAGAAGTATGTATCCTTAGTTCAGACTAATGCCACTCTAAAAATTCTTTTAGCAATTTTCAAATCATTCGCTGTATGAAATTGGTGGAAAATCTTTTTGTAAGAGCACATTAGTTGAATTTCTCTTGCTTGGATGAAAAGATCTTGACCTTAATGCATTTGCCTTCCATTGTACAAGAATCTCTCCTGTACTCTTCAATATCCCTGGCTGTCTGCTTAAATCCCAAGGCAAAGAAGACATGGGAAGGGAATTTTTCCATTCTAGTTTTTCAAAAGTTTACAAGAGATGGCAGGGGGATCAATTTAATTGAAAAGTACTGTCACCCAAATCAGCATCTTCTTCCACTTTGCAGTGGTAAGGAAAGATTAAAACAATTCCATCAAAAAAGGATGTGTTAGAAATTCTAAAGAATTCTGGAAATGAGATGGAAAATAGGCCTTTTTTTGTAGGAAAAGACAACTTTGGAAATTGGGTAACAGATTCTGGGAGAGGATTAATTCAAACTGAGTTCATAATTTCCTTTTCAATGCTAGTTCCTCAATGAGATTAAAAAAATACTAGACAAAATTCTCTGTAATTGGAGCTTAGAACCTTATTTCCATATCAATTACTATATTCTAGCTCCCCAAAATTTCTGAGTAAAATGAGGAAGGAAAATTAATCCAACTGACCAATGAAGAGGAGGAAAAAATGCCCTTCCCATCAGCCGCCAGTTCCATTGTCTCATTTTCCCCCCTGCAATTACTTTTATACTAAAGAGCTTACACTCTCAAACTGATCTTAGAATAGAATAGAATCATAGGGCTGGAAGGGACCTTGGAGGTCTCCTAGTCCAACCCCCTCCCTGTGGCAGGAGACCGTATACCAATCCAGACAGAGGGCTATCCAATCTTTTCTTGGATTGATGGAGCACTCACAACTCTGGGAGACAAGCTGTTTTATTTGGTAATTGTTTCATTGTCAGGAAATTTTTCCTTAGTTCCAAGTTGGATCTCTCTTTAATTAGCTTCCACCCGTTGCTTCTTGTTTTGTGTAGGACAGTAGCAAAGTCATATAATGGTTACTGCTGATTTTAAGGTGCTCCAGTATTTTACTACTTGGTGTGAGATGGAGGCAGGACAAGATGAACTTTCCTGCCAATGGGAGCCCTTCCCATTCCACATTTTAAGTGAAAATGTTGCCCTACATATTCAGAGCTTAGCTGACTATGGAAGGAACTTCTGTCAGATATTGTGCAGTGTTGGCTTTATATCCATAGGATATACAAGGGTTCTTCACTATGATATTGGAGGATTACTTTCAATGTTAAATGAACCTAATTTATCCCATCTGGACTAACACAGAGATAAAACACTCTTCTTCAAAGAGTGAAACTATATTCCATCAATATAGTTCTTCATTTTTGAGAAATAATGTATACAAATATAATATATACCAGACATATATTTGATGAAACAGAATTAAAATAATGCAAATGTCTAGCAATTTCAAAAAAACAACTGGTAACAACTAAGACGGAATATACTTATGAAGAAACATGGAAGAATGACATTAAGCAAAAATAAACCAGCTCTGCTTGGTGCTACTCAAGAAGCAAAGAAAATAGAAAAAGGCCTAAAGCATAAAGTTGGAAAACCAACACATGAATGAACTACTCCCTTGTCATGCTTTATATTTTGATAGCCTTATGATCATAGAAAGGATTGCAATAGCAATTATATTTTCTACTCTAGTACCATTTTGCTTTTTTTTGGTACAAAATAAGCAACTGTAAATTGTTAGCAGTTCACTGCCATCCCATTCTGTCAATGTGCACAAGATCTATAAATCTTGCTGGCCATTCATCTGTCTATCTTGATATATCAGAGAGGGCTTCCACTTTTCCTACTTATTTGAACTTTCAGAGCTTGTCCTTCGAATGAATAATGTTCAGTTCACTGCTGTAAAAATAAAATCTCATTCTAGTGGCAGAGAAGAACAATTTGTTGTCCTCTTTGTTAGACCTAATATGTATAACCTGTGTGCACTGTGACACTATTATTCCCCTTTAGATACATTTCCTTGTCTTTCTTTCTGAAGTCTTTCATTGAAATGTCTTGCTTTACAATATGTTGCATTATTTCGTTTATTAACTATCATAGTTGCCAAATAGAAGATGGCCATGAATTTAGGATGATTCTTCCTAGATGAAAAGTAGATTGAAAAAGGATTGGAACAAATTTCTGTGCAGTGCCCAGCTTCCTCATGCGCTCAATCTAGGACTGTCAATGCCAGAAATACTCCTTCTGTTTGCCTGGCAAATGGATTCATTTAACATACTTGTAGATGCCTGAAGTCTGGTAAGTGATTAGAAATACCCACCAGAAACTATACTCCAGAACAAGAGAGGACCAGCTGATGTGCTTTTAATCTTCAAAAAGGGGAAAAAGTGGATCCAGGAAACCACAGACAAATCAGATTGACACCAATCCCTGGGGATATCCTGAAAAAGATAACCAAGCAATGGATGTGTGAGCATCTATAAATGAACAAGATAATTACAAGAAACCAATACAATAGTGTACTTGGACTTCAGATGAGAGGATAGAAGGGGACTTCATCAAATTTACAGATGACACCAAACTGGGGGAATTGCCAACACTTTAGAAGATAGACCAACTTGAACATTAGGCCCTATCCAACAAGATGCATTTCAGTGGTCAGAAAAGCAAGGCCCTGCACTTAGGCAGGAGAAATCAAATGCACAAGTATAGAATAGATGGTACCTGGGACAACAGAGGTAATGGTTGAAGTCTAAAACATCTGAAAGAAACAAGATTGCCTATCCATGATCAACAGAAGGACCATGCCAAAGTTGACTGTAATATAGGCAATCTATGTTACAAAGACAAAGCATTACACATGAACAGTTGATAATAGATATGCAATGCCCATCTGGTTGTCATTTAGAGGGACCTGCATGTCTTTTTCAGGTATTTCCATATAGGAAAAAAGAGCATATAGGAAATGAATCCTTAGTTGAAAGAAGCAATTTCGTTTTGTTTTTGCTGTGGTAGTTGGTGATAGATTTAGAAATGGAGAATTAATCACTTAAATGATTGTATTCATTTTTAAGCACTCTTCATATGATTGATGAAACCGAGTAAATAGCAGTGAAAAGTTCATTTTCCTCTTTTGCCACATGTCATGGAAAGCATCAGCTAAGCAGTAAAACACACACTTGAGAGAACAATGAATCTAGCTTTCTCCATAATAACTTGAAGGCTTACACAATGTGGTTATTTACATCCTTATAAATTTCACAAAACTCACTGAACAGATGGTGAATGAAAATAAAGTCTCCCTTTAATTCTCCCATAAACTAACTCAGATGGAAAGTTTTCAGGATTTTGTAGATTATATAAAATCACAACATAGGTTAAAGTGGTGGCAAATAAACAGGGCATTCATATGAATAATTACTTGGAAATAATAAATCAATGCGATCTAAAAGCAAAGAAGCATGCTTCAGGCTGAAGAGCTTACATGGAACAAAGCCCATAAAGAAAAGGGATGATTTCGTGGCGCTCCACCTCTCTGGAAGCAGTTTCCTCTCAGCCTGGCTTGGGTACCAGGAAGTTTCACCACTAGAAGATTAAATTATATCAAGTTGGTGGCTTGTTTAACAATATTTAGTGGAAGCTGGATGGCATAGTGAGATACAGTGCCACAGGGATACTGGTATTTGCAGCCATGCCATTTCAACCTTACTTTTAGAGTAGTAAAAGAAAACACACACACACACACACACACATCTTGATGAATATTAGTTAAAAGACCGAAACCTGTCCCAATCATGCGGAATATAAATATAAGGGCAGCCTTTATCCTATATTTAGAATGCTGAGAATTGAATAGAACTCCCCTGTACTCTGCCCAGAAGTCTGTAATATCATTACCATGAGACCCTAATAAAGAAGTTGAATGCTGGAAAAAAACAAAGTACTAGTTGACTGGCTACTCATAGTCTCAGAAAGCCTGTTACTCCACTGACTACCTTCACACTCCCACCCCCCAACTTCATTAAGAAACCTTTCAGTGAGAAATCAACTCTTTGCTGAATCAAAGGGCTCCTTTGAAACTTTGCCAAGCCCTATAAAATATAAATATTATATTTTAATATTTATTATAATAAATATTAGGGTTTGGTCCCACCAAAGAATAAAGTAGCAATAGCTACTAAAGCAGTGTGCCTTGATGTAGCCCAAATTTAAATGTTGCAAGAATATCATTTCTTTCATCAGAATGACATCACAGTGCTCCTCCCTTTTGGGGCATGTGTACCATACCCCAACAAATGTAGAAGAGAGGCAAGGTTAGTGCAGCTATAATGCAAAATGTTTTCATCAGTTTAACCATCTGTGATCCATAGATATCACTAAGCCAAAATCTTAGCAGGGCAGGCTTATTAGCCTCTTAGCCAGGGGTCAGCATGACTGGCTGAGGAATTCTGGGAGTTGAAGTCCATAAGTCATAAAAGGGCCAAGTTTGAAGACCCCTGCTCTTAGTCATGCAGTTCCTCAGATCTTAATTGAATGCTCACCTGTTAATTTTTCTGATACCTCTAAATTCTTCTTGGAGACTGGAACATCTGATTTTCTTAGGAAAGTTCAATAGCTTTTTTGCTGACAGTTCCAAAGCCGTCTGACATAGAGCTCAGCTTCTCAAAATTCTCATCTTGAATTAGACCAAACATACTAGTCTGCTTTCTAGACTCTTTCTCTTTCCATCTAAGGCCATGAAACAAGAACAATGAAATGAAGAAAGTGATAACTATCATCCTACCTGACAATCCCTGGTCCAAGGTCTCACCCAGTCCGTGCCTGGTCAGAAGAAAGCAAAGGGTTTGAGAGATTCAAGAAGTCTCTAACTTTTCTGGCTGCATTAACTTCTGGCTTGTTCCAGACTAGAGAAATGAGTACTCAACCTACATGAGAATACTTGGACTTGTAGTGCTGACATATCAGGATGTTAGAGGAAATTGACTTAGAAAGACCAGATTTGCTATGTAGAAATTGAGGAAGGCATTCATGGGGTATGATTTATTACTGATTGTCATTTTGCCAATCTGTATTAGTTTTTATAGCTATCTTATATGCTGGTCAAAAACTATTTGTTTGACTAATACATTGAACAAGATTGACAGAGCAGCACTGCATGCTCAGTAGCTAGCAATACAAATTTTTCTACTCTTCTATGTGGCTGATCAGCAGTTCCTAAACTAAGACTCCACAGCCAAGTTTATTTATACCAAGTAAATGCAAGGTTTTGTTCAGTAATATATTTAAGTAGAAACTTCATGACCTGCAAATAGGTATCAGCCTAGAGGAAACCCCTGTTTAAACAAGGAATAATTTATATGTTATTTTGGCATGTAATTTCACCCCTGCTGATCTGGAAACTCATTACAAGGGAGCAGGGGTTGCTAATCAAGATTTCTAGGATCTATTCTCTTTCTGATAAGCCCAAACACCATTATATTATCATCTTCAGCTGATATCAGCTACTATCTAGTCTTACCATAAATGATAAAGTGTTACATGGTGTTCTATGGCCTTTCTAAGTATAAATGAATAACAGTAAATCATTTAGAATAAATTAACTTCTTTTGGGTTCTCCATTTCAAGCACATTCTTTACTGCATAGTATTTATTAATATATGAAGTCTCTTCCCTACATTAAAACAGAAGGGCCAAAATTACAATTATTTGTCCACCTTGTTAAATATTGATATTTATCCTGTTTTTAGTATTTATTTCAGCTTCTGAATTTCATTCTCCAAATATCTAAATGGTTATCACACATAAAAGTGGGTGGATTTAGTCTTTATTGCTCCAAGGGCAGGATTAGAAGCATTGGAAGCTGTTGCTGTAACCATTGCTGGAAGTAAAGAAAAGATTAGACAACCTTTGTCCAGGATGGTACAAGATCTCCTGCCTTGAGCAATGGGTTGGATTAGAAGACCTCCAAGGGGACTGGAGGCTAAAACTTACAAGGAACGGTTGCTGGAATTGGGTATGTCTAGTCTAATGAAGAGAAGGATGAGGGGTGACATGATAGTGTTCCAATATCTCAGGGGCTGCCACAAAGAAGAGGCAATCAAGTTATTTTCCAGAGCACCTGAAGGCAAGACAAGAAGCAACAGATGGAGACTAATCAAGGAGAGAAGCAACCTAGAACTAAGGAGAAACTTCCTGACAGTTAGAACAATTAACCAGTGGAACAACCTGCCTACAGAAGCGGTGAATGCTCCAACACTGGAAGCTTTTAAGAAGAGACTGGACAGCCATTTGTCCGAAATGGTATAGAGACTCCTGCTTGAGCAAGGTGTTGGATTAGATGACCTCCAAGGTCCCTTCCAACATTATTATTATTATAAAACTTTTATTCATAAAACATGAAACTCAGTCAACTGAACATTCAAATTGACTGGCACTAATGTTTGACATGGGTATCTCCTTAAAATGTAAGATGTTCCAAGTAATGCAGTTTTTTGTAGCTTTGCTGGAGTTATTGCAGGAAGCTGCAATTTTTTGATGTATTTTGCAAAGTTTTTGGACATAGTTCCCAGTGCCCCGATGACAATGGGTATCACTGTTACACATTTCATCCATAATTGCGCAGTTTTGATGGCCAGGTTACGGCATTTCATAATTTTTTCCAGTTTTTTTTCTTCGACTCTGGCATCTCCTGGTACAGCGATATCAATCAACTGTACGCTTCAGTTCTGTATGACTGCAATATCTGGCGTGTTGTGTTCCAAATGGCAATCTGTCTGTATTTGGAAGTCCCACAAGATCTTCACCCTCTCATTCTCAACAACTTTTTCCAGCCTATGTTCCCACGACTTTTCGGACACAGGCAAGTCGTATTTTTTACACAATGCTCAGTGGATTAGTTTAGCAACGCGATCATGTCTAGCTTTGTAATCAGTTTGCGTGATTTTGCTGCACTCACATATTAAATGTGAAACAGTTTCAACTTTGTTGTTGCAAAGTCGGCAATTTGGATTGTCAGTGGATTTTTGTATCTTCGCTTTCATGGCATTAGTTTGTAGTGCTTGTTCTTGAGCAGCTAGTATTAAGCCTTCCATTTCTTTCTTGATGGTTCCCATCTTAAGCCATGCCCATGTCAAGTTGTTATCACATTTTCCTTCAATATTTTTCAAATGCTGTCCATGCAAAGCTTTGATTTTCCATCTATTTAACCCGTCATCCAGCCGTTTTCCCTTATATTCTGCCTTTCTTTCTGTTATTTTTATAATGCTCTCTGTTTTTACAGCCTGTAGCAATTTTTCTGTACTTTGATTTACATAGTGATTCAAACTTCGTTTTTCTTCTTCTGCAGTTTGGTGGATTTGCAGTAGCCCTCTGCCCCCTATTCTTCTTGGCCGGTACAACCTGTCGATGTCACTTCGTGGATGTAGAGCGTGGTGCATATTTAAAAGTTTACACGTTTTCCAGTCTAGGTGTTCTAATTCAGCCAAAGTCCAGTAGATAATTGCAGCTGGATAGTGTATCACTGGAACTGCCCATGTATTAATGGCTTTAATTATATTTCCAGCATTCAGCTTTGATTTTAGTATTTTGTGGACTCTCCTGATGTATTCCTTTTGTGTTGACTCTTTGACTTTTCCATTCAAGATGTTATCTGTTTCCAATATGCCTAGGTATTTGTAACCGTCATCCTTTGCTAGTGCTTTCATAATACTTCCGTTCTATTTTCCCCATTTTTCTTCGCTGCATGGATAATATAGCACATTTTTGAAGTCCAAAGTCCATTCTGATGTCACTGCTAAACAGTTGAACTGTGTTGAGTATTGATTCAAGTGCAGTGTGGCTTTTCGCATACAGTTTTAAGTCATCCATTTATAGTAGATGGTTTATCTTGCCATGCTGGCTTGAGATGTGGTATCCCAGTTTTGTGTTTCATAATATTATTGTCAATGGAATTAATGCGATGTTGAACAGTAGTGGTGGAAGTGAGTCCCCTTGGAAGAGCCTTGGTGGAGCAGTGGGCTAATGCCTCCTTAAGTAACACCAGCTGCCTGCAATTAGTGCAGGTTCGCATCCCACCAGGCTCAAGGTTGACTCAGCCTTCCATCCTTCCGAGGTAGGTAAAATGAGGACCCAGATTGTTGGGGGCAATTAAGCTGACTTTTTAATAATGCCGCTTGGGGTGTGTGTGAAAGCCCTAATAAGCAGGCATATACATAGAATGAAGGCTACTGCTAAGCTTGTAAGCCGCCCTGAGTCTTCGGAGAAGGGCGGGATATAAATGGAATTAAAAAAAAAGATTCCTCATCTGATGTTGTTGTTGTTGATGATGATGATTAAAATTCTATGCCCTAGAATTCTATGAAAGGATTAAAAACTACAAGCAAGTAGATTCAGACAAGATGTTAGTAAGCACTTTCAGATTGTTAAGGTGTAAATCATGGTTGCCATATCTAATGGTGATTTTTCTATCACTGCAGATCTTCAAGCAGAGATTCAATGATCATCTGTTACAGGTGCTAAATTGGATCCTGAGTAAGGGGTTAGACTCGATGATCTCTAAGATTTTACCCAATTCTATGATTTTATGATTCTCATTCATTAATACATGGATAAAATAACATTTAAAAATATGGGTTAAATCCCATATATATATCCCATATATATTCCATATATATATATATATAAAATCTGACTTTTCCCCAAATAACTGTCTTTCCATCATGGATATATATATGAGGTAGCTACTTTTGTCAAATTGAAAAAATTTAGGCTTTCAAATGAACTTGGACAAACTAAACTAATACTTTTAGATATGTTGGGACCCCAGTGAACAACAATAAATCTTAAGTTGAGCAAAGCTGCCTTAAAACAGCCTGCTTAAAAACCCTCTGCCTACTGTCTGCATACTGATGTTGTTAAGCTCAAGGTCAGCAGACTTTGTTACTGTTTGTAATTTGGTATTGACCCGCTATTGCCTGTTTGCGCTCAATTTTAACAAAAAAAGTCATCAATTAGAATAATCCAACAAGTGTCATTACAAATTGATTTTCAAATTTAAATGTCAGTGCCTTTGCATATCACACCTAGAATAAAATGGATTTTTGTTTACTGCTCTACACACTAAGATTCAGCATTCTTTGCCAAAAGAAACTATTGCATTTATTTGTTTTGGTTTGTTGCTCAAAAATTGCATTCCTTCCCCTCTCCCCCTCAACAAAACCTTCCTCATTTAAAAGGGATTTGTGCAAGAATTTTTTTGTCGATTCATCATTCACAATAGTAATTTTCTTCTAGGAACCTTTTCCTTCTTCCTTTAAGATTGCTTGATGAACTAAACTTTAACATAGACTAGGTAACATATCATTGAAATGGACTGATGGAATTTAGTAGCAAAAATAAAGTTTAAATATCCATCTGTAAAAGGAGATTTTTTAAAAGTGTCTTAGCACTGACAGTGATCTGGTCTGCAACTTTTATTTCTGCTTAGCCATGAGCCTCATTCCATAAAAATGTATCTAATATACACAGGAAGATATTTTAGTTTCCCAGTATGCTCTTAATCATGCTTGGAGACAGCATATAAAGCTCAAAAAGTTAGACAAAAATGCTGTATGGTATTTCAGATTTCAGGTATATTTTTGCAATTTTCCTCTTCTAAGGAAATTGCTGGATATTCAGCTCATTCATGCTACAAAAATAAGATGAAGTTTTATATGACAACCTTCTCAACTTAAGCTTTAGGTGTTTGCACCTTTCTGTCTTTTTTTGAATATTTTTAAGTGTGCCAGACATACACATAAAAACGTGATCTAACTATTTTCTATCTGGATTGTGGTTTCCCAATATGTATTTAGGTTTTGTATGATGACAATTTGATGTTCTATCATTCCATTTTAATAAGCACATTTCACAGTTTGATGTGATCAATAGAATCTAAAGCTGTTTTATAACTAAGGAATCACATACTTTTTTAAAAAAAATATTATTTGGATTTTTCAGTTATTCAGCATACATCAGCAATGCTGTACATGTAAAGACTCTTGTACTTTGGCCTTTTCGAAAAATGGCTTCAACATCTAGCATCTTTCTTGCCTTGTAGGGCTTTAACCTGTGTTAGATGACCCTAAGAATTATTTTTCTTGCCTGTGAAATTAAGGGCATTTTACAATAGTTGGATGAGTCTTCTTTCTCTGGTATTGTTATGTAGGCTGATCTCTTCCAATCTGTTGGCCTTTATGTTTTTCAGATTTGCTGTTGTAGTTTGATTGGAAATTATATATATTCCTTTTCTGCTGCTGTTCCTTTCAGCAGTTCATTATCTGTTTCATACTGTAGTTTCTGGCTAAATCTTTCCTGTAATAACTGAATTCTTTCAACTCGTTCTACCAAAGTGGTTAGTTTGATTTCTGTGTACTCTGTCTGGTGACATCTTTGTATATCAGCATCATTTTGGTTGTTTGAAAACGGTGTTAGCAATAAAGAAATAATTGGATTGGCAGAAATTGATCAATTGCTCTCCTGCTTTTTTCTGTTTCCTAGCCCATGCAGTTCAATTACATTTTCCTCCTTAATATTTCCAGCTTTGACATCCTCCAACTATAGCAGTACATCTTGCTAGCACGTTATGTGAATTTCTGATTGAACTTGACAATAAAATTTATCAATTTCCTCTTCTTCTGCATCAATGGTTAGAATGTAAACGTGGATAATTTTCCTATTAAAGGGTTGTTCATGAAGTCTAGCTGATGTTATTTGGTCATTGGTTGCGCTGTAATCATGTTCTATATCCTTCTTGATTATGAAAGCAATGCCATTCCTTCTCTCTCTCTCTCTCTCTCTCTCTCTGTGTGTGTGTGTGTGTGTGTGTGTGAGTGTGTGCTGATAGTAAACAGTATGATCTTCTGACTGAAAGTGTCCAATTTTAGTCCATATGAATTCACTGATATATAAGATACAATGCCTAACTCCTTTCATCTTTCACAATGTTCATGCTTCTAATGTTCTACATTCCCACTGTAATTTTATCTTGGCAGATTCAGATTTTCTTTTCTTGCATGGCAACATCCACAAGTAGACATCCCAAAAGCTTTCATCTCACCATGTCATAATCACCAGTAGTACTCCAAAAGATCCTCAGGTCTTTCTCAGTAGCATCTGGAGTGCCATCTGATCTGAAGGACACATCATCTGGCTCCATATCATCAATCACTTTACTCTGTCTGTTTTCTTGATAAAAATACAGAAGTGGTTTACTGTTGTCTTTTCCCATGCAGTATGAAATGGTGTATTTGCTGTTGTTACCAAAGTGATGTTCTGCCTGATGGGTCTTCCCAATATAAAACCTTCTTGTTTTAGCTGGGAAACTGGGATGACATTCATGCTTGGTTGACCCTGTTGGGATAATGTATGCTTTAGCATAAACCTCTGATGTCCCTTTTTTCATCTATCCCAGCCATTTTTCATTTTTTGCGTGTGTGTGTGTGTGTGTGTGTGTGTGTGTGTGTGTATTGATGTGTGTGTTGATTTTAGAACAGGCTCTCTGTTTTTATAGATTTGGGTGTGTGTGTGTGAGTGTATCCTACTAGAATCCATTAGAGTTTGGCAGTAACAATAAATCTAAATAAGTAAATAAGCAAACAAGCAAATAAATGTTGTGGTACATTAATGGCTGCTAGTTGAGTATATTTGAAAGGGATGGTTATCAAGATTGTAGATTTTCAAAGGTTAATTCTAAGCAGGAGAAATGAATTTATGAAATTATTGTATGCTAAAATACTTACAGATAGAGAAATCTGTTTAACATCAATACCTGGGAAGATCCTAGAAAAGATAATAAAAAAACAGATCTGCGAACAGATCTGCATACAACATATTTGTTGTATGATAAGAAGGTAGATAATGTGTTTAAAGTGCATATTTTAAGACAAGCATTGCTGAGAGTTTGGAAGAAGTATAGACATAAGTTAGATTACAAGATGCCGTTGTGGGCAATCCCGAAACATGCAATAGAAAACATAAATGTTGGCTTCAAACATGATGTGACTACGTATAAGGAGATCTTAAGCTTGGAAAGGAACGTCTGGTGTTTGAAGCCGTACAATCTCTTGCGAGATGAGAAGATCGTTCAAACTTGGTTCCAATATACTCAATTACGTGCCAGGTGGAAAGAAGATCAGAAAATTGGTTTCTCAATAACTGATGAAAATTTGATAAAGCAAATTAGAAACCAGGGTCCAGCACATATCAAACGGATTTATCTTGCATTGATAGATATTGACTCAGAAACAGAACTTGTTAAAGACTGTATGATAAAATGGGCCCAGAATATTCAAGAAGTTATTACAATGGACACGTGGGAAAAGATCTGGGTGAGGAACGTAAAATTTACGCAAGCCCAAAACCTAAGAGAGAACTTTTATAAAATGTTTTATAGATGGCATTTAGATCCTAAAAAGCTTGCAAGTATGTATCCGAATTATCAACCTAAATGTTGGAGGTGTGGTGGCGAAGATGCAACGTATTTTCATATATGGTGGACCTGCAAAAAGGTTAAGGCTTTTTGGATAAAAATTTGGTGGAATATGCAGAAGATCTTTAAGCAAAGGATAAAGTTTTGTCCGCAATTGTTTTTGTTGGGCATAATTACAGATGCTACTGTTGTGGACATTAAGTTGATGTTGAACTTAATTACAGCAGCAAGACTCTTAATAGGTCAATATTGGAAAAAGGAGGAACTGCCGACTATAGAAGAATGGACTCTAAAGGTTTCTGACCTGGCGGAAATGGCAAAGATTTCGGCTTACTTGAAAGATCATTCGCAAGAACGTTATATTATGGAGTGGAAAAAGTGGATTGATTATATCCAGAACAAATATGGGACTAAAAAGTTTCATTTAGCATTTGAATAAGTTTTCTTTTCTTTTTTCTTTTTTTTCTTTTTATATGTAATATTAGTATTGCTTGTAGTCATTTTATATGAGCTAGAGGGCGATAGAATTAATTTATTGTTGTTAGCATATGGATGTTTATGATTGTTCTTTGTTTTTATACCTTATACTTAGCTCTGGGAAGTCGGGGGGGGAGGGGGGAATGGGGGGGAGGGATAGGGAGGGTTAGGTAGGGGTGGGGGGAGGGGGGATTGTTAAAGATAAAATGTACTGTAAAACTTTTCAATAAAAAAAAATTCTAAGCAGGAGAAATGAATTTATGAAATTATTGTATGCTAAAATACTTACAGATAGAGAAATCTGTTTAACATCAATACCTGGGAAGATCCTAGAAAAGATAATAAAAAAACAGATCTGCGAACAACTAGAAGCAAACAAAGTTATAACTAGTAGCCAGCACAGGTTTGTTAAAAACAGATCATGCCAAACCAATCTTATTTCATTCTTTGATAAAGTAGACCAGTGAAATGTTGTGGATGTAGTATGTTTAGATTCCAGTAAGGCATTTGATAAAGTAGACCACAACCTATTCCTTGGTAAGCTAGAAAAAGGTGGAATAGACAACATCACCACCAGATGGATCTGTAGCTGGATGCCAAACCATACTCATCCAGTAGTCCTACTAATGGCACTACACCCACATGGAGAAAAGTAAGCAGTGAGGTACCACAAGGTTCCGTCTTAGGCCCAGTACTCTTCGATATTTTCATAAATGTCTTAGATGAAGGAATAGAAGGGGAACTCATCAAATTAGCAGATGACACTAAACTGGCCGGAGTAGCCAACACCCCAGAAGACAAACTCAGGATCCAAAAAGATCTTGACAAACTTGAACAATGGACCCTATCCAACAAAATGAGTTTCAATGTGGAGAAAAGCAAAGTTTTACATTTAGGCAGGAAAAATCAAAGGTACGAGTACAGGTTAGGTGAGACCTGTCTCAAAAACAGTAACTGTGAGAGGGACCTTGGAGTCCTAGTGGATGATCACTTGACTATGAGCCAGCAGTGTGCAGCAGCAACCAAAAAAGCTAATACAATCCTGGATTGTATAAACAGAAGCATAGAATCAAGATCACATGAAGTATTAGTACTGCTTTATAAAACTGTAGTAAGACGACACCTGGAATACTGCAACCAATTTTGGTCACCATATTACAAAAAAGATGTTGAGAGTTGGAAAAAAACAGAAAAGAGCAACTAAGATGATCAAAGGCCTGGACACTAAAACATACGAAGAAGGGCTGCAGGGCTTGGGTTTGGCTAGTCTAAAGAAAAGAAGGAATAAGGGAGACATGCTAGCAGTATTCCAGTATTTGAGGGGCTGCCACAGAAAAGAGGGGGACACATTATTGTCCAAAGCACCAGAGGGCAGGACAAGAAACAATGGTTGGAAACTGAGAGAGAAGAAGCAAAGAGAGAAGCAACCTGGAATTAAGGAGAAACTTCCTGGACAGTGAGGACAAATAACCAGTGGAACAGCTTGCCTTCAAAATCATGGGCGCTCCATCACTGGAGATTTTTAAGAAGAGGCTAGGCAATTGTCAATTGTCTGAGAAGGTATAAATTCTCCTGCTTGAGCAGGGGACCGGACTAGAAGACCTCCAAGGTCCCTTCCAGCTCTATTCTATTCTGTTCTGTTCTGTTCTGTTCTGTTCTAAACAATGACACCTGAAATTTACAGTATTCTATTTGAATTTAAGTACAATGTCTTGTTGCCATAAACATAATTATTTAATGATAAATTATAATTCTTCTCTTCTGAATCTTTCTCCTTTTTACCTCTTTAGATGGCTCTTGAATTACAACACATATCTTGTCCAATGTTAAAACCTCCACAAAATTGCATTGATTTTTTTTCTTAAGAGATTCAAATGTAGGCTTTATTGTTCAAATTGTTGTTAAGGTTGTATAATAGAAATGTTTGGTGCAATGTTGTGACAGCAGGCCTTTCTTGATTATTTTCACTGATAAAAACATAGTTCATCTGGATTCAGATAAAGTGGTCTTAAATGTTAGAAATTTATTAAATCAAGGTGTTTTTTTGATGGACAAAATATTTGGGGCATTGATATAAAGATTTAACATAACATAAAATAAGGGGGAGAGAGAAGAACCGAGAAGCAAGTATTATTTAAATTAAGAAAGTAGTTGAGATTGTTTCAATCACTAATGATTCCTTTGTACTTTGTTAGCAATTATAACTTTGTCTTGTAAGATAGCTAAAAAAATTGGCTTCTTCTGCCTTCTTCTTCTTTTTAAAGCAGAGAGCAGTTTCTTCACCAAATAAACCTCATTCATTTTATTGCAAAACCAAGGAGGTGTTTGGATGGAATTGTCACATGGAAAATAAGTTGCTGGCAGCTACAATCCTTCATACTAAATAGGTGCCTATAATATATTTTGTTCAGTGAGGTAAATGGATCACTGCTTTAAAGATGTAGAGAAGGGAGGAAAAGCAGACATGATTGTACGTATGTCTACAATTTTGCTGAGGTTGATTTTTATTTTAGGTTAATAGTAAGATCATGGAGGCTTTTAAAATGTTGCACCAATTTTAAATGGATGGCCATGCTGATTATCTTCTGAAGTCTATGGCTGCCAAAGTTAACTCCAAAATTTTATTCAAAGGAGCATGACAGGATGCAATTGTGGCATTATCTTTCATTTTTTAACCAGGTATTCAATTTCTTTTCCAGGACTGACTAAAGGTTTGGCAATTCTATAAGATGGAGATACCCTTTTTGGTTTGTGTTGCTATTGTTATGGAATGCTTTCCTCAGGGAAGACCATCCCTACTTTGTATCATGATGAAGATTTGTTTCCTCCCCGAACAGAAGTCCAAAGCATCTGACAGTTTCATCAAAATGATGAAGGAGCATTGCAATGTCGCAATGCAAGCTATGTCTCTTATGTAAATATGTGCACATAGAAAAGGAGTTGGGGCATCACAATGTCATGACATTCACTTTGCTCCCCCTCCCCGTCTCCGTAGACACCTTTGTGAAAAATATTTTTAGTGATATCTGAATTTCTAGAGAGAGTAAGTGGGAAGAACAGAAGTGGGAGCTATCAAGACTCAATAGACTTGTATAGAGGGGACACAATTATAAGACAAATATCATAGATACATGTTGGCACCTATTTTTTTTCCTTCTTCCATTTAACCATATGTGATGCCTGGAAAAGTCCCTTCAGTTTTATTGGTAACATTTTTTAGAAGTGGTTGCCACTGCCTCCTTCCTAGGGCTGACAGAAAATAACTAATCAAAGGTCATCTAGCTGGCTTTGTGTCAAAGGTGGGGGTAGAATTCATGGTCTATTGTTTTCTGCCTTGATGCCATAATGATTATACAAAATAGGCTCTTACTTTTGGTAGTTATGGGAACACAAAAAATGCTATCTGTGGATGAGTAGAACCCTTAAAAATCAGGAGTCTCGGTGGCAGAGACAAAAGGTAATGTGCTATACAATTTGTACATACACACTAGTTATGAAGCAATTCATCTGTTAGTTGTGGAACGGACACAGATCAAGGTAGGGCTTTTCCTTTCAAGACATGTTTATATCTTATCTACAGGCATCCAGTCATTTTGCTATGGGCAAATGTAAATTAATTTGCTACAGCAACTGGGAGAAAGTGATGGGTGAATAGACCAGTATTGGCAGAATAGACTGGTATCTTTTGAACTGCTTTGGAACATTTTAGGAAAGAAGTTGAGGGTAAAACTAAAAACTGCAGCATATGTATTTAGTGCTGGGATCTCCTCCCCTCCCCTCCCCTCCCCTCCCCTTCCCTCTCCTCTCCTCTCCCTCTTCCACAAAGATGGTAAGAAAACTGTGTTGGGCTAATTACATGGCATGAGAAAAAGGACATCAATTCTTTCCTCATGCCATCATTTCTATTTAAAATAGCCTCACCATCAGACTGTCTTTGCAAAATCGAATTAGTATTAATGAACAACTATGGGTACCAGTAGCATGCTTGGAGGAAGGGCCTTTCATTCAGAGGCCAATGTGGTGAAAAGTGTGAATTACTTCTTTCAGTCTTAATGTAGATCAGCCCTATTCCCCTCAAAAAAAGAAAAACACAAAATGCCCTTGCCCACACATTTAACCTAAGATATGCCATTGTAAATATATATTTATGAAACAAAAGGAATAAGAAAGAGGGAAGGGCACATACATACTGAATATTGGGGAAAAAAACCACTTGACATATAATAAAATTAACATTGCTAAGTGTTTCTTGTATGATTTCCACTGTGTATTTCTGTGGGCACTAAAATGCTATAAAGTTTAAACTGACGTGAATTTCACCCATAACATTAACTGAATGCACCAGCAGTCTCTAGGGACAGAACAAAAGGATTTACCAAACAGCGTTTAGGTTCTCACTGATTCTTGGGTCATAGAAAAGAGCTTTAGGTTGTCTACCTCTTGCTTCCTTCATTATCTTATGCTCCTTCATCCACCCAATTTCAAATAAAATAAATGGAAATCTTACATATTTTTAGGTCTTTGCGGGGAAAAAAGCATGCCCTTTTTTGGACTACTTGAAGACTGAAGTTTCAAAAAGCTTGGGGAAGAAATGGGCTAAGATGTTAGCAATTCGTTAGCAATTAAATTGATGCTACCATGGAAGATTAAGTTGCTTGAAATGTATTTCTGGCATTGAAGAATAGTCTGATTAAAGGCCATTCAATCCATCTCATCAGGAATGGAAAGAAGAAGGAAAAAACTATTTTATACTAACAGTTATTCCAGAGTGTCTTCCTTCATAGCGTTGCTTTCTTAAACTGCAAAACAAAGGAACAATCTAACACTTCCATCCTCCCCTGATAAATTAAACACAAATTGGCTCCATTGAGTGCAATATCACACTATGCTTCAACGTACTTGGCAATCTTTAGCATCCATTTGACACAGCAGTAGATCAATTACACTCGTTTTCTTATTTATACCCCCACCAAGACTCAGCAACCTTAACTTTGTTTTCCAGGAGCTGCTTTCCTTATGCCAAAAGGAATGCCAGTGAGAGTTACTGATTGGTTTCCTGATTGTGATTTTGATGTGTGACTGCTTAGCAGAAGAGCCATTATTATAAGCAACTATGCCCAGTATTTTCAAATGGCTTTCCTAGGAAATGTATTGGGGGAAGGGGGGGAGCGTTCAATGAGAGCATCAAGAATGAAAAGCAGGCTGATCCTGAATAACTTGGATTTTGGAGAAGAAAGAAAAAAACTTGCACAGGAGAGTGATAAGAACACAAATTTTAATCTTTCTCTCTTGACAGGGGAAGGTTTGTCAAGACCATTTGGTTGAATGTAATAAGGTGTTCATGGAATCAGATTCCCTACAGGATGAAAATTAGCACTGTCATGTCCCTCCTAGAGGGCTCCATTTCTGTAGAAGAGGTAGAACTTCCTGAGGAAGATCTCAGCAAGGAAAAGACTGCTCCTGGAAACTCTGAGGCTGAAGCTTTGGGGCCCCTGGGAAAAAATGTTACTTTGAAGTAGGGAGTTTGGTTGAGATGCAAAGGAGCATAAGTTGATGCCAGGTAAAGAAATGTCCAAATCAGAATTTAAAGGCTGAAGGTATTCAAGGGACAGACTCCTCCATAATCAGTCATTGACTGGTACTTTGGAGAATAGGGTCAACCTATTTTCCAAAGCACCTGAAGGCAGGACAAGAAACAATGGGTGGACACTAATCAAGGATAGAACCAATCTAGAACTAAGGAGAAATTTCCTGACAGTGAGAACAGCAAACCAGTGGAATGACTTGCTTCCAGAAGTTGTGGGTGCTCCAACACTGGAGGTTGTTAAGATTGGACAATCATTTGTCTGAAATGGTATAGGGTTTCCTGCCTGAGCTGAAGATTGGACTAAAAGAATTTTAATTTTAATTTTAACTGGGGTTTTATTTATTCAGGGACGGATATAATTTTTTTAATTTGTTTTTAACTTTTGTATTTTTGTTTTTAATCACCCTGTAAACCACCCTGAGTCCTTCAGGAAAGGGCGGTATATAAATGTAATAAAATAAAATAAATAAATAAATAAAGGACCACCAAGGTCCTTTCCAGCTCTTTTATTCTGTTATTCAGAATATTGAATACTGAATACTGAAAACCTTGTCAACAGCTAAAACTATATGAGACCTTAGCTTCAGAGAATTTATTTCTAGAGTTACACAATTATTGCAGTTATTAAACTGCTGTCTATTTCTCTATTGGACTTTTTTTTTTTTACTAATCCTGGGATTTTGGTTCATGTTTCTGGTAAATGTTACAACCTGGACTGACAGCTGTTTGCTCTTCAGTTTTCTCCTCTGACTCACCTCACAGTTTTGAAGCAGCCGTCAATCTGACTCTTTTGGCTCTTCTCATATAAGAGATTGCAATGACTAGGACAGTTGTTTTGTTCTGTGCCATATGCCCATGTTTAGCCCATTGGGTAACCTTTTCACGTTGGGCTAAACTGATGTCCTGAAAGTCTAACTTACATCTTATGTAAACTGATATTATGTGTCAGGGAGAGACAATAAGACAATAAGTGGTATTATAAAATCTCTTTATAGATCTATGGTGCAGTGATATCGAGAATATTGCATGTAGCTCTAGTAACCACACCTCGAGAGGAATATTTAGGAGATATGGAAAAGAAACAGCATGAGAGCAGGATGCAACAAGTTGGAGCAATTTAGTTCACTGGAAAAAATGCTTATGAGGAGATAATCAAAAGGTCATTCTGATTAAGAGCAAAAGTTTTATAGAAATATGCCTAGTAAATGCTAATCCCTCACAGAACAATATGAACAACAAAGCAAGAATTACACAGCTCTCTATAAAGTGTTTTCAATGGCAGGATTGGGGATAAAAGACAGCATTTTGGACACTTTGTTAAGAACAATAAGCCCACATTTATTAGTGAGTTCAGTAAGGCAGAGTTTCTTGAATTAATTGAATTTATTCATTTTCTGAGGGTTTTGCAGCCTGGACTGAGTTGCTATTTATGAAGTAAGCTAGGTACAAAGACCTCTGTTATCTCTTCAATGGATTTGGCTAATGCTCCTCCTGTTACTTTCCCAGCCTCCTGCAATCTCTCAGAGCAAAAAAAAAAGGGTGAACAGGGAGAATTCCCCCCTCCCCCAAATCTCCATAGTACTAGAGGTAGAGGCTACTCAATGAAACTGACTAGTAAGAAGATTTAAAACTGGTAAGAGATAGCATTTCTTCATGCAGAACATAATCATAATACTAACATCAGATGTTCTTGCTTTGACACAGTCTATGGAATATACTGCTACCAATATGGTACTGGCTGCTGGCTTAGGTGGCCTCAAAAGGTGAGTAGACAAATTACTAGAAGACAGATCTATTAATGGCTACTAGACTTGATGACTGGTTGCTGCCAAGGCATGGGGATAGTCCACCTTTACCTATAAGGTACCCAGGAACAACAATGGGAGAAGACTTGATTTCTCATTTGTAGGCTTTTTAGATGCCTTTGATTGGCTACTGTGTGAGGCAGAATGCTGGATAGATGAGCAAAAGCTGATACATCAGTGCTATTCTAATGTTCTCCTATATTCTAGAAGGCATAGGAGATTGCATGCAATGTAAACGTCAAATCATGATGCTTCAATTGCATACTATCCTTTGTATAGCCATTTTAAACACATAAAAAGCCAATAATATGATTTCTGGTTCAGGACTAAATCAATACCTTAAATGAAAATAGCACCTTCTAATAGATGTGCACAAAATGTAGCTATTCTCATGTTCATATAATGTTAAAACAACTAAGGGCTGTGCAAGAGTTTTCATTTAGATAAAATTGTTAACAACATTCATTGCTTAGGTAATCCTTGGCAATCCAAACTAGGTGGGTTTTAAAGTCCAATGTTAGCACTTTTAATTTGTTCTGAAAATGAGAGTTGCCCTAACTCAGGTATAACATTATCTAAACATTCAGCTTCTACAAGTATTCCAGCTGCTAAATTCTGCACCATATTGCACTTTATGGACACCATTTAAAAAACAGTACATAGAGCACACTATAATAATCAAGCCTGGATGTAACAAGGACATATTTTATTGAAACAAGGTCAGCCTTTTCTAGCTAAAGCTGCAACTAGTCAGCCTCCCAAGCTGGTATTCCTGCCCACAGATGTCATTTGTTCCTGAATAGTAAGTACAGAATTGAGGATAATTTGGTAGAATGTAACCACCATCAGAAACCCTTGCTGATTTAGCTTCAAACTTGCCTGCCCTTATCCACTCTGAAATTGTCCCCAGATACATGTTCAGAGTTTAGAGCATCCTTGAGATTAGAAGATGGAAGCAAGAAGCCAAGCTGTGTCTCTGTGACTCTTTGACTCTGCATTTTCACTGTAGAGTACAATTCAAAATACAATTAGGGTTTACATTTATTGGGTTCTAAATTATTTGCAAGTGTTTTTCATAGTTTTGTCCTTCAGGATAATAAGACAATAGTATTCTACTGATTTTTTTTCCAGTCCTTGAATAGCAGCCTCTACTAATATTGTCTCCAAAAAGAAGGAATATTTTGGGGAAAGTAGTCCCTGTATTATACATTAAACTGTTTAGGAAGGGTTGATTAAATCTCATGCAAACACTCTTCAAAAGCTGTAAGGAACATAACAGTATGTTTGTTTCCAGAACACCCAATAAGTTGCATCACCTCATTTTTCATTACACATTAATTTTCTCTATTTTCATTTATCAGTGTGAAACTTATTTTGTTTTTTTCTCCATTTTTGTGTTGATTGATTTTCTTTTCTATTTTCTTTATGTTGTCAGCAGAAGCCAAACAGCTTCAAAGACTCTTTAGACTGGTTAAACTTTTCAGCTTTAATTTAGTGAAATAGTGAAAGTATCAAGATTGGGGAGGAATACACCATCATCCAACACACACAATCACACACACACACACACACAATCACACACACAAACAAAACAGGAACAAATACTTGCTATCCCTTTATCTGGAAAAACAAGATAATAGAGTCTGGCAAATACAAAGCAGCAGAATGATAGATAACAGCAAAATGAATATTTCATGAAAAAATGCATAACAAAAGGCAGAATGTTTCTTTCTGTAAAAGAAATCCATAACAAAATGTATGTGGAGTTCAATTTTCATGACTATGGACAATGGAAGAGAAAAGGAACATGGTGCTGGAAAAGAATGGGTCAGCTGAGATGGCTAAAGAGGTAGACAGAAAGAAAAGATGGGCAAAAATAGGAGAACAATGATACAGAAGGTATGGAGGTAAAATATTAGCCATTATAGTATTGATTGGTTTTATTTTACTTTTGTAAGAGCCAAAGAATGACCTAGATACAGTATAGAGACTTAGTAGACAAGTGTGGACAGAAGGAAGAATTGTCAAAGGCCGAACTGAGCATATGGCAAAATTATTGCCCTGTTGAGAATTGCTTGTGAGAGTTGTGATGTGGAAGAGATTCCTATTGTGCTTGGTGAGTCAAATGCCAGAGGGCTCGTGATATAAATTAGAAAATAAGTGATTCAAGAACAGCGATTCATAGAATAGTTAAGTTAGTTGGACCACTGATCTAGCTTAGTGCTTTACAAACTTGGGAAGTAAATTGGCTAAAAGTTGTTTTTCCATGGGCAACCACACACGAACCCATTATCCAATTACAACAGGGACATTTAAATTGACATCGCTACATTTTCGCTGCATTGGGAAAAAAGAGCTTTTTGATAAGCGGTTTTTGGATAATGAAGGAAAAAGTTTGGGAAACACTGATCTAACCGGCACTATCGCTGGAAGCAGCTGTACAAGCTGTCACAGTTACCAGAATTTTCTGCATTCAGAGCATGTCCTGGCCTCTGGTTTTATTATTATAATTAGCTATGGGACAAAATGGCAGAAGCCGAGCAAATGCATCTCCATCTCATTTTAGTGCTAGTGGATTGTTTATCAATAATTTTCTACCAGAGCTAGCAGCTAAATTTATGCACATGCACTGTCTTTTTTTTCCCCCCCAAAAGGAGGCTACTAAGGAAGAGGCCTTGAAAAGTCAAGTGAGCTTTTCTTCTCTTTCTTCATGTGCTGTAAAATGCAATGTTTCATTGCAAATTACCGACCACAGCCTAATTAGCCATAGCCTGGCAACCAGACATCCTGACACAGGAGAATGTGAGTGTTAATTCCGATGCACTGAAACATATTTATGACTAGATATATAAAAAAAATACAGTCTTCACTGATGCTTCTCTATTTCAACATATATTTTTTTAAAAAATCCAACATCCCAAAGTTAAAAATTAGAATGGAAATCATTTGATTGAAGCACTTTAGTTACAGAACTTGCTGCCTGGAATGTTTTGATATTAAAAGTTTTAGCTAATTGGCTCGCTAATTATAGTCACAGTAAAAAAAAAACAGATTAACCAAAAGTAAATGAAGCATCCACATTAGTGAAATCTCTGCAAAGATTGAGAAAAGTTTGCCTGAGTTTTCAGGTGAATTAAACTCATTATGGCTGGTCCTGACTTGCTTTACCTTTGTTTGAGCACCAATGTATAAGGATTCTGAACTGGTATGAAAGCAATTCTGCGATCTTATGGCATTGGCAGCATGCAAGAGCTGGATCAACAAGAAGCATAGAGGTATTTTTTTATGTAATCCTAATTTTTTCTATAACCCTTTAATCCCTTTATTCAAGGTGGAGTCAGAGAGACAGAATGGAGCTGAATGTTTACCGGCCATATGCCCTTCCTGATGTCTACATCAGTTTGGGAAGAGCTGTGAAAGTAGCCTAGTTAGGAGGAGATCTAACAACTCTAAGAGAGACAGACAAGCTTGACTCAGATGGATGCCCAGGAAAAGAAAAGGAAGTGGTTAGTTTGGTGAGGTGACTTAAGGAGTCAGAGAAAGATTCCTCAAGAATAAAAGAAAACAGAAGCAAAGCTTTAAAGTGAGGAGAAGATTACCAATGATTTAGAAGTGGCTTTAGAAGACAAAATAGGGACCACTGCGGTGGGAAGGTAACAGCGTTCCGTGCGCCTTTGGCGTCTAGTCATGCCGGCCACATGACCACGGAGACGTCCTCGGACAAGTGCTGGCTCTTCGGCTTTGAAACGGAGATGAGCACCGGCCCCTAGAGTCAGAAACGACTAGCATGCATGTGCGGGGGAACCTTTACCTTTACCTTTACCTTTTAGAAGACAAAAGAAAGATAAGACACAAAGGCTTCCAGTTAGGGAAGAGATAAAGAAAAAAGTAGAGGTCAAGAAAAAACACACAAGGCTTTTCTCTCTGAAGCTCTCTGCCTTGCTGGGATGTCTGCCTGTGGCTTGAGGGCAAGGGATGGGGATAGGGATTCATTGGCAAGTTCCACCCATAAAGGGAATCTTCCAATCACCAAGGCATTGGTGATGAAGTAGGAGTGAGACCAACAGGACGAAGAGTTCCCAATGTGGGTTGATTGGGAATGAGTTGTGATTGTCAGTCAGCTAGTGGGGATCCAGATGTATTTGGATCGGGATCAGAAGAGGAGGAAGTCCAAGAGAGATGAAGCAGCCAGGGCACTGTTTCAAGGCAGTGGTGGCTGAATGTTCTTGTCAAGAGAAAGAAGAATTTAACTATCTGAGTAAGTACCATGTCTTTGAAATGTACATCTTTAAGAAACAAATGTGTGAGAGAGATCCTACACAAATCTCCAGACACTGAACTTCCAGCCCATTGAGTTAAATGCTAGTATTGAATAAATTTATTCTTGTTGCTGTAACCCTGTACAGTAGTCTATAAATGTATATGGTAATTGTTTCAATGCAAGTACCGTGTTTCCCTGAAAATAAGACCCAACCGGAAAATAAGCCCTAGCATGATTTTTCAAGATGCTCATAATATAAGCCCTACCCCAAAACAAGCCCTAGTTAAGCTCATCAGCGAGACGGGCACATTTAGTACTGTATTTCCCTGCAAATAAAACCTAACCAGCAAATAAGCCCTAATGTGTCTTTTGGAGCAAAAATTAATGTAAGACCCAGTCTTATTTTCAGGGAAACATGGTAGTAAATGTATTCTGAACTATTACTTCTGAATAATCAAATAAGACTACTCATAAAATAACATTCATCTTTTTGTTCTTATTGGAGCTATGGAAGGAAGTGGGAAAGCCATTGCTGGCTGAAGGCTTGGTTAAAGAGTTTCCGATAGAACTAAAATTGGTAAGAGATGTTAGCCTTGGAATTTTTTTGTGGAGCACTACCATTTTGAAAAGCTGAGATATTTTCCATGCGGGTTATGGCCAATTAAATATGTATATAATTACATACATATAATAGTTCTTCTGCCATTAGAATGGATAGAATACCGCTATGGGGTATGACTTTGTTTTTTTGAAATTAGTATAGTATATACAGGAATGTGTAGGTTTGTAAATATACTATGCATATAAGCTGAATAAATATGGGTTCATTACATTGTTTCATTTCTCTTAAAATATATTCCACCTTTCATTCCATAATGGGATCTTTAATGAGGTTAACATTCTTAAACAACAATTTATATTAAAACAATATAAAAACTAATTAAACCTTTGTATTTTATTTCCTGTCTGTTACTTTTTGTCTTTATATTGGTCAGTGACTGTAATAAAAAGAACTGATCTTAATATAAAAACTAATTAAATACAAATCTTCAGATCCCAGTTAAATTTACAATCACACTTAGAAAACCTACAAAGAAAAACAACGAAGAGCAATATCCAAATAAAGTACAGGGCACTTTGTACGTTATTATATTTGTGTCTGTGGACTCATAATTCTATGTTTATACTAACTTGAGGATATTCTAAACATATGATCAGATGTGTCTCTCTGTGTGTGTATGCATGTGTGTACATATAACAGTTCTTGAGTCACTGCATCCAAAAGAAACACCCTAACAGAGTCTTCTGCCCCCTTCTGTCACTTGTCTGTGAATGACAAGTGATGTGAATTTTGATGAAATCGGAGGTGATCCATCAGCCAAGAAAGATTTCAACTGCAGCCTACGTATATGATTTTATATTCCTTTGACTTGATCCTCTTTATTAATAGTTTAAGATACCATACATGTTGTATCATGCTGTTAGGAAAAATAGGAACTGAAGTCCCACACTACTGGAGTGAACCATTTGGGAAAAACTGGTTTACACATTATGCTGATCTTCTAAAAATTCCTCCTGTTAATCTACAAGTGGTGCATTTCCAATCCTGTCATCCTGATGGCATTTCTCCCCAATATTCCATTTTAAACCCAATTCTTTTGAGCAATTTCAGCTTTCGTGTGTATCCCCAGTTAAATAGACTTACTAATTTTTCAAATTTGAATAGATATTTTTTTGTATGGGGTGCAGTCTTATTTTATGACATATTAATAAACATAGCCAGTAACAGTATCTTTTGTAAGAATATAAATAATAAAATAATTCACATTTCTGTGTACATTTTCAGATAAAACAATTAGAAGTAATTGAACATCCTGTCAAGTTAGATTTTCTGTTTCTTCTTTCTGCAAAATAATTCACATTTATATTTTTAGTTTCCTCTTTTTTGAAAAATAACATTCTAGCTATTGTCAGTGTCATTTATTATTGTTTTTCTCTTAATTTGGTAACTTTTCCTGTTTTCCTGTCACATTTAACAAAAGACTTATAAAGTTTGCCTTCTCTACAATCCTTCTGAAGTCATGTTTCTTCTTTCAAATCTCAATGAAGAGCATATCTTCTTCCTTACATGGTCTGATATTTTAAAATCCTCTCTTAGAGAAACCTGATTTTTTTTTCCACACTAAAGAAATGGGCAGTCTACAATTCAGTGAAAGATGTATTTCACTATTTCCCTTACATTCACAACACCATGCATTGCTAAAATGGGCTACACTTTTCTTATGAATACAACACAGAGCCTGATACTCACTTTAGCATTTCAGCATCAGCAATTTATCTAGTCATTGTTGGGGCAATATATTAATAGGAAAGGCAAGCTTTATATTGCTACGGCGATGGTTGGAGGATGCATTATGAACAAACACCAGCACCATGGGCCCTCCACAGATGGAAGAAGGATCTTTGGTGCTCTCTGAGCTTGGTTGTTTTCTTCCATATATTTCATTACTCAAAGTAGGCAACATCATTAGTACTAAAGTTATTTGCTTTCAGTTTATATTCTAGAGGCTGAGGCTTTACAAGGAATTGCAAAACAAGCTAAAAACAAGCAGCCCAACCAAAGAACCTCCATAACCACTTCCAACTACACTGAGAGGGCAAGCCATAGAAAGTGAGAGCAAACCCCATTCCTTACTAGCACTGTTAAGGTCACCTAGTTTGAAAGCTCTACAAGAAAACAACCAAGCTCAGAGGGCACCAAAGACCCTTCCTTTTGATCCTGAGCTAAAAAATTTCCCCTTTATCAGTACAGTTGCAATAGCTAGTGCCGACCTTGCCTGGAGAGAAATTTCTCCACATTTGCACACTTTGGCATCTGCTATAAGAGTAAAATGGAGGAACACCGAACAATCACATATTTTATGGAGCAATACTTGGCTCTGAGTCTCTTCTGCTAGAGCCAAGAAAGAAGATGGAGTGTAACACAACAGGTAAACCCAGTCAATCTCCTGCTGCACATAAAATGTCTCTTCCCAAAGTTGCTTTTGTTACATATTTGTATAAAACATATAATTTGTTTCCTAGTTCTGTCAGCCAAGATAGAAATGTTGGTTCTGTAGCATGTACGCTCTTTTATTTGCCTTAGTAGAATTAGGCAGATCTCCAAATTGTTTTCTAATTTCAGTGCCTGTATATGCTAAGTTAACAGCATATTTGGAGAGAGGGGTGTATTGCTAGGCAGATGCTGTGAATAACTCTAAGAAGTCCATGGATATTTTCATCAACAGGTTTTGCAATAAAGAGCATTTCTATTGAATAAGACAGAGAATGGAACAATAAGAAAGTGTGCTTTGTAGTTAAATGAAAAACAAATATTAATTTCCAGATAAATATTTGAACAAAGCAGGAATATAGAATGAACACTTTCTAGTTAAATCAGAATAACACCAGTTCACTGACCAAGGATAATTCAAATGGATTGGAAGGACAAAACTGTTCCTCCAGCTAGACTCTCCTGTAGAATTTGTATTGGCTACCCTTCCTTACTCTAACATAGGCAATGCTGATCAATGAATTCTGGAAGTCCCAGTACAAGCCAGCTGATAATCCCAGGTAATGGGAAATTGCTGTAACTATTAAGGAGAAGAAATAGGTCAATTAATTTTTTAAAATACCCTACTCTACTTTTCTCTTCTACTGTATAGCTGATACATATAATATTTTTGGTATCCTGGAGATCACTGTCCAAACTCAATTCTGACGGTTTCTTTGAAATAGACTTACTCACTTTGGCGTAAAAATGTTTGTATTTCTGCATCTTTTGAGTCTACCAAGCAGTCTGACACAGTCAGACTTAGTGGCCCTGCTGATGTACAAGTTGAAAAATTTCAAATTTAATATAAGTTGATTTTCTTCAAAACACAGTTATGCTGGAGAAAAAAATCAACATACCAAGATGAATCACAGAATTAATAAAATTACAAGAATATTTCTGCCATGTAATATTTGAGACAGAGATTTGCCTATGGTACTTGAAATGTGGAGGGTTTGAGATATCAACACAAGAGAGAGATTTATTATTCTCCAGTTGGATTATATCAGCTGCTAAGACAGTTCATTGACTTCCTTCTGAAATGGGACAAAATGTCATCATTTCCTATACTGTTTTCCATCTGGCTGATCAAAAAAGATGACTCAGTTTTAAAGTAAATTTTTTAAATGATTAGTTATCATGCCTGTGATGCAGAAATAGAAAGAAACAAATTCACTGAACTAATAGTGGATTTTTTAAAAAACAATCTACACTTAATTTAACAGAACACTATAATTGCATAAAACAAACAACTTAATTTTGTCTGCTCATCCTTTTGTTTACTGTTCCTAATATTTCTTCTCATGCTCATCAAGTATATTTGGGACCAATATCTTGTAGAATAATTCTTGTTTGTAAAAAGTGAAAATCTTCATATTGAATTTGATATGTCCACTCCATGGACACTTCCATGAAGTTTTCCTGAAAACATAACAGAAGTGATTTTCCATTGGCTTTGTCTCTCTGTCTGTCTGTACAGTTCTCAGTTTAGTCTATTTATTTATTTATTTATTTATTACAGCGGTCTACAGCGGTGTATTCCTCTGCAATCTCATTAATCTCATAAACCAGATTAAAATTGCCAGACAATTTTATTGCTCAGGCTCACTTTTTAAAAATATCTTTGTTTTACTGTATGATTGTATTTTGATACTTTGCTTATTTTAAGATCTTTAACAAAATAAAAAGAGTACATGTGGACTCACATATTCTTTATGAGTAAAATAATGAAATATTCTAACCCAAATCATTGTGAGGTTCACATACAGTAGGTTCATCTTGGAAAATGCTAGAGCAGGAAAAAAATATTTGAAATGGGTTTGCTCACAGAGATAAATACATGCCAATATTTCAGAATGAATATTCTAACAGAAGTGTGTGGAGAAAACTATGGCAGCAGCCACTGATCAAACACATCTTGGAATTGGGGATACAAACTGTACAATTTTGATTTTTTATTGCATCTCTTGATTTCTCCCCCTCCCATTGCAAAAAATGCAATCTCCGCAGTTTCTCATTTGGCACTGCAGGGCTGACCTGCTACTGTATTTATTGTGGTAACGCATACATAAATCGCAGAATCCGATGGGTGCACCAGGAAATGGTTTTGCTGAATTATTATAAATGTGATCATGAATGACTATATATTACTTTGAAGGGCAAAAGTGTCTGGAAATATCTGTGATCACTGATGCTTGTTTTTGATCTTTTAAAATTCCTTTTTCTCATGTTGTTCTGAATGTTGAAAGTTCCTTGTTACAGTTCAAGGAAGTGTTTTACTGTTAAAGCATAAACCTGGCAAGATGACCCCTATATTAAATCCTGAAGTTCAAAAAGAGCCACTTTCTTATTACTATTTTGGGCTGGAATTGTTTAATTAATGATATGTATATTCTGTAAGAAGGATAATAATGCAGTTTTGAATATCACACAGAAGAATTTGGATTTATATGGGAAATCCATCTGCCACTTGATAGTGTTTACAATGTTTATTAGTTTACAAGCAAGTGAGGGAATCTCTGATCAGGTCTGATTTTATGCACAAATAAATGGGATAATAAAGGATGATAAAGGGTAAATGGCCATTTTAGATGTTGCATCTGTCTGCAGACGTGATCATAGCTTCTGAGCTGTATGAGGAATAGAGCAAGAAAAATAAATTCTGGTTCTCCCTCATTTGGCAATGATTAGGATGTCAAACCAATTTTTTTTAAAAAAACCCAACACTTGATGCTCATACTAGAACAGGAGTTGTCCAATTCGAGTTCTCTGAGATCAAAAACTTGGCCTGGGAATCTGAACTGCAGGGCAAAATGCTGAAAACAAGGCAGAAATTCCTTGAACATAGGAAATAGTAACTGAAGGGGGAAAAATAATATCTGAGTCAGATTTTTGGACCCCATTTAGAGAAACTGTGTTTGTCCTATTACCTTTTAAGCTACATCCTGCTGTATTTCAAAATCTTGTCTGATAAAGTGATTATTTTACTGGCTCAAAAACCAGACTCTCCAACTTAGTGTATAATTTGTCAAAAGATTAAGTTAGCATTAATGTTTGGTAATCAGAAACACTTGCATTGAATCATCTCATTGTGTTTTAACATCCCTGCAATGTCAACTTAATAACTTGGATTTTAAAAACATACTGATTAGGTAGCTGTTGATATATTCCATCCATCCAGAAAGTTTAAGGAGACAGTCATAAATTTAAGGACATTAACCCTGAAAGCTTTCCAGAATACTGTTTTATCCTCTTTTTCCTTAAGGTAGTAGATCGAAATGGTTTCAGATGTCTGCAAGGGAAGACCTATGAAAGCGAGAAAATTGCTGGCCAGGTGAAAGAATCTTGGGAAAAACATTTTAGCAGTATTCCTATCTGGTTGGTTTAAAATTATTCCTTTAAAAAAAACAAACGACAAGTTGTTAATTATAGAAGCCCATCCCATTCCAAACTCTATTACAAGAAAGGCTTAAAATAAGAGAGAAACTTGTCAAGGTGCAGAACCTTGGAAATAAATGACTTTAATTTGTTTTCATACTGCTAAAGCAGTTGAACTAAAGGAAATTGGGTGCCAGTACAAAAGGTAGTCACTTTAATTCTGTATGCCAAACTTGAAATAGGGCATATATTATTTAAGAAGCTGAAAAGTCCTCTGAAATGTCCTTTCAATTTCAGAGAACTTCTAAAATTCTCAGTAAAGTTCAAAAACAGCTTGGTTTTTTGTTGTTGTTGATGATGTTCTAATTGGCCATTTTGATGAAGGCACTAGAGAGTATTAAATTAAATTAGAAACACAGAACACTGAGATTATTACGTTCAATTCTGGAGGATCAATCTGAAGAGGCATAGATTAGAATCAGAAGTGGTATTGACTAAGGTAGGTGCTTCTGAGTCCTTCATATATGTCCCTAAGCACTTCACTCCTCCAAATTTTTCTACCCTAGTTTCCTCTTCATGTATTGTCTCCTTCTTTCCTTCTAACCTGCATTGTTTTATCTTTTATCTTCCCCTTATTAGACAATGTCACCTTTGCTGATTTGTAAGAAATGGATGTTTAATACTGGAACAGCATCTAAGTAGTAGAGTTGCTTTGTGGAGAGAGATGGGTGGCATATAAATGAAAATAGATAAATAACCTGTGAAATACATTACCAAAAGTCCTAGTAGTGTTTACTAACAAGAATGGATTTATTTCATTCCCATTAAAAGAGATTAATTCAAGAAGGGTAGGTCTATGTTTCTCTCCCTCCCTGTCAGCATTTTCAAGGGAATGTTATGTCTTCTCCTTGTGAACAATCCAGAGACGTCTGGTTGACCCTGTGAGCTTGGACTAAACTGGAAGGGCTGATCTGTCATTCTTATCAATGAAAGACCCCACAGGAACATAGTGTATTGAATAAATGCCCAGTGATAGACAGATATAGATATACATTTAATGTAAAACATTAGATATAGATGTGGATGGATACAGATCAGATTTCAAAGGCAGCCATGATGATACAGATGGAGAAAGATTCTGAATCTGAGAGTCTCAGATGGCATGATGCTGTACAGCCCCAACCTGCCCACCACTAATATACTGAACCAGTGATATCACCTGGTTTCTTTGTGTCCCCAATCCTACTAAATGTTAACATTCAGGTAGTGACTTCTTCTCTTTCATCCATGTTGCCAACAGGGTTGTTGTTGTGTGGAAAATAGGAGTAGGAAGGTGTGTTGCATATATTTGCTGCTTTGAGCTATTTGTAAAAATACTAAAGGCAGGAGATTAGAAATAGTTACTATTTCTAAATTATATACTCCCATGAAAATCCTCACAAGCATGATTATTTGTTTTTCTCATATCTCACTCGAGTTTCAGACAGCAACAAATCCAGTGTATAATTCAGGTAAAATTGGGTAAGATGAAGGTTCAAGTCCCCAATATGCCACAGAGTTCATTGGGTGACATGGACCCAGTCATGCTTTCTCAGGGTTTTTGAGATATGTTGTAAGCAACATACACACATACCTGGGCAGGATCAAGAAAAGAAAAATTCCACAAACTTCAGTATAAGGAGCATTTAATGTTAATATTGGGGTAATTACTGAACCTTGGAAACTGCAAGAGAATGTCCAATTCTCATTTATTTTGAACTGCTTCTTCCCAGTTTGTTTTGGATTTTTTTGGATTGAACTGCCATTTATAAACTAAGAATAGGCTTCCCTCCTGTGTTTTGGTTGTTTAAGCCTTACATTCCTTCCATAATTTCCCTAAATCATTTAGAGCAGTGTTTTCAAACTTGGTAACTTTCAGAAGTGTAGTCTTCAACTCCCAGAATTTCCCAACCAGCAGGATTCCACGAATGGATGGGAGAGAGTAGCAAACAAGTGAAAGGAAGTTGACATTGATAGACAACTAATAATATCTCTAATATCAGTTTCTTCTTTAAATACTTTCACCTGAATCAGCCCATTTCTGGAATTGCTATAATGAGCATCTCCAAAGAAAACTGCAGTGGTTGCTGATAAAACAAAAAAATGGAATCCCCTAGGAAAAAATTTGAATCTGATTTAAATCCAAGCAACTACTAAGCTGTAATTTTGGTAAAGAGAGACATTGTCAATCATTTTATGGCTCGATGTACATCAGGGGTGTCAAACTCAATTTCATTGAGGGCCGCATCAGCATTGCGGTTGCCCTCAGGGGGCCGGGTGGGTGTGGCCAGGATGGGCGTGGCCTACTGGGTGGGCGTGGCTAGAGTGTGTATGGCCTACTGGGTGGGCGTGGCCAGCTCTACCTCGTTCGCATCAAGGGTGCCTATGGGGACCTGGGCAGGAGTGGGACAGATCTGAGGGTCTCTGGCAGAAGGAGGGTCTCTGGGCCAGGGCCAAGGCAGTGGGGGCCGTTCCCTCACTGTTTCCAGGATGGCTTCGCAGGCCACATGAAACCACTTCGCGGGCCAGATCCCGCCCCCAGGCCTTGTGTTTGACATGTCTGATGTACATCTTAGAAAAAGAAGCAGCAGGTGAAGAACATATCAAATATGTGTCTGAAAATGGAAGTGTCACCTCGGACAGCGGTGATTCACTGGCAGTTCATTGCAAACTCAGGTTTCGCCTTTGTTTAATATAAGTGTAGTCTTACTGGAGGACAGAAGTCAGTTTTGACTACAGTATATCACCAGAAAGTTTTGGAGCCTCTGTTAAGTTATTCTGGCAGCTTTTCCATCCCCTGCAGCAATTCTATGCAATGAAGGTGTAAGCAATATTCCCATGATGCATTGCTTGCATTCGTAATAGCATCCGTTTCCTTCTGGAACCCTGTCAAAAAGGCAGAAGTTTAAAAAAAGGCTAATATATGAATATGTGTGTGAAAATGCTAATATATGATTTTACACAACACATACACACTCTCTTACTAGCTTTATTGCTTTGCTGGTAACTGTTCAGTTTCTCTGGAGAGGTGCATTTTGTTTATTATCGTAAAATTTGCCCTGGAAGAAAAATCTTTTAAGCCCTTTAGGGGGCTCTCTGAATGAAGACTTGACTTTTTTATTTGGAAAATGTGTAGAAAGAGTCTTTTTTCCAGCTGATAGAAAATGAAAATATAGATGTGGAGAACAAAGGCTTTATTTCAGTGATGTCAGGTTTATGAAGCCTTGAAGGCATTAGATTAAGATCTTCATGTGATTTTCTTCACATCAAATTCAAATTGAAGAAGCAAAGAGAAGAGGCATTAGATTTTGTTGAATCCTCAGCTTGCACCTTTGTTACTGATCTCTTTGTCTATCTTAGCCTTTTATTAATCTTTTAAAAGATATTACTGAACAGCAAATAAAAATGATGAGTGTCATCCACAAGGCAAAAATTTAAAAAATGATGAAAAAGCTTTGGAATTCAGAAAGTTTTCTTAGAGGGCAAAAGGGTGAAGGAATTTGAATTATATCTTTTTGGCAAATCATACATTAGTTAAGAGGAATAAGAAAACATTGTGTTTTCTTACAATGACTTTGAACTGCTGGAGAAGTAAGGACACTTGTGAGAATGGGTTAATTCACAGCAAAACGTTTTCATTTACAGACAAATATCCCTTAGATATGAAAGGAAAGAAAGCAAGGACAAAAGGCAGGGCTTATGAGGGATTTCAGGATGGGGGAGTGGACTCAAGATTGTCTGAAATTACCCATCTCAAAAGTTGAAAATTACAGAAAAATCAAAAGAACCAAAACAGTGATATTTCATAGGTAGTAATTATATAGCTGAGCTTGTCGATCAGATGGTCGATCAGATGGTCGGCAGTTTGGCGGGTCGAATCCCGTAACAGACTGGGCACCTGTTACTTGTCCCAGCTTCTGCCAACCTAGCAGTTCGAAAGCACGTAAAAATGCAAGTAGAAAAATAGGGACCACTACGGTGGGAAGGTAACAGCATTCCGTGCGCCTTTGGCATCTAGTCATGCCGGCCACATGACCACGGAGATGTCCTCAGACAAGCGCTGGCTCTTCGGCTTTGAAACAGAGATGAGCACCGGCCCCTAGAGTTGGAAACGACTAGCACGCATGTGCGGGGAAACCTTTACCTTTACCTTTTTAATTATATAGCAATTAGAGTCAGTATACAGTAGATGAAGAGTAGATGAACAAATGGCAATTGTGAGGCTTCTATAGGCTTCTTAATCAGGACCTCTCCCCAGTTGATACTCCTCACAGACTTCACTCCACCTTACTAATATGATATACTTTACTTGACATGGACTAAATCCTTCTGAGTCCACTCTGTTGTTGTTGTTGTTAGTTACGAAGTCGTGTCCGACCCACTCTGTGCTACTCTTCAATTGAAGCAGAGAGCTGATCTGCAGTGCTGCTGAACTTAACTACCTGCCACCTGAAAACCAGGGAGTCTCCAGAATGGAAAGGCCACCGCCTGGCACAGGATATGATGGTATAAGGAGAAGATGGAGTGAAGAGATGCTGCATAGGGAATGGTCAGATAAGAGAGAACATAGCCTGCAGCTGCACAGTGGGCAGAGTAAGAGGCTCAGAAGGACTGTCCCTAGGTTTTGGGCCTGTAAAGGTGATGGTGGGAGAGTTGCACTTTTGCAAGATACTGTTAATATAGTTTTACAACGAAGTACAATTAGCTTATCTGGTTGTGTTTTGTGCTTTCTGTCCTGTTGATATCATCCCATCAGCTACTACAGAAGGAAATACCAATAGGTGTTCACTTCTTAACATTTAGTTCCCTGCTTCCATGCTAGCTGTCTCCACTGCTGTTATTGGGCCATTCTTCGTTGCTCCTGCTGGCCTAGGTAAGTGGTACCAACATTGCTGGCCATCCACCAAACTAACCAAGACCACCAAGCACCTTCACGCACCATCCACACCTTCCTCAAAGTCCTCAAAATGAGCCTACTGAGCAGGCCTACCCGCTGGAGAAAAAAAGTCTTTGAAGATGCTTACATGTTACAAGTGAGCAAGTCTCACAGACTTTGCGAGATTTATAAAAGGCCTTCTTTGGATGATGGATCTAGGTTTGCATTGCAGTTTAGAAGCACAGAATTTATTCTCTACAGCTTATAGTTGTCAGTTAGAGGACGTAAAAACTGAGTCCTGGTTTTGTGACTCCTGGGATTTTTCAGGCTTCTGAACAAGAGTGACAATTCAGAGTGGATGAGCTATGTGGCAGAATACAGAGTTCTTGACATCCAGGAAATCTATGGTTCAATTTTTTCATTTTTATTTTTTATTAAAAAAATACTTTCAATTGAAGGTGATATGAAAGACATTGGCTTGAGTAAGCTGATACAGGCCACTGCAAATAATGCTCTGATAGATGGACAAATTGCCTGTTAACTATGGCTATGCTGGCAATAGTAATACTGCTATCTGGTCTCAAATGTGTAACGCTAATGATAGAATATTTTTGGAGATTCTCAGTCATCCAGGTCATGAGTCAGTATTAATTTATATTACTTAAAATTGTAAGTGGAAAGCTGCACAGTTTTTCTTAACAATAAAATGCATCTCTCTATATTAGCAAAATATATGTGGTTTTCCTGTGATTCTAAAATCCTGACAGCAAATCTGAGTTGCAAAATGTCCCACTTTACAATTCAAAATTCTCATAAAAGATTGTACTTTTACATTGTCTTGTTCTATGTGCATCTTCTTCTTTAGGTTTAGTGAATTGTATGGAATAAACTGCAATTTATTCAATAAAATGTGGATAATCAAACTGTGACTTAGCACAGTGTGCAAATCTAGCCAATATTAAGAGATTGTGAAATTGATGTGGGATTGAGGGCTGAGCCCTTTACTATTTTAATAGTCCCTTAAGGAGGTTATTATTTGAAAAGACTTGCAACTCTTGCAAATATGGATATAAAATTCTGTATTTCTTTGCTGCACTTGTAGAGTCCAAAAATATACAGAAATTTTTGCCATAGCACAAGGCAAGTATATTAAAAAGAACATTATTTGATACATGGCATTGGTCACAATGTTTCCTATGTGCCATTCTAAAGGATCTGAATCTAGATTAATCACATCTGAATAATATATAAATGGTTTGCCATATCACTGTAAACATTTTAGTATATATTATAAAGCACTATCTGTCTCCTTTGTGTATAATTTAGAGAAGCCATTCTCTTTGAGAAAAACACAATTAATAGTTATATTAGACACTAATTATAAATGGGGAAAGTGCTCATAAACCTGCCAGTAGCTACTAATGTTTTATTCTACTCTTCTTTCCACAATCTAGTAAGAGAAATGGATGAAGTTAATTCTTGCCTCATTCACACTATTTACAATATAGGCATAATAATATTCTAATATATTACATTATAATGTATTTAAGAGATGTGAATAGTCTAAGGCAATGTAGAAATGGTTATTATATGAGGCCAAGGCTTTGATTAAACAAAAGAGATTGGAGTAAATGGGCGTGTAATTTTTAAAGTAAAAAATGCAGCTGGTTTTTTAAAGCCTGAGAAATAAAATGGTGATCTCTAAAACATACAGAATATGTCCATATTCTTTCTTTGTTAGGAAAATGGGTACTAACTCCCTAGTGGATCAAGAAAGCCCCCCTCTAATAAACAGAGAAATAAAGTGGGTGCTAAAGTAAGCATATACAATTGCCAAGATTTAGGCAACTTATTTTCTCTTTTAGGGACGCGCTGGCTCAGTGGGTTAGGATGCTGAGCTTGTCGATCAGAAGGTCGGCAGTTTGGCGGGTCGAATCCCCAGTGCCGCGTAACAGAGTGAGCGCCTGTTACTCGTCCCAGCTTCTGCCAACCTAGCAGTTTGAAAGCACGTAAAAATGCAAGTAGAAAAATAGGGACCACTACGGTGGGAAGGTAACAGCGTTCCATGCGCCTTTGGCATCTAGTCATGCCGGCCACATGACCATGGAGACGTCCTCGGACAAGCGCTGGCTGTTCGGCTTTGAAACGGAGATGAGCACCAGCCCCTAGAGTCGGAAATGACTAGCACGCATGTGCAGGGGAACCTTTACCTTTATTTCTCTTTTCTCTTTCAATAAATCTGATTAAAAAAAGACTGTCACGATTTTTCTTTTTTGTTATAAACAGATGTTAAGAATTGATATAGTGTGATAAGAATAAAGAAGAACATAAACAACAAAAGAGACCTGTTGTTAGAAGCAACCAAAAAATAGAGAAGGGTTGAAGCCAGGACAGCAATAGTCAGTTTTTAGCTACATTAGACCCAAAATTTGCAGCCTCCCACCCAGCAATACTGATGCTCCAACTAGGAGAAGTGAAGCTTAGATAGAGACCCAAGATTTCAATTGTGACCAGTAACTTCTTCAGCTGGAGAACAGACAGTTGCTTTTGCCAAGATCAAGAACAAATCCCAGCCAAGATCAGCAGCCCATCAGTTCTGGCAAGCAACCGAGCTAGCTGGGAATATCTAGTTTTTGGATGATAAAAGAGTTGGTAAGGAAGAAGATAGACAGTTCCAGGAAGCCCTCATTATAGACTCCAAGAACAGGAAAGCCCATGACTGTTCCCTTTGGTGGCTATTTTCATCTGTAAAGGGTGAAGCTCACAGAATAAGAGAAGTGCCAGCAGTCATCAAGGAGAACAGTCATGGACCTTAACACAGCATTGGCAAGCCATCACCTCCAAGGAAAGAAGCAAAACTAGTAAAAAGAAAACTCCCCCCCTCCATTGTCAAATTCATGAGAAAAAGAAGTGCAAAGGCACCAACAACTCATTCCCATACTGAAGGCTTAGTGGTGGCTACCTGCAAAAAGATGTGTTGGGACAGAGGAGTCAGCATTAGTTTCTCATGCTGAGCAAAAAGTTGAAAAGGGAGATGAAATGAAACTCGGTGACTGGGAACACAGCAAGGTTCAATCAACCAGCAGGTATTAATTTGGAACATTTTCTAGAAATCAAGTTTAATTTGAAACCTAAACGATAAAAAGCCTTAATTAGAAAAGAGAGACAGTAAATAAAAAGAAAGACTCATTAAGAACTGATCTGTATGTTTCTTGGGATTTTAGTGTCATTTCAACCGAATCTATTACAAGGTATTCTCCATAAGTTTAGTACTACAATTCCCAAAATAATTATTTATTTTATATAAACAATGTATATACGTAAGTATTTATTATTAGGTATATATTATGGTTTTCTGCCAGCTGGCCAGCTGGTTTACAAGTATTGTTTCCTTCCATTTTTTCCACAACCCCCTTTGTGATAAGAGCTGGCCAGTGAATTTCAACGGAGAAGGATAGATTAAAACCTGGATTGCCCAGATTTTGTTTTATTCAGCATATTAACTTTTGCACCACACTACAGTAATTTATTCCCAGCAAACCAATTTGATGGACAAGTTGCCTGATGCAGAAAGTATGCAAGATGACTTTGATGGAGATATGCAGCAACTATTATCTATGCAAAAGGGACTGAAGCATTTTTTAAAAATTTTTTCCAAATGAGATAACATCTGGAAATCATACAAGAAGATGCAACCCTAACTCATGGAACTATAAGAAGGAAGAGGAAGTACAGCAGAATCAGACTTGCAAGATTCTGTTATTACAGCCAATTTCAGTTAAATGGGTCTGACCACTGGGGATTTTGTAAGCTGCAGTGCCAATATATCTGAAGAGTACTAAGTTAGAGAAAACTGTTGTAAAGCAATAAGATGAATCCAAACTTATTCATATGTAGGTGATCAGACCAACTGACATTAATAAAAGCACACAATTGACTTAAGTCTCATTTGTTTAATATTTCAGTTCTAATTGTGAATAAAATTGAATCCAGTTATAGGTTATTTTTTTTAAAAAAAGATAAATTTACTTATATTTTTATTTCCCTCTCTGTCCCAAGAAGGTTGAGAGAAAATTTAATAAATTTAATTTAGTGGTTATAATCCGATTAATATTTTGTGCAGCTTGGTCCCAGGAGATTTTTTTCTGAGAGCTGACTGAGAAGAAATTCAAATGAGGCTAGTCAGAGAACATAAGAAAAAAAAATAGGTATCAATGGAGTTGCAAATTATTAGCAAATATACATGGGAGGAGATGGTCATTGTGGCTTCTAAGGATTTAGGGCACTACATTTTAGCATTTTGGATCAAGCCTAGAAACAAAGTGACTCTTCTGAAATATTTAAAGAACAATGTAATGGTGTTTATAAACAGCACTCCTGCTGAGTTTAGCTGCTGCATTTTGTAGATATATTTTCAAAACCTTTGTCAAGGGCAGTACAGAGTACTGCACTATAGAACACATTGTAGTAATCTAAACGACAGCCGATTAAGGCATAAATCATGTTTACTAGATAACAGCTGTTGATTAGTTATGTTCTTGTCTATTTTTTAAAAAGCTCCTAGACATGATAGCTAAATTGAAACTTCATGGTCTGAGTCAGCATGTCTTTGAAAGCCACTAACTGGAGTAAAACCAGTAAACAAAAGGGGGGTTGTGTGGTGTATCATCCTGGTGAGCTTCTGAGAAGCAACAGGTTGAAGGATCTTATATTAACTCTGTATTGGCTGTTAGGCTGGATAACAGGGTGTAGGGCTCTTCCTTACATCCCTGGCAATGAGATTCCTATCATCCTTGAGATATAATGAAAGTATGAAACATGCTTGTCCCCACAGCTAATCTTTTAATCACACTTCAAGAAAAAGGTGAGTAATGTTGCTTTCCTGATTAACAGCTTGAGGCAGAAGTGATTTTTCTCAGAGCTAAGGGACAGTCATCAACACCAGCTGCCACAATATTTGGCTTTCTACTTCCAGGACTGGCTTCCACTTAAATGTAGCTCTCCATTTCCTGGCTTATTGAGGGAGGGGTGTCTCTGTTGGCAATGTGAAGGACTCAGGGAGCACTAGAGCTGCCTTTATGGGGGCTCAGGTGGATACTCAATGGAATAGTTGAATAGCAGCACTCTTGCAAGGAGAGGAATGTGAGAAAAAAATATGGTGCTCTGGATTAGGATAAATAAGGAAGGCTTGTTGGTTTGTGGCACATGAATTGGAATACAGAATGTCTTCCATGTGATTGATATTTCTCCTGACAAAGTAAAAAAAAGGGTTGCCAGAGAGTTTCTGTGTCTCTATGAACCAAAGGAGAACTAACAAAGAAAGTCCAGTTCCCCATAAGCTGAATGAGAAGAGATGACCTTACAGAAAGTTAATTGGAGGTTAGCAAGTTGTTGAGCATCCTCAGACTCCTCCCACATGTAGCATACAATATTTGCATAGCAAAGGCCTTGTTCTGTTTCCAGTGAGTGTCTGGATGGTTGAATTTGATCTGGCTTCTCAACCTCCTTCAGCGTCCACACCAGGGTGGTCCTATGTGGAGTTTTCATTCTCATTCCTATGTCCTCCACCCATAGGAAGCAACCAATTTTAGCACTTGGGCAAGAAAAATGTTTGGACAATCTAATGACTGGGAACTAGCTTCCTGGTTCACCAACTTCACATTTAGTCAGGAAATAATTATAGTTGTATGGGACAAGTATAATATAACTGGATTGTTATGTAAGGAGCAGGATAGCTTGCGGGATTAGACAAGTAACTATCTTTTTCATTAACCACACTACAACTCAAATCCAGAATATATTATCTGTCACTTTAGGGCTTGCATATAGATATACATCCAGTTAGACCATGCTTTCAATGAGTTTCATTTCTATTTTGCTATGACAGCATCTCTGAAGAAGCTTCCAGAACTGGCAGTTTGGGATATCTAGACTGGAGAGTGTCAGGATTTTCTAATTACTATTGGAATTAGAGAAGATATCTTCACCAGGGTAAGGTCTTACTACCTACTAGGAACAACTGAGTTGTATTTTATAGTCAGAGAACCAGACACATGTACTTGTGTCAAAAATTATGTGCCATCCATTTTCATTTTGTGACTCTAGGTGGCTTACAAACATACTCGTCCCAGCTTCTGCCCACCTAGCAGTTCGAAAGCACGTAAAAATGCAAGTAGAAAAATAGGGACCACTACGGTGGGAAGGTAACAGCGTTCCGTGCGCCTTTGGCGTCTAGTCATGCCGGCCACATGACCACGGAGACGTCCTCGGACAAGCGCTGGCTCTTAGGCTTTGAAACGGAGATGAGCACCGGCCCCTAGAGTCGGAAACGACTAGCACGCATGTGCGGGGGAACCTTTACCTTTACCTTTTAACAGCTAATATCATTGAAAACTAACAATACAAGAATTCTAACACCAATAAAAGATTCAATAAGGTAGGTTAAAAGTTACCTCTAAATGGTTTTAAATTATAAAAAGAAAGGGACAACCTTAAGTCTAACATCATATTTTCAAGAGCCTTGGTGGAGCAGTGGGCTAATGCCTCCTTAAGTAACACCAGCTGCCTGCAATTAGTGCAGGTTCGCATCCCACCAGGCTCAAGGTTGACTCAGCCTTCCATCCTTCTGAGGTAGGTAAAATGAGGACCCAGATTGTTGGGGGCAATAAGCTGACTTTGTAATAATGCCGCTTGGGGGCCCCCCGAAAGCCCTAATAAGCAGGCATATACATAGAATGAAGGCTATTGCTAAGCACATTGATTTGTGCTTAGATTGTAAGCTGCCCTGAGTCTTTGGAGAAGGGCGGGATATAAATGGGATTAAAATAAAAATAAATAAAAAAACTCAATAAAAATAAAAATAAAAATCATCTAAACAAGCAAACTGACAAAAAGTCACTCTGAAGTTCACCAAGGGAATTTAGCTTGCTCCTATGAATGCATTCAGAATCCAAGTCCCATTTTCATCAAGATAAATGGAATAGTTAGACCAACTATATAATACCTCTGTTATTCTCTGCAATATGCTGATGCAATCAACTCCAAAGATCAGTTCCTAACCTTACTGCATTTTGGAAAGATCTTCATTTCTTCAGCATATAAGTATTTGATTGCTTTTCCAACTTTTTAAAGAGGCTAGAATAGAACTAGTTCTCCAAAGAAGAAGGTCACTAACTTTTCCTTCTTGAATCATTGGGGTATCCATGACAAAGATTTGAACACTTACATTTGCTATTGGGAAATTCTATTTTAAGGAAAGGAATCGTTATGCTATTTGGATTTAGATGATAACTTTACAGCTGAACTTAATGAGAAATTTTTGAAATAGAGGCACCCCCAATTATTTTAGTAATGCTAGGATAGCTATTCAGTAGAATTCTCGATCCTATCTATAAATAATGAAAAACTATCATTTCCACACTGGAAACTGTGTGTATATGTAAAAGTGTTATCTTTGATAGGAATCTGATTCCATTCCCAAGAACATAGTAGATATGGTCATTTCATCATAGAAATATGTTTCACCGGGAGGTTATATTGAGCTAGGTCTTTATACAGTTTCAAAATGAAGATCAAAAATAAACAGTGATATATGTTTTCTGGAACCAGCCCTGGTTGGCCAGGTAAGTTGCATGCTGAACATGGTCCACAAAGAATAGAATTATTTCTTTCTCCCTATTCATCCTCAATTTAGCTTTGGCGGGGAAGACAAGTGAATACATTTCCAACAAAAAACAGTGAATTCCAGTTACCTTTAATTTCTATTTTGGAAGAAAACTTTGGCAGTTCATCTGGATCCCAGAGGCAATTCTGGAGAAAAAATTGATGCCAGATAGTGGTATTTAATTTTCCAGCTTTTCCAACTTCATTTTTAAAATTAAAAACACTTTTTAAAATATAAAGCTAGATAGGCTGAGGGGACTGCTTACACATGATTGTAAGAACTCTGATGTCTATGAAGATTAATCTTTGTGGCATTGTGTTGTGGTAGACTATTTTCTTGAAACAGCCTGACCTTGTGGATCAGGAGTAAGGATAAGGCCGGAGAATATTATACTGTTAAGCTACTTATCATGATAGTCAGAATATGTTATTTATTGTTGGATTGCATTGGATTGGATTGGTATTTCACCACAGTCAAAAAGGCTCCCGGCATTTCACATACATCAATAGGAATCAGACAAAACATCCGTGATAATAAAATATAAAAACAATTAATCAAAAGCAAATAATCACATAATAATAAATCAGTTTAATGGCATCATCTCATCCCCTTCAATGACTCTTCAAATCAGCTCAGTTTTTAACAGCTTCCAAAATGCCAATTGAATGGAGACAGATTGGATTTCTGGGGCAAATGCTGAAATACATGTTCTAGCAATAGGTATACTGGATCAGAGTGTAAAGTATAGATCAGCTCATCTCAATGAATCTATATTAGCTATTTTTTCCCTATATATCTGGCAGAACAGAAAAGGTCAGCTGTTTTTTAAAATTTCAGCAGGCTGAGACTGGACAATTTCTATTTAACACCCAAAATTATTCACAGCCATGTGGGCAAGTTTTTGTTTTTAACCATTTAGTCATGTCTGACTTTTGGTGACTTTATAGGCAAGTGCTCTCCATGCTACCTTGTCAAGCACAACTTCTTTCAATTGTTGGATGTTCAGCTTTGTATCAGATTTGATGTTATCAAACCAATGTGTTTTTTGCTTGCCCCTTCTTCTTGTTCCACTAACCATTCCTAAAATTATTGCCTTTTCCAAGTGAGCAAGTAAGTTTGCCCAGTTCAGGGATTTGTTACAAATGCAAGAGGGATCATAAAGCTAACCATGAAGCATTGAGATTAATGTAACAATGGGTTGCAGGAAGGGGGTTTTCAAAAGAAAAGGAATACATGAGGACATCCATGTTTAGAAACATGGTAGTTCAACCAGAACTTGGAATGGATAGAACTGAATGTTGCTGATCAGGTGGCTATTGGGATGAATATCTATTTATCTTTTGTTTGTTTATCTAGTAATATATTTTGGGAGGAATGATTCATCGGAATTGCCACAGCTATACTTGCTTAGAGAAAGGTTCTGCCAGTTTGTAATGTATAATAGAATATTAACTCATAGGAGCACCACTTTACATAATACTTGTCACAACTGGAACTGCAACATATACCTTCACATGTTCTGACAGGTCTTCAGCAGATAGTGTTCAGCAACTGGATGTTGAAAAAGGGATATTTGAAGAGATATGTGGCTATTTGTATAGTAGCACTAAAGAGCCCCGGTGGCACAATGGTTAGAATGCAGTACTGTAGACTACTTCTGCTGACTCTTGGCTGCCATCAGTTTGGCAGTTTGAGTCTCACCAGCTCAAGGTTGACTCAGCCTTCCCTCCTTCCAAGGTTGTTGAGGGCAGTATGCTGACTCTGTAAACTGCTTAGAGAGGGCTGTAAAGCACTGTGAACCGATATATAAGTCTAAGTGATATTGCTAGTGCTAAATGCACAGCTTACCTCATACCTTTTGGTAATGGTTAGAGAAAAGTACAGGCAGGATTTTGAAGAGGCAGAGGAACTAGAGATCAAATTGCCAACATACGCTGGATCATGGAGAAAGCTAGAGAGTTCCAGAAAAACATCTACTTCTGCTTCATTGACTATGCTAAAGCCTTTGATTGTGTGGATCATAACAAACTGTGGCAAGTTCTTAAAGAGATGGGAGTACCAGACCATCTTATTTGTCTCTTGAGAAACCTATATGCGGGTCAAGAAGCAACAGTGAGAACTGGACATGGAACCACTGATTGGTTCAAAATTGGGAAAGGAGTCCGGCAAGGCTGTATACTGTCGCCCTGCCTATTTAACTTATATGCAGAGCACATCATGAGAAAGGCAGGGTTAGATGAATCAAAAGTTGGAATTAAGATTGCCGGAAGAAATATCAACAACCTAAGATACGCAGATGATACCACTCTAATGGCAGAAAGTGAAGAAGAACTAAAGAGCCTCTTGTTGCGGGTGAAGGAGAGTGCAAAACTTGGGTTGAAACTTAACATTAAGAAAACCAAGATCATGGCATCCGGCCCTCTCAATTCCTGGCAAATAGATGGGGAAGAAATGGAGGTAGTGACAGATTTTATTTTCCTGGGCTCCAAGATCACTGCAGATGGGGACTGTAGCCAAGAAATTAAAAGACGCTTGCTCCTGGGGAGGAAAGCCATGGCAAATCTAGACAGCACACTAAAAAGCAGAGACATCACCCTGTCAACAAAAGTGCGTATAGTCAAGGCTATGGTCTTCCCAGTTGCAATGTATGGCAGTGAAAGTTGGACCATAAGAAAGGCTGAGCGCCAAAGAATTGAGGCCTTTGAACTATGGTGGTGGAGAAGACTCCTGCGAGTCCCTTGGACTGCAAGGCAATCAAACCGGTCAGTCCTAGAGGAGATCAATCCTGACTGCTCTTTAGAAGGCCAGATCCTGAAGCTAAAACTCAAATACTTTGGTCACCTAAAGAGAAGGAAGGACTCACTGGAGAAGAGCCTAATGCTGGGAAAGATCGATGGCAAGAGAAGAAGGGGACAACAGAGAATGAGGTGGCTGGATGGAGTCACTGAAGCAGTAGGCGTGAGCTTAAATGGACTCCAGAAGATGGTAGAGGACAGGAAGGCCTGGAGGAACGTTGTCCATAGGGTCGCGATGGGTCGGACACGACTTCGCAGCTAACAACAACAAGAGAAAAAACTGTTGATGATGTCATAACTTGCTTGTTTTAATAGATATTCCAAAGAGATGCAGGGAGAAGTTGAGGCTTTATTGATAGCTTTGTTATCACTCATTATATGTGTAACTTGGCACTAAAACTCTTAAATTGTATCTTCTGTAAAATGTCTAAATCAGTGCTAAGGCTAGCAAACTCTTTCAATGGCTATGTCATATTTGAAGAATTTATTTCTTAAAACTTACATTTAGCTTTGTTTCCTAAACAATTCTTAATGGGATGAGTTCTTGCTCTGGAGAGAAAAACAGTATTGTGATGTATTGTTCTAATGCTCTTCAGTGTTTTCCAACTGGTGGATACTTACGGTGTGGAAGAGAGGGAGGCAAGACTGCATAAATCAAGGAATGGGGATGAGACAAGGCCAGCAACATGCAAGAGGGGGTGAAATTGGGGTTACCAGGCCATGCTGTAAATAACTAATGAAGAAAATACTCCTGGTGTTCTGTAGCTGGTTAATTACTTCTGTGTGTGCATGAGGGCAGAGGGTGCCAGTAGCACTGGAGACTAGCCAGATCTTTCTTGCTTAAGTGTTGAATCCTATATAAAGCTACTTCTATAAAAGTTTCTGGGCCCTGATCATTCACACACTTCTCAAACATGCTATTTATGCTGTCTGAGAAATCTTGTTCAGGTTAATGAAAAATTTTCCTCTAAGCACTTTAGGAATAAACAGAGATTTCTTCAGTAGCCTTGTAAGATATATGGGGAAGATGTGTGCCCTATATGACTTCCATCTGTTTGGTACAATTGTATTGACTCTGACTGCTGGTTCTTTTTGGCTCATTCTTCCTATACTAATTGAGAGTAGCTCTCCAAATTTTCAGTCTTAGCTCATAGAAGAAATCAGGGGCCTTATGTATAGAAGCATGCCCTGTATGAATGAACTTTCCAAAGACTTCTACAATCACATGGTGGCCTTTTTATGAAAGACCCTGTCTGCAGCCTTGTATGTTATCCAGATGTTCACTGGGGAGATGCCATTGTGGGCAAAGCTCCAAACAGAACTTCAAAGAAAATTATTTCACATTATCTTGATAATCATCTCCCTTTCCTGAATCCAACCTATACTTAGAAGAATGTATGCTCTTAATTATGCCAAAGGAATGAATGTGATTACACTATTGTTACAATTTAGGATGGTTATGATATCATGAGTGCTTTTAATAAATAGCTTAATCATTGTTCAGGTAAAACTATTGCAAATATTTAAAATTTGATTTAAAAATTTCAGCTGTTTTAATTTCAGGAAAGGGAAAAGATGTGAAGCCAACCATCTGTGTTGCTCTAGTTTTCAAGCCAAGAGGCAGGCAGCCAATGAAAAAAGCCATTAGCAAGGGTGATACCTCCTCACAACCTGCCTAAGTGGAGGGTTTGGGCACAGCATCAGCAATAGCAAAATTGACTGAGCAGCTTGGAGCAGCATCTGAGGAGTGGTTGTAATGGATAGCAAGCTCTGAATTTTAGTCAGGGGTCAAAAATCATGTAGCTCCCCATCCGCTGAAGAAAATAAAATGCTTATTTTATAGCCCCCAAGATCTGAAATTGCCAGCTATAACAGGCCTTATATTGTATTTTCTAGGCTAACTATTGTGAGATTTATCTTGCATTTACAACGTGTCACTTTTGTGTTATAGCTGTTGAACAAAAAGAGATGCTCAATGACAAATTCAGGGAATAAAAGATAGTAAGAGGAACCACTATAAATCATAAATGGAGAGCAAGTGTTGCCGGCAGAAAGCTCCAGATCCAATTCCTGGGTTTTTCAAGTAAACTAGGGAAAGACTGGGGACTTCCAATGAAAACAGAGTATTGCAAGTATATATGAAAATAGGAATCCTTTCATTGATGATAATTGCATGTTGTACTTCAATAAATTATTATCATAAAAAACCCCCAAAACCCAGAGATAGATTTGGGGAGAAATTTTGCAACTTTCTTAATGAATGAAATCTAAGAGAAAATGTATTCTGCATCATACGTAGGATGAGAATGAGATGAGAGAATATATAAAAAATGATCTAGTGATTTGGAGATACAATGTTGAAAGAGAATTGCCACTGTTGTTAAGTTTTAGGTCAGAACCAAATGTCTTCAAGACATTAATATAAATCTAGAAACGTGATTGATTTGTTTATTTATGATGAAAAATTGAGAGAATTAGTGAAAAATATTAGAGGATTTGCTTATAAGACAGAGCTTTTTTTCCTAATGGGAAATTGAAACTTGAGTAAAAATAAGCTTGGAAGAAAAGGCAAGTCACTCACAAGGAAAAATAGAATAATAGCAATTGGGAAATTATTAGTCTTACATGCATATTGAAATTATTGCTGCAAAAAATAAAGATAAAAAAGATACTGTAGAAAAAAAATGTGTAGAAGTAAATGTAGCTGTAAAGAATGTAATCTAAGAAAATAAGCCATGGCTAAAACTAAAAGAGGCGATTTCCATGGGAATATATATTTTAGAAAAGGCAATGGAAATGGGTAAAAAAGGCTAAATAATAATAATAATAATAATAATAATAATAATAATAATAATAATAATAATAAACCTTTATTGTCAAAGTACAACATGTGTACATTGAGATTAGCTGAGCCTCCCCCCGTGCTCTCTCCCCCCAACACACAGTGACAACAAACCCTCCATCCTACCACACCATGTGAACCAACTACACCACACACCGGCCTCCCAAGTCAATTCTGCATAAGATTATGTCCCATTTAAAAGCCTAACAGCCCACGGATAAAAGCTATTTTTCAGCCTGTTGGTACGGCTGGCTATATTCCTAAATCTCCTACCGGATGGTAGGAGAGTAAACAGATACCGTCCAGGGTGTGAGTCATCCCTGAGAATCTTCCTCACTCTTCCAAGGCAACGAGCCCTGGCGATGTTATCCAGTGGTGTCAGGGGACAGCCCACAATGCCTTGTGCTGTGCTCACTACCCTCTGTAATACTTTCCTATCCGCGGCTGTGAGACCAGCATACCAAACCACAATACCATACGAGAGGACGCTCTCTATAGTAGACCGGTAAAAGAGGGTCATTAGCTGTTGTTCTACCCTGTTCTTCCACAAGAAGTCTTCAGCAAAGCAAATGAATGGAATTAAAAAGTGATAAAATAATTTTTATGAAACTGAAAAGCAAAAATCCTAGAAAGATTTGGCGTGGAAAATGGTATGAATAATTTATATATATATAAAAAATATATATATATAAAAAAAGCCTTGACAAATACTTAAACATATATATGTGTGTAAATTACTAACAAAGAATTTAGGGAGGCTGATATGCATTTCGGACTCATTAGTCTTCATCAGTCAGTCATACCCTTCTGAGATTCGAACCTGGGCTGCTTGCACGTTAGGCAGTGTTTTTACTTCTTGAGCCACAGGTTCTCTCTCGCTTTGTTAGCTTTTTGCAAGGGGAGAAATATGTGTCATATGTTAACTCTTAGATTACCTTGCTAGGCCCCAAACATGGGGCAAAATATATGAACTGTCCGGTGTGACTACAGCCTGTTCGATGGCCTTTGAGATAAGGCTGAAAACAGGAAATAAAGATTTGCCCCATGTTTGGGGCCTAGCAAGGTAATCTAAGAGTTAACATATGACACACACACACACACACACACACACACACACACACACATATATATATATATATATATATATACTATTCTGGAACGACGTGTTGTGCTTTAATTAATCTCTTGTAAGACTTCTATGGTCTGTGTAAGCAGATATAATTAACTTTTAACAGGTCTCTCCAGATAGTTTAAACTCGTAGAAACACCTTTTATATAGAAATACCTTTATTGCAATTCAGATGACGTTGTACAGCATTTCCAAGATATTCCCGAGGTGTCTCCAAGGTTAGAAGATGATAATGTTCCCAGGGTCTGCATATTGGGACCCCATGTTTTCTGCTAATGAAGCATGGCTCACTGGGGAAGAGGGAGAAGGAAGTCCATCCCAGAAAGGGGAGGGGAAAGGAAATACATCATATGGTAGGAGGGTCTGACTGCCCACATTGTGATTTCTCCACCCAGCCACGTGGTGGCAGCACATATATATATATATATTATACATATATTGGAGAAAAATCTGACCTAGCAATGAATTTGTTTAAGATTGGATGGAGAAATTTTAAGATATGGAAATGCTAGCTAGTGGGTAGCATGGAAACTCTTGTGAAGAATGAACATTTGTTGAAATAAGTGAAAACGGCTATGTTTAAGGGCAGGCATCTACTTACTTTTTGTAATGAAATGAATATTGGGTATGTTAGGAGAAACAGAAAAGTGAGTGAATCCAGTGAAAAATGATACAGGTAGACCTTGACTGACAATCATTCATTTAGCAACCATCTGAAGTTACAACAGTATTGGGGGGAAAAAAGTCAATTATGACTGGTCCTTGAACTTAGAATTGTTGCACCATCACCATGGTCACATGATTAAAATTTGGGTGCTTGACAACTGGCATGTATTGATGATGGTTGCAGCATCCCAAGGTCATGTGATCATCATTTGCAAAATTTTAAGACAATTTCCAACAAGCAAAGTCAATGGGCAAGCTAGATTCTCTTAATGTGTATAATTCACTTAACAATTGTAGTGATTTGCTTAACAATTGTTGCAAAAAAGGTTGTAAAATTGGATATGACTCACTTAACCACCTGGCTTAGCAATGGAAATTCTGGTCCCAATTTTGTTCGTAAGTTGAGGACTGTACTGAAGATGTGTGTATGTGATAAAGGAAGAAGAGGGAAGAACAAGAATGATTGGGTCCTGAATGATTATGGATCTAATACAGAAATACAGAGTAACTAACACGAAAGAAGTATATTGAGAAAGACAACAAATGAATTTGGAGTAACAAAGCTATCTGTTATGGGCTGCCAGAAACAGCCAACCTCTGATATGAACTCCAGGCATTTACTGCAGACATAATTCTTTTACGAAAATAACACAAAGCATGCTGCAAAGATCAAGACTTCTGGGTAGAAAACAGGCAAGAGAGCTTCTTTCGCAAAAGATTCCTGAATGAAAAATCCCAGGCTCCAAGAATATTGCGTTTGTAGTCCAAGAGTCTGGATAATCACAGCATAATGGCAGATCCTAAACAGGAAATTAAAATGTTATTTGCTACTGAAGGTGATCATACTGTTCTATTTTTTTAAATAGCTTTAAATACCAATTTAACTAATTGCTGAATCACATTTCTTTTTTCAAGTAGATAGCTTCATTTTCTTTGCCTCTTTCCATCATAATTTATGAGATGTTGCCAGGCTCAGGATCTTGCCTACCCTGTGCTCTGAATAAGCTGATTAAGCTGGCACCTGTGTCTTCTCAGATATCTGCTCTTGTTTCAGGAATTCCTGTGGTGCAGACTGAGACCAAGTCTGGTCAATTTCTTTAGCCTCTGAATCTGATCGATCTGAAGAAAGAGTGAATGGATTGAAAAAAAGAAGACAGAGAAAGTCAAGGATGGATGCAGCAAAAGATGATTGGTGAGGTTTGAAGAAGAAATTGCAATGAGTAGAGCAATTTATGGGCATGGTGGAAGCAATGATGATTTGCAGAACTGGAAGTTTTGAAATGGTCCATGAATGGTATGGCTGTAAATAAGTTTTGACAGTTCCTTTTTCTATTTCATATTTTTAATTTCTTACTATGTCTTCCTCATTTCCTGTATTCTTCAAAAAAGTTGATTAACCCAAAAGAGTACAATGTGATGAATACATATACTTTCAGGGAAAAGGTTAGGCAGTAAAAGGTAAAGGTAAAGGTTCCCCCACACATGTGTGCTAGTCATTTCCAACTCTAGGGGCCGGTGCTCATCTCCGTTTCAAAGCCGAAGAGCCAGCGCTTGTCCGAGGACGTCTCCGTGGTCATGTGGCCGGCATGACTAGATGCTAAAGGCACACTGTTGGCAGAAGCTGGGACAAGTAACAGGCGCTCACTCTGTTACATGGCACTTGGGATTCGACCCACCAAACTGCCAATCTTCTGATCGACAAGCTTAGCATCCTAACCCACTGAGCCACTTTAGTTCACAGAAGCTTACACAAATAGTACGAGCATTGCTTCAGATTCAAAATAAGAACACAGTAAATATTACTTGCTGCAAGACAAGAGTTACATTAATATTAAAGAAATAGTGGAATAGAATCATTGAAGAAAGGATGCAAAAGGAGGGACAGAATGAAATGTGAATGGCAAAAATTAAAATATTTTAAAAATTTATTTTAAATAATTAAATAGAATTGTTAAATTGTCCTACAGCAAGTTGTCCCATGGTGAGTTGGCTGTGCTGTGTTGGCCATGGTGAGTTGGCTGCAGAGAGTTGGCTGTGGCAAGTTGTCCCATTCTACCACAAGGAGGCAAGGGCAAACCACTTCTGAAAAACCTTGCCAAAAAAACTTCAGGGACTAGTCTGCGCAGCCACCAGTAGTAAACACTGACTTGAAGACATCCTGTTCCCGTTACCTTGACAGGTGCAGTCTAAGGCAGAGGCTCAGGAGCTCTAAACTTGGCAATACTACAGTGCCCTAATTGGATTTCCCTCCAATGAATTGCACTAAATAGAAACCAAATAGCTATGTAATAAAACTGCTATGATTAGCAAATGGTTTGGACAAATGGATAGACTCATGAATTTATTCACTTCATAAAACTCCCTCTGAACTTTAATGCTTGCTTTATCACTAGGGGTGTGGCCAGAAAAGCAGAAGCAAACTTTGACATTCTCCAGCTTTGCCTGCATCAAAGAAATTGTAATCCCTTCCTCCACCTCCTCAGGTTGCTTGTGATGCCCTCGGTAGTCATGACAAAGAGTGTGACAAAGCCTGGTTTAATGCCACCAGAACTTTGATTAGTTTTTCTAAAATCTGCAGTGCTGCAGCATTCACCATGTGAGCCCTTTGGATAAAAGCCCATCTTCTGCTGACGTTACTCAAATACTGCAGATACTTACAAGTGAAACCCAAATATCTACAGGATAGAAAGCTTTTCAGGTATGCTGTATGTGTTTAGGCTTCCAGCTGCGTGAAGATACTGGGCCCTGACTCACATGAAAGCCAGCATGGCTTTTCTCTTGCAGCAATTTGCTTCTCAGCGCACGAGTGTCTTTAAGAGTCAATATTGTTTGAACAATAAGAATAGATGCAAGGTTTATCTGGAGTAGACACATGTTTTTTTTTTGTATGACTGAACTGGGCCCAGGATTTCATATATCCATATATGACCCATGAAGCCTCAGGCTTCAGTCCTAGGTAAAATTGTTTAATAGAATTCCCTGGGAGAAGCAATTAAAAAGAACAATGCCAGAGTTAGTGAGAAGAATTATTGTGTCTAGGTTAATAAGTCTCATACTTTGCTCCATTTATCTTCTTTACTGTATGCAACACTAAGGAAGCAGCTGCAAGACGACATGAGTTGTTAGGATCTAACTTATTTCTTTAACTGGTACTCTACTGCCAGAATAGTGGAAGAAAATCCTATTCTTTCAGCCAGCATATTTTCCCTGTGGAAAGCAGCCAAGATAAGTAAAAGTGAGAGAGAAATTTGCTAACTACCATAGCAACAGAAACACAGCTGGAATAGTTACAGCTTTTATTAAATAACATTCTAATGTTAGAGGGAATTCAAATGCATCATAAATAACTTAAGTCAAGGTTATCATAGGAAATGGAGAAAACTTAGCAAGTCTGAAGACCGCAGAGTTTGCAGAACAATTTATGTAAATATGAAGTGTTCTTAAAACATAATAGTGCCATCTGATGTTTCTTAAAGTGCATCTGTAAACAATGTACTGTATGGCTACCTGACTAAGATTTAGCTCTTTAGTGAGAACTGATTTTGGAGTGATTGGTTATATATTTTTTCCCAGTGGCAAATAACTATCCACTTCATTAAAGACATTATGGATTACCATGCAATTTAACCATTCTTTTTAATATGAAAGACCAACCCCCCCCCAAAAAATACTACTTTGAATGAGTTGGAAAAGAATGAGGGAAGCTAACAGGGCCAAAAATAAAATTTCTCATTAACATGCGTATTGTTTGGACATAACGAGTGACAAATTACATGTGAATTATGGAAAGAGGTCAACCTGATAATAAACTTTTAGACACTGACCATTTCATGCTTTTTAGCATAAAAAAAAGATGAAATATGTTTGTTATAGACCTTGTTTTCTTTTTTATTTTATTTTCACACATTCTTACACTGAATAAAATGTAACAAATTGTTTAAAATGTTGCAATATAATTTATAATGTACATTTTCTTTAGTGTAATATAGTTTATTTCCAAATCAAGATAAAATCTGTAAGAATACAACTCGTCACAGTCAGTTCGCCACGGCCAACTCACCGTGGGCCAACTCGCCACAGGACAATTCAACACTGTATTTATAATTTCATTCAGTTACTTTTATTATTAGTGACCATATTTTTCATCGAAACTATTGTAGTTCTTGTATTTCGGGATTATGTTATTATTATTGGCCTTGTTCCATTGAAATTAATTTATCTTTTGCATTTGTTGAATTGTCCCTTGGCAAGTTGGCCCATGGTGAGTTGGCCCATTCTGGTCTTCCCTTTGATGAATATTAAAATGGAAAGAAAGGAAATGAAGACCGATGATATTTTGCCACTTACGGAGGGGGGGGGGGAAAGGGAGAGAGATAGGCTTCCTCATTCTTCCTTTTTTTAAGTGCTAAAAGTACTTGGTTTTTGAGGATGGCAATAGTGGTGCAGTAAGCTAGTCCTTGCTTACCAATGGTAAATTGGGATGGGGAACTCCATTGCTAAGCAATGCATTATAAGATGTTATGTGACTGTACTGACTACAGATCTTGTAGCCTCAGTTCCTGTCATTATGCAAATCCTGTGTGGTCACAGTGCCCCACAGTTACAAGGTCACCATTTGTAACCTCTTGACAGCTTCCCCATTGACCGTGCTTGTCCAAGGCTGGCAGTGAAAATTGCCAATGGTCACAGGGCTGCAGAATGCTGGGAAATCATAATTGTGAACTGTTTGCCAACTACCAAAATTGTGATCCTGTGATTGTAGCGATGCTGCAACAGTTGCAACTATGAGGACCTATTATAAATCCCTCTTGTTCAACACCGTCATAACTTCAAAAGGTTGCTGAACGAGTGGACATTAAGTGATGATTACTTATACAGAAAAAGGAAAAATCACTTTCAAATTAAGCTTGATCCTGATAATTTCATAAATATCTCCAGATCATTTTTTGAGGGTGTGTGTGTGTGTTTCTTGATTCCATAATCTGGAAATGGTTTGTCCTGACTTCTTCTGGGATATTTTCTTAACTTTCCAGTTTAACTGGGGGATATCCAGTTAAACTAGGTCTTCCATCAAGGAAGCATGAAATTTGGAGCCAGTATTCCTTTGGGATATCTTTGGTGATTTTTCAAAGTGCTATCATCCCATTAAATGCTGGGGTTGCTTTGTTGAAATGTTGTTGCAAAATGCAACAGTCTATAGAGCACTGAACTTGCTTTGTTTTGTCTGCCTTCCTTTCTTTCAGAGACATCCAGCTATTGTGCATGAAATTATCCTATCCTCTTCCCCACTATTCACTCCATAATAGTTCAGTCAGGTAGGTTAAGTTAGAAATCAGTAACTTGCCCCAGGCTATCGGCTGTGCTTTGTGAGTAGCCAGCAATTTGAACTTTGGTCTTCTTGATCTATCCACAATGTAGGTTTTATTGTATAGCAGCATACACATTGACTGATGTACAATAGCTATTCTTGCTTGTACAATGCGAATCTAATGCCAGTAACAGAACATTAATGTTCTTTTAATTATTTTTAAAAGAATGCAGGCTTGTAGCTGTTTCCCTTCATGTTTTATAAAATTCATTATATTAAGAATTAAGTTGATTATTCAGTATAGTGTTGATGACCTAATCTGCAGGATAGTGCAGCGCATTCAGTCTGAACTGCTTTTAGAGGATATGAGGTGAAGGAAGGTGATTACCTATTTACTGACCTCACTAGTCACTAGAGACCAACACAATAAATTGCTGTTGCTCAAAAACTGCTATATTATTAGAGTTTACAGTTGGCCTTCCTTCTTCGGCTGGCTCTTTCTGTATCTAATTTAGCAAAATTGCATTTAAATTAGTCCCAGATGAGAGACCCAGAGCTGACATTTTTCCTTTAATAGACATGCTAGTCTCTCTACATGGTAAAATTCCATAAATAGCTCTTTACAGGCAAGATAACTATTATACATCACTCAGACCATTATATTCCTAAATTCACCTTGGGGAATTCTTAGTAGCCATCACAGCATTTTTCTCACAAAGGACCTATCTGCTGGCTGATCCTTTCCTTCCTTCCTTCCTTCCTTCCTTCCTTCCTTCCTTCCTTCCTTCCTTCCTTCCTTCCTTCCTTCCTTCCTTCCTTCCTTCCTTCCTTCCTCACTAGCACTTTGTAAAGGCTACTTGAGAGTGGTAGTGGTTAAGTCACTAAACTAGAAACTAGGAGTTCTAATTTTGCTTTTGGCACAAGCCCATGGGGTGACTTTCAGCCAGCCACTCTCTACCAGTCCTAAGTAGAAGGCAATGGAATTTTTTTTTCTGAAAAACCTTGCTAGGAAAACTGCAGGGATTTGTCCAGGCAGTTGTCAGCAGTCAAGACTCTCTCTCTCTCTCTCTCTCTCTCTCTCTCTCTCTCTCTCTCTCTCTCTCTCTCTCTCTCTCTCTCTCTCTCTCTCTCTCTCTCTCTCTCTCTCTCTCTCTCTCTCTCTCTCTCTCTCTCTCTCTCTCTCTCTCTCTCACACACACACACACACACACACACATACACACACACATGAACAAAGGTTCTTAGATTAAAACAGTACAGGTAGTCCTCGAGTTATGACCACAATTGAGCTCAAAATTTATGTTGCTAAGTGAAACATTTGTTAAGTGAGTTTGCCCCATTTTATGACTTTTCTTGCCGCAGTTGTTAAGTAAATCATTTTATTTGTTAAGTTAGTAACATGGTCGTTAAGTGAATCTGGATTCCTCATAGACTTGGATTGTCAGAAAGTTGCAAAAGGTTATCACATGACCCCGGGACAATGTAGCCATCATAAATATGATCCACTAGCCAAGCATGTGACCATGGGGATGCTGCAATGGTCACCAGTGTGAAAAATGGTCAAAACCCATTTTTTTCAGTGCTGTTGTAACTGAACGGTCACTTAATGAACTCTTGTAAGTCAAGGACTACCTGCAAAATGAATTAAATATGCATAAGATTATGTCTATCTTTAGGTATGACTCTTGAATGTTAAATTGGGTTAATTTTTGGGGTGCTCCTAGGCGCTCTGCTTTGATGGAAGCTTAGGCTGAAAAGAGAAACATCATCTTCAGAGGGAGAGTGGACCAGTAGGGAGAGTGATAGATATTGTTGGAGCAGCACTCTGAGAGCAGAGGTCTCACCCCCACTCAGCATGATCATCTACTTTAAATTTACACTGTCACACTTATTACTATGTATGATAGACCATTGCATCTATAATTAATATTAACTTAATTGAACTAGATCATAAATTATGCTTATGACCCACCAGGACAGCAGGTAGAAACACTGTATGGAGGTTGCTACTACTACTACCTTGTTTGGATGGTTGCCTCTATTTGAAGAATTGTCCTGTACAAGTTAAAGAGCCATAAAAAAACAAAAAGAAGGAGAGAAGGAGCCTAAAAGTTGGCAGAAACACCACCTAGAATTCAAGGTGAATCAGAATGCAGGTTATTTGGTTGCAATCTTCCCCGCCATGGGGAAAATGCATCGAAGGTTTATGTGTAGTGTACTAACTGTATGTATAGACACAAATGTATACATAAATTAAAACACACCCATTTTTATGAAAATCTATTTTTTGGTCTTGTGTTTTGGAGGAAGATGTTCTAGGAAATTGGGAGGTAGGTAGGTAGTGGGGAGAATCAAAATTATGTAGCAATGAAGGCTGGATCCATATAAAATATGTAAACTGAACTAATACAAACTCTCTTTTCTTATTTTGCAAAAATTATGGTGTATGTTTGTTCTGATTTTGCTTGTTATGGGAAAGATGAAGAAGTTATGCAACAACAAAAGCCTGTCTCTGTGACTATTAGTGTTTTATCTTTGGGCACTCTAGACCTAAGCAGGAATTATCCATTAAAGGTAGAAAAGTGCAATTCTATACTTAATATTATATTCTGCCACTTATTCGCATGCTTATATGATTTTCTTTCTAACTCCAGTTTATCTGTAAAAATATAGATCATCTTTGAATTATGACTGTGGTAGAACCTTCCCATAATGAGCATATGTCAGTCATAAATTGCCTCATCCATGTGACCAATCCAATTTATGACCTTTGTTTTACAGTGGTTGTTAAGTGAATGTCACATTTATTAAGCCAACCAATGGTTAGCTATGGGCCAGTTTGGGCAAAAACTGGAAGAAAATGGCAGTTTTCGGCAAAATCATTATAAAACACGGTCACATGGCTGTGGGATGCTGCAAATGGTCATAAATGCGAGTGCCCAATGTATGGTTAAGTGCCACTAGTGAAGGAAGGGGCAGTGGTCGGAACTTCAAAACTTGGTCATAAGTGGTTGGAGGTTCTATCATAACTTCAAATGGTTACTAAGAGACTGGTCATAAATTGAGAACGATCTGTACTCAACCAGCTTGTAAGCATTTCTTACAGAATAAATTACCACAGTACGCAGAGGGCTATATGTTGCCAATGATTCCAGTCTTGCAGCCCATGGATTTTATGTGGTTATTCTCCTCTTTTGTGGAACCCAGAGCACCAGAAAAGCTCTTTATGACTAGCTTGCAGAGGTTTAAATAATCAATTTCATCCCTTCAAACTCTCAACTTCCCCAAGCATTATCCTAATTTTTCCCATTGGGAGATTTAAGGAATATATTAAGGTCAAGGGAGAAGTTTTTAGACACTGCAACACTTGCTGTAAGAATTGGAGAAAGTTTCTCTAGTGATCCAGAGTATGTTGGAAGCACATTTTAGAAGAACACAGTATCAGAAGGAGTCTCGTGAGATGGACTAGAGCAAATAAACTCACTGCTGACAGATTTTCCATAAAACTATCCACCTTCACTGCTTTTCCCTTGCAGAGAATAAAAGTCAAGTAAAGTGTGTTATTTTCACACATTCTGAGTTTGTGTCCAGAGTAACAAAATACCCATGAATCTCTTTTGAACAGCTCAATATGCTGTTCATAGCCACATTTGCCCATGTTTAATAAGAATGGGCAAGTGTGTGGTTGGGAAAGGGTGCTATACACCGAAGAAAGCAAAAATGCCTACCAGTAGTTCACTTTCTTAATTAAATTTAAATGCCATTCATCTTCTGGGTCAAGGTGACTTCTGAGCAGCTTACAATATACTAAAACATATCGACATAAAACAATTATAAACATAATAACAAATTAAAATTACAAAATATTACAACAACCTAAAAACCATGAGTTTGGAGTAGAAAAATGGTGGCAACCTCTCTGTTATTGCACTAGCTACCTCCAGCCAACAGCTCCTCCTTCAGGGCCCCATGCCAACTGGCATAGCCAGGTTTTAAGGCATTTCTTGAAGGCCAGAAGGGTAAGGGCAGACCCCCACCCTTCTAGCCTTCAGGCAAGATGTATCAAAGGGTGGAGGCCATGACAGAAAGGACTTTTCTCCTGGACCCCCATCAGCCTCAATTCCTCGGCTGCTGGGATCTGCAGAAAGTTTCTTCTGCCAGGACAAGTGGGGCAGGCCAATCCTACTAGGGAAAAAATGATTCCTCAGATATCCTGGACTTATGCCATAGAGGGCTTTAAGGCAATGACCAATTTCTTAAATTGGACTTAGAAGCACATTGATAGCCAGTGAAGCTCACATATATGCTATTCTAGGGGCCTCCAAAACTGTCCATGCTGCATTCTAGATCAATGGTAGCTTCCAAATATTCTTCAAGAGTAACCTTATGAAAAATGCATTGCAATAATCCAAATGAGAGATGACCAGGCCATGAGTGAGTGAATGCACGACTTCATGAACTGAAAACCTGAAGTTGTACAAAGGGTCTCCTAGCACCATTTCCATCTGCTCTTCAAACAGGTGTTGCAAGTCTAGGAGAACTTCCAAGTTGCACACCAGGTCTGTCTGAGATAGTGTCACCCCACTCAGAACTAAGGTTCTAAGATTTCCTATGGCAACTTAAAAGGATCAGGAAGCTGGTCATGGAAAAGACTACTGCCTATTATAATATTCAAGATTGAGTAAGATAACTTGAGAAATAACTTGACTATAGAGTCTTTGGTCTTCTCTGAATGTGGTTGTTTGCTTTCAGACATTTCATTACCCAACTAGGTAATGAATTTGATGTAATTTGACTTGCTATATAGTGTTGTTATATAACATAGTGTTATATTGATATTATGTGATATATCATGATACAGAGAACTGGTTTTCTATTCCAGAAAATATCAGATGGAAATTTCCTGTACTCCATCAGCTTTCAGTTGAATAAAAGAAAATTAATTTGGTAAGTCTTAATAACAGCATGTAAAACAATAAAGAAAAAAAATAGAAGAAAAAAGCTGTGTATTTAGATTAAGTTCCATTCCCACAAAAGAAAATTAATGTTTGAATTTTGCCAGGACTGTATTATTTCAAATGACTATTAATACGTAGCAGTGGAATGATTTAGAAGAAGCAGAATTTTATTTGCTGGCTTAAAATGGTATGCTTTGAATTAGGTAACCCATACACACACCTCTTAAAACTAAAAAAAAAATCCAGCTAGCAAAGAAGCTCATAAAAAGTCTCAAGTGTAGCATCCAGAGGCTGCAAATAGCTATGCTGATGGCTCTGTTCTAATGTAGAATGTGCTCTCGTTTTGTATAACTCTCAAAGTACAGGGACAGTTTCTCTCTTCAGTACCATACTTGTATAATATACATAGAAAGCAGCTGCCCTAGATGGAATGCAGTGCTATTATTGGAAATGAGTGTAACATAAGGAATTGGAACCTATGGCATAAACGACTCAGCTGAAGCCAATTCTATTATTTGTATTGTAACTCTATGTAATAAAACTATTGCTCATAGATTGGAAATTTCATATAACTACTGTATATTTGTGTTATTCAGAACAACAATGAAGTTGGCAGTTTAGGTAAGATTCAGTGGGAAATTGTGAGTCTGAAAATGCCTAAGAGTAGAACATTCTCGTCTTCTACTGACTTTCCTTACGAGGTCTGAAAAGTAAATAACTTTTAGCACATTGCAATGTCAGAGACTGGCAGAAATGACCTTGGAAAATTGACCTTTTCTCTGATTCTTAGGAAACATTGCTTTAATTGCTGCAACAGATAAAGCTTTAAGAAAAGCAAAGGTTGTTAGGTCACCAAATCTATAGCTCCTAATTAACCAGTGGTTTAGTTTTAGTTTAGTTTAGTTTTATTTAATTTATATACCGCCCTTCTCCTTGGTAGGGACTCAGGGCGGTTCACAGGGCATATAAATAACAATACAAAAATTAAAAAATATTAAACCAATGCCCAGTTAAAAACAATAATACAATTCTAAAACAACAATTTAAAACCCATAATCCCCCGTCAGGCCAGACCAGCTAATTCAAATAGGTGGGTCTTCAGGCCACGACGGAAAGTTCGGAGGTCTGATGCCATCCGGAGCTCCACCGGCAGTTGGTTCCATAATGCCGGAGCGCCCACAGAGAAGGCTCTCCCCCTGGGGGCCACCAGTCGGCATTCCCTGACTGGAGGCACCCTGAGGAGGCCCTCTCTGTGGGAACGCACAGGGCAGAGGGGAGTTGATGCCGGCAGCAGGTGGTCCCCGAGATAACCCGGACCCATGCCATGTAAGGACTTAAAGATCATAACCAAAACCTTGAACCTCACCCGGAAGACAACTGGCAACCAATGCAGCTCGCGGAGCAAAGGTGTAACATGGGAGTACCAGGAAACTCCCAAGACAACTCTCGCGGCCGCATTCTGTACCAGTTGGAGCCTCCGAGTGGTCTTCAAGGGAAGCCCCATGTAGAGAGCATTACAGTAATCAAGGTGAGAGGTCACGAGCGCATGAGTGACCGTACACAGGGCATCCCGGTCCAGATAGGGCCGCAACTGGCGCACCAGGCGGACCTGGGCGAAAGCCCCCCTAGTCACGGCCACTATATGATCTTCCAGGGTAAGCCGTGAATCTAGGAGGACTCCCAAGTTGCGAGCCCTATCCACAGGGGGTAAGAGCTCACCCCCCATAGAAAGAGATGGAACATTTTGAATGTCCCGGGATGCCGGAATGTACAGCCACTCAGTCTTGTCAGGGTTGAGTTGAAGTCTGTTCCTCCCCATCCAGACCCGAACCGCCTCCAGGCAACGGGACATCACAGCGAGGGCATCACTGGGGTGGTTTGGGGTCGAAAAGAAAAGTTGGGTATCATCGGCATATTGATGATACCCAACTCCAAAACCACGAATGATCTCACCCAGCGGTTTCATGTAGATGTTGAACAGGAGAGGCGAGAGAACTGACCCCTGAGGAACTCCACAAACGAGAGACCTAGGGGCCGATCTCTGCCCCCCTGCCAACACCGACTGCGAGCGTCCCAGGAGATAGGAGGAGAACCACTGAAGAACTGTGCCTCCCACTCCCAATCCCCTGAGACGCCGCAGCAGGATACCATGGTCGATGGTATCGAAAGCCGCCGAGAGGTCTAATAGGACTAGGACAGAGGAATATCCCCTGTCCCGAGCCCTCCAGAGATCATTCACCAGAGCGACCAATGCCGTCTCCGTGCTGTACCCGGGCCTGAAACCCGATTGGTAGGGGTCCAGATAATCCGCTTCATCCAGGACCAGAGGGAGCTGATGCGCCACCACACTCTCGACAACCTTCGCAAGGAAGCGAAGGTTGGAGACTGGACGAAAGTTGTTCAATACAGCCGGGTCCAAGGCAGGCTTCTTGAGGAGAGGTCTCACCACCGCCTCCTTCAAGATGGTGGGGAAATAGCCCTCACTCAAGGAAGCAGATATAACCGCCTGGAGCCAGCCTCGTGTCCTCTCCCTAGCTGCATAAACCAGCCAGGAAGGGCACGGGTCCAACAAACATGTGGAGGAGCTCAGCCTCCCCATAATCCTGTCCACTTCATCAGGGGTCACAGAGTCAAACTCTTCCCAGGTAACGTTGACAAGACCGCCCATGTCCTGATCGCCTGACTCTGCCCAGCTGGAGTCCAAACCGGTCCGAATCCGAGCGATTTTATCCGACAGATGTTGACTAAATTCCTCGGCACGACCCTGCAAGGGATCCTCCCTCACCTCCTGATTAAGAAGTGAGCGAGTCACCCTAAACAAGGCGGCCGGGCGATTATCTGCGGATGCGATGAGGGTTTGAAGGTTGTTTGGCATTTTTAAAGTTTAGGTGGATCCCAGATGGCCAGTTTCCATAAGTGGCCATCTTGAGAGTAGAATATATTCAAATTCTAGGTTAAGAGCTGGTTTCTTTGCACAAAGAAGAATAGCCTTTTCCTTGACATACATTATTTTATATCCAAGGAGATTTTCAGCATGTTGGGACATGGTTTTTAAGGAGGACAAGGATGAACTAAGAACATTTTTGAATAAGCACATGTAATTTCAAACATCAATAATATTAGTATAATTATATATTTAGTGAATTTCTAAATTGCCGCGAATACGCAACTCTTGGCAGTGTACATAGTTATAAAATATATAAAAACACCCACAGTATAATAATATAGCAATTACAAAATTGAAAACAGTAACTTAAAGCAATGCTATGTAAACATCTATGTAGTGTTTCCTCAATTAAAAAAAGCCTCTATTTTAACTTGTTCTCGAAGGATAATAATATCTAGGATACTCTAATTTTTGCAGGAGAGGTTTTTCCATAATGTAAGAACCATAATTAATCAGTAGCACTACAAAGTACAACACTCTTAGGTTGCTAATACAACATGCTTTGAATTTGCTATGTGCTGTTCCTGAAAAAAATCAGGAAAATTTAATATAGGATACTGTTCCTAATTTCTCTGCTTATAAAATAGCCTTTGTGTATGTGGTAATTATACAGAAAGGTTATACTAGACAAAGAAACCATAGTCATTAGCAGAAGACTCCACTTCTCATGAAAAGTCACTTGTCTGACAACTTTATAGCCCAACTTTCCTTGAATTAGAACCCCCTACACCCCGGATTTAGAATCCAGATAATTCCTGTTAGGCTGTTCATCCAGGAAATTGGACTAATGGACTCTGGAAAATGGCTCCAGAACATGTCCCAAGTTACAGCTGTCCTAAAATTACAGGCTAGCTTCCCATTTATGTTCTGTTAGAACTAATGAAGTCTTGTTAGTATAAAGATTTGTAGATGGGAATCAACATGGGGTTCCATTGACAGATGAACCATAAGCAGGGTAAAAAAAAGTGTTGTTATCTAAGCAAGAATTAATTCTGATGTAATGAAAGTCTCCTGCCATAAACAGCCAGAGTTGTAATGAAGTACCTGATTCTTCTTCCTGGGAGCTCATTATTAGATCATGCCAATGATGAGAGAGTTCCAGTTAAGGGCTGACTGTCAGTTTTTACTTCTGATTTAGACTTCAGGGGGGAAAATACTACTAAAAACAACCCTGCCCCTATCCTCTGGCCATTTGGAATTATTTTCATGTCTTCTTAAATTCAGTGATCTAATTTTGTTTTGGAAATTACTTAAAGCTAAGCATCATAAATATGGCAGTATTTTGGCTAATTTATGAGAATGGTGAAAATTAAGAGCTAAGAGCTGTAAACAGAATTGGTGTCGGCTAATCATTTCCCCAGCTTTTGTGGGTAATGGTGGAAATAATAGTATAAGTGACCATTTCATCCTTTTTAAAATATTTGATGCCATTAATAAAAATTGCAGGGAATTTCCTGTCACTCCCACTTTCAAAAGATCATTTGATCGGAGGATGGTTTTGGTCCAGAAGCTACTCAGGTAGTAGCTAATATATAAGAGCAATTAAATTTTCTTTTATCCAGCCATGAGAACCCCTAATTATCAATGGGATATAAATATTTTAAACCAATCAATAAATAATAAAATATTGATTTATAATTCCAAGCTTATGGATTTCAATGGGGTACATTTAAGTCAACAATGTTTAGATGAGTGTTTAAATATAAAAGAAGATTATGGAGTAATATTTTTTTTATTTGTGAACAGTTCATAGATGTACTGTATACCAAAAGCCTGGAATATATGCCCTTCTAATGAAGGATTTATGCTGCAAACTTCCTTCCTCATCCATTATAGACTAATGGATCCTTTCAGGATCCAACTGGGTTTGTCACTGGGACCAGAGGCTTAGTCTTCTAAGCTTTTGGACTCATGCTGGAGCCTATTCTCAGGGAACTTCTCTCTAGCAGAGTGTGTAACTGGGCTATTCTGGGTGTGGTATTTGGGGTTGGGAGTGGGAGGCACTGTTTTATGGTGGTTCTCCTCCTACCTCTTGGGCTGTTCACAGACAGTGTTGGCAGGAGGGCAGAGGTCAACCCTGAGGCCCCTTAGTTTTGGGGTGCCCCAGGGGTTGGTGCTCTCCCCCCTCCTGTTCAACATCTATATGAAGCCGCTGGGTGAGATCATCCATGGTTTCAGGGTGAGGTATCATCAATATGCTGATGATACCCAGCTTTTCATCTCCACCCCGAACCAACCCAGTGATGCCTTTGACGTGATGTCCTGTTGCCTGGAAGTGGTACGAATCTGGATGGGGAAGAACAGGCTCCAGCTCAACCCGGCCAAGACTGACTGGCTTTATGTACTGGCTTCTCGTTTAGTCCAAGAGGTTCCATCTTTGGTTATGGGAGGAGAGGTGTTACCTCCCGTTGATAGGGCGCACAACTTAGGCATCCTCCTGGATACATGACTCAGTTTTGAAGAGCATATAGGAGTTGTGGCCAGGGGGGCATTTGCCCAGGTTCGCCTGGTGTGCCAGTTGCACCCCTATCTGGACCGAGATACTCTACGTACGGTCACTCACACACTCGTTACCTCCCATATAGATTACTGCAATGCTCTCTACATGGGGCTGCCCTTGAAGACCACCCGGAGGCTCCAGCTGGTGCAGAATGCGGTCGCGCGGGTTGTGATGGGAGCATCCCAATACTCCCATATTACACCCCTCCTGCGTGAACTTCATTGGTTACTGGTTGCCCTCCAGATGAGATTTTAGGTGCTGGTTCTTACCTTTAAAGCCCTACATGGCTTAGGCTCAGGATATTTGCAGGACTGTCTGCTGCCAGGAATGACTTCCCATCACCCGGTGCGCTCACACAGGGAGGGCCTCTTCAGGGTGCCGTCGGCTAGACAATATTGGCTGGCGACCACCAGGGGGAGGGCCTTCTCTGTGGGAGTGCCTGCCCTGTGGAATCAACTTTCCCTTGAGCTCCAGATGGCCCTGGACCTCCGATCCTTTCATCGTGGCCTTAAAACATTTCTTTTCCATCAGGCTGACCTGGACTAACAATAGGGATTTTTAAAAATGTTTTTAATATTTTATCATTGGGGTTTTAATTTAATTTTTTAAAACATTTGTATTATTGTCTTATATTGTTTTTAGCCGCCCTGAGTCCTTCGGGAGATAGGGCGGGATATAAGTCCCAAAAATAAATAAATAAATAAATATGGTGCCTGGTTATGTGTAGCTTTTTAATTATTGATTGGGGTGTTGATGGCCAGCTATTAAGTCATTGGCTATTGTTTCCTTGTGGTGCCAAGACCTCTCCTTCTAAGTACTTTATAAGCTTGTGGTAAATCAGCACTCCTGTTGAGTGACGAGGGCCCACCTTTTCCAGGTTTCAATCACTTCCTTGGCTATTTTTGTACCTGCTCATCCAACATTCTTTACAGCTGCAAACTTGAATGTATGTCCTTGTTCATTGCAATGCATGGCTACCAATGAGTTCTGCTCTTGTCATCTGACTGCTCTCTTGTGTTCTTGCAATCTGGTAGCTATCTTCCTCTCCATCTGTCCTACATTGTCACAAGTGTAACCTATGCAGGGGATCCAGTAGATTACACTGGAAGTATCTCCCACATCCAAGCGAACTTTGCAATGTATGATTTGACCTCGTATGGTAGCCTCTGGGTGGTATGAATCTGAAAGCCTGGAAGACTAAACCTCTGGTTTCAGTGACCAACCCAGATTGAATCCTACAACATTATCCTGGGACATGTAGATTTGCCTTCATTCTTGATGGATCCTTGTTCAATTGCTCTGTTCAGAATTTGTATAGCCAGCAATTATTTGCCAGATAAGAAAATTACCACAATTCTGTAGCAAAATCCCACTGTACCCATTGCATAACAATACAAAGTTGTCTTTATCTGGGAAAAAACAAGTTCTTCAGAAAATTTGGATAATGGGAATATATGTCACTATAGTAAAAAGAGGAGAAATAACAACAACAACAAGAACAACAACAACAACAAAAATAAAGTTGGAAGGGACCTTGGAGGTCATCTAGTCCAACCTCCTGCTCAGGCAGGAAACCCTATACCATTTCAGACAAATAGCTGTTCCAATGGTTAATTGTTCTAACTGTAAGGAAGTTTCTCTTTAGTTCTAGGTTGCTTCTCTCCTTGACTAGTTTCCATCCGTTGCTTCTTGTCCTGCCTTCAGATCCTTTGGAGAATAGCTTGACTCCCTCTACTTTGTGGCAGCCCCTGAGATATTGGAACGATGCTGTCATGTCACCCTTCACCCTTCTCTTCATTAAACTACACATACCCAATTTCAGCAACCATTCCTTATATGTTTTAAGATAAAATAAGATAATCTTTATTGTCATTTTTTTTACTGTGAACACAACGGCACACATCAAGAAATGAAATTTAGTTGCCTGCTCTCAAAGTGAAACACATACATGACACACACTTAAAACATACTATAAACAACATATGTATAGACCCACACCCCTACATATACATAACAATAAAATATTAAATACTGTCCATCTTGAATATATAAAGGAAGGAGGAAGCCTGAGAGTTCACAAGGTTAATGCTGTATGGAATGAAACTATGGCTGAATCTGGATGTTCTGCTTCAGATACCATGAAGCCTCCTCCCAGAAGGTAACAAGGAAAACAGGTCGTGAAGAGGATGAGTAGTGTCCCAGATAATCTTACGGACCGTGTTCAAACAATGCTTCTATGCTATGTCCTGGATGGGAGAGAGGGAACTCCCAATGATCTTTTTGGCCATCCTCACCACTCTCTGCACCACCTTCCTGTCTGAAGCAGTGATGCTTCCAAACCAGACTGTGATACTGTATGACAGGATGCTCTCGATCGTTCCCCTGTAGAAAGTGGTCAGGACAGGGGAAGGAAGATGAGCTTTTCTCATGTGACGTAGAAAGTGCAGGCACTGCTACGCCCGCTTCACCAGTTTCTCACTGATGAGTGACCAAGCCAGCCTACTCATTAGCTGCACACCCAGGAATTTGATGCTGGTAACCATCTCCACAGGTGAATCATTAATGCACAGAGAAGTGTGGCTGTGCCTGCCTTTTCTGAAATCGACAATGATCTCTTTGGTTTTTCCAGTATTTAAAACTGGGCTGTTTTCCTTACACTAGTTCACCAACCCCTCAACCTCCTTGCAGTAATCTTCCATCTTGTCATCATGATTAAGGCCCACTACTGTTAGCCTCCAGTCCCCTAATCATCTTTGTTGCTCTTCTCTGTATTATTTAATATTTCTACTCTTTTTGGATAGCAGTTGGTAAAACTGGAGCACCCTTTAGAACATTATGCTCAGGTAGGTAGCAATATCTAGTCTATCTTGGTTCTCCTAAAAAGGTAAACAGAGTGAGGCCTGATTAGGATTTGGATAGGAGACCACTAAGGAGTCCTAGGATGATAGGCTAGGTAAGAAAGCAGTGGCCAACTATCCTTATTTTGTTTCTGAAAACCAAACACAGGCCAAAAAACAACACACATGTTATGTCACCAGGAGTCAATCTCAATTCAAAGAAAATTCATTAAATCCACTAAATTTCTCTTTCACTAAAATACATTAAATATAGTTATTTGTTATTGCACTTGGAACTCAAATGGAACAAATCAAAGACTGATTAATCCTTTGTGACTCTTTTCCAGATCATTAAAGTATTGTGAAGATTTTACTATATAGCTACAATATAAATTTAAAATAACCTTTTAGAGGTCACTAAAGCTATCAATCATGAATAGGGGTGGAGAAGATCGTCAGTTTTAGCTATAAAGGAAGCTTACACCTTGTGTTGCGTTGTAAATTCTTCTTGCCTGTCTCTAGCTTTTTGCTTAAATTGGATTCCTGCTGTTGCCATAAAGTAAGGTTTTTCTGTATTTTTTCCCCCATGGATACTGCCAATAGGACTCCAAATGATCTCTAGAAGGTTTTGTTGAACTAGTTAGCTATATGTTGCAGTGGAATAATTTCTTGAGGAAATAGTAATGGTTCCAATTGCTTTGCTGACATATGTTACACCCAGATACAACTATTGATTCCTGTAGCTACAGATCCATTTAGATCTTGAAAGACTGAATAGTTTGGATGTTTGCTTCAGCCAAATAAAAGTGCAATGGAGACGCGCTTTGGGATCCCCCTGCAGTTTGTGAAATGTGTGCTGGCAATCAGGAAACGTTTGGAGAGGCTTTGAAATCAATAATGTATTTGAAAGTAGAACTGTGGATGACCTCCCTTTATAAAAGTCCTTCTTTCTGAGTTTGCTAGCCTGTTTCAGTTTGAGCAGGGTTTGAAACTTTAAGGAACATCTGTAAAAAAAGAAGAAGCCATAATCACAGAATGTATGCAGAATTATCCAGCACTTTGGATGATAGTCCCTATAAATCTACCTGTTTAGGAGGGCTACTGATGTCAGAATGCAGTATGTGTCAGTTTGAGTCATCCTGCAATGGCGAATGTCATCAGTGATACTTGCTACAGTGGAGGTGCCCTTCACCATGGGAAGCCAGGTCTTCCACTAGATTTAATTACCTCAAAAAGGACCAGCAGTATGTCTAACCACCTTAAGGGAATTGGCTCTAAGAGCTTTAAAGAGCTACAGAGCAGATGGTTTCTGAAGTTAGAGTAATGATTTCTTCTTTCAGAGAGAATAAAAGAAAAGTTGAATAGACTGGACTTTTTAAAGGAAGCATTCCCTTTTCAATGACATGCTTCTTCACTGTAAACCGAATATTTAATTGTCATATCTCAGAAATCTTAACAGGAAATATGCACAGAAGGTAAAATAATTTGAACTTCAAAGAAGTTCAAAACAGCTGATTTGGATGCCAGGACCCCGTTTCCCCCCTGTATTCATTTATAACTCTAGTTATAAGATTGCAGCATTTGTCTATGAATGAGCTTGAAATCTACCGTACATGAAATGTGCATGTTTTAAAATGGAGTTTTCAAAATCAAAATGTATTTCTAAATGCATGTTTGGGAAGCTAAAAGCAGTGTTGCCGCATCAGGGAAATAAAAAAGCAAATAGATAATTCCTATTAGCCTGGGAGATATGGATAATGTCAGTTCACATCAGAATGAAAAAACATGGTGTTTTTCCAAGTAATTCTACTGCAGTGTCTATGGGCATTGCCTTTGGAGGACAATTGGGAACCCGAACAATACACACAAATTCAGTTACAGATTCCTAAGATATCTTCTAGTCGCACACAAATGGCTTTCAAGAAAAAATGTGGAATTTGATAATAACTATTCTGATTGTATTCCCATTACATCTTTGAATATAAACATTTTGTATGGATGATGCAGAATTGCTCTGACAACGAATAAAACCTGAATTCAAATGTCACATTCCAGATATGCTGTAGCCAAGATGTGGAAATTAAACTTTCAAATTACTTGTGAAAGATGCAAAGGCATGCTCAGTCCTTTGGGGCCCACTTGCTTGCCTGCTCTCTTAATGCAAGGCAGCAATGTCCATGGATGCCCAAGGACGTAGGAAGTCCAGTCAGCAGGAGAGAGTGATAGCAATAGGAAATAGACCCAAAGAGAGGACACATCCCGATAGTTAAAGAAAGAAACAGATTGTTCATGCAATGCTTTTGGAGGTTGGTAATTTGTTCAAAAGTGAGACGATTCATAGTTTAGAATAGCTTATTGCAACCAACTTTTTAAATCACTGTTTTGATGTCTCCCCTAGTCCTTCACCAGCCTATACAAACCCAATCCCTGCAACCAATTTTCATGTTTTAGCCTCCAGCCCCCTAATCAACTTTGTTGCTCTTTTCTGCACTTTTCCAGAGTCTCTACATCTTTTTTACAACATGGTGATCGAAACTGGTATTCTAAGTGTGGTCTCACTAAGGCTATATAAAGTGGTATTTATACTTCATGTGATCTTGATTCTATCTCTCTGTTAATGCAACCTAGGATTGGCTTTTTGGCTGCTGCCACACACTGCTGGCTCATATTAAAGTGATTGTCCACTAGCACTCCCAGATCCCTCTGACAGTTATGGATATTGTGCCAGGTTTCACCTAATTTGTAATTGTTCATTTGATTTTTTTTTGCCTGTGTAAAACTCTATTTTTCTCTACACTGAATTTCATTCTGAATGGAAAACGTTCACCTAAAACATATTTTGATTCATTCTGTTTTCTTTTTTCATCTAAACCAGTCCCAAGTGAGGGAGAATGAGCCAATAATGAAGTACTCTCAAAATTCAAAGTTCTGTGGAAGTTCAAGTTACCGTGAGTTGGCCCATAAATTAAAATTGGCAAATATTAGCTGTGGCCATAAATGCTGCCTTCCTATGTTCAACTGAGTTATTTTTCCAACAATAAAGAATAGGCTGCTTTGGAATGAACTCATTTTATAAGTTGCATCTCTTGCTCTCAGAACACTATTAAATATGATTTGGAAAGTTTTTCTCTCTGTCCTTTAAAAATGTAATAAAAATAAACAGAAGGTTTTTATATAAATCTGGGCCCATGATAAAATTAAAGATAGGGCGTCATTGCAGTAGATCTCCCATATGCTGGTTAATTATAAATGATGTGTAATAAAGGGATATGAGTGGCAGAATAGAGTTATATGAAAAATGTAAGTCTTGATTATTTCTTCTTTCTTTTTAGCCCAGTAAAACAGAGATTATGATTCTCATAAAGGAAGTTTCCCTTGAATAATATAAAAGACAATCTTCCTTTATTACATACAATGTATTAGGTACACGTGCATAGGTACACATATGTATATATGAGAGACAGTTTGATGTAATGTTCAAGGCACCAGCTAAAACTGGAAGATGAGCCACTTTCTTTCAGCCCTAGGAAAGTGGCAAAGGCAAACCATTTCTGAAAACTTTGCTAAGAAAACTACAGTCTCTGAGAATTGGACATGACTGAACAGTAGAAAAATGTATATGTACTATACTGTGCACAAATTTGGTGTGCTTGGAATTGATCTGCTAGAAATGTATCAGTATATTAAAGAAATATAGATCAACCAGTTATACCAATAGTTAGTTATGCATCATACTAAACTGTACATATTCTACGAAGGGGATATGCTTCATCACTTATGGAATTGCAAGACTAATTTACCACTACTTGCCTACAATTAAATTCAATAACATTTATGCTGTGATTAATTAAATCCTAATGTTTTCTTGTAGCTTCTGCATATATTAAGCATCAACATGAGTTTTCTCTACAATCTCATTTAGTATGCAGCAAACCTGGTGACACAGCAGTCTCATTCTAGTTAAAAAAACCTCTATTTACATAAAGATATTTAAAAGCATAGTACTCAACCCCACCTTTATAATTGGTAGCTGAAGGAAAGTACAAATTAGCATTAAAGCCTCTGAGGACTGTAGTGGCCTTGTTAACATTTTGCAACTAACTGTTGCCTATAGAATGTCTAATCTATATTTGATATAACTAAAAATCAACATCAACTTGAAATATATTTATTTTATATTTAATTCCACCTCTATTATACCTAATATTCCTTCCTCCTCCTATTTTATCCACAACCACAATTCTGAAAGAGATTGACTAGCCCAAGGTCACCCAGTCCTGACCTTCACTTTTCATGCCTTGGGCAGGATTAGAACTTGACAGTTTCCTGGTGAGTACCTGAACCACTATGCCAAACTGACTGACTCTCTCTCCTCCCTTCCTCCCTCTCTCCCTCCCTCCCTCTCATTTTATCATTTTGATAAACTTTTCTAATTCCTGCTTTGTTTCATATATTTGCATAGACATCTATAATATTACTGCTGTAGCTCAGAATGATTCAGGATGATTAAGAAGGCATGGCAAGGCAAAAAAAAAATAGCACTTATAGCTTTGAGGTTAATATACATATAATTATTTTTTTATTAAACAAAAAGATGCAAGTTTCTCTTCTCCCCAGCCTATTATCCTTTATTCTTCCCCCACAATCTTCAGTTCCTCACCTATTTTACCAATGGCGAACATTTCGTAAATATCAGTATTAACACTCAGCTATGGCCTAGCAGTGAAAAGCATGACATTTTCAAGAAAGTATGATAAAGAGATCTCTCTGAACTCTTACAAGCTTCTGCAATCCAGCACCACTAGTTGCATTGAATGCAACTATAATTACAAACCAAGGTTTGTGTGTCCTCAGTCGTGTTGCTTAGATGTCAAGGCAGATGTGCCATGGCACTTCTGAAATTTAACAGGTTAAATGTCGACTGGCGGCCCCCAGGGGGAGAGCATTCTCTGTGGGTGCGCCTGCCCTCTGGAATCAGCTCCCTGTTGAGCTCCGGATGGCTCCTGACCTTCGCTCTTTCCGCCGCGACCTGAAGACTTGGCTATTTGAACTTGCCGGCCTGGACTGAGGGACTGGGATTTTAGATTTTAAATTTTAAATTTTACATTTTAGAATGTGTTTTATTGTTTACGGCTACTTGGTTTAATTTATTTTAATTTTTGTATGTTATGTGTTGTATATAGTGTTTTAATTGCCCTGTACACCGCCCCGAGTCCTTCGGGAGAGGGGCGGTATATAAATCCAAATAATAAATAAATAAATAAATAAATAAATAAATAAAAAAGGTTGAGGTAAACAAAACTAATTTAGATGACCTGATGTACCAAAACATCCTTTTATTTTTACAACATTGGGGTTATTGCTGGTTAGGTTTTCTCATGGTTAATGTTTATGCTAGCATAACATCCATGATGGAAGTAGTCAGTTTGGTTGATTTTAAAAAGTCAAGCAGGGCTGGACAACCAGACCAGAAAACAGTTAAGCTGGAGACCTAGAGTGAAAGGTTGGAAAACCGGCCCAGAAGATGGCAATGGTAAACCACTTTTGTTCAAGAAGATTTATTTTTTATTTAACTTATATGGCTGCCCATCTGACATACTCTTTAGAAGATCATATAGGAGCTGTAACTAGGGGGGGCTTTGCCCAGGTTCGCCTGGTACGCCAGTTGCGGTCCTATCTGGACCGGGATGCCTTGCGTACAGTCACTCATGCGCTCGTGACCTCTCGTTTGGACTACTGTAATGCTCTCTACATGGGGCTGCCCTTGAAGACCACTCGGAGGCTTCAACTGGTGCAGAATACAGCCGCGCGAGTTGTGTTGGGGGGTCTCCTGATACTCCCATGTTACACCTTTGCTCCGTGAGCTGCATTGGCTGCCGGTTGCCCTCCGGGTGAGATTCAAGGTGCTGGTAATGACCTACAAAGCCCTACATGGCATGGGTCCAGATTACCTATGGCAGCACCTGCGGCCGGCGTCAACTTCCCTCCATCCAGTGCGCTCCCACAGAGAGGGCCTCCTCAGGGTGCTTCCGATCAGAGAATGTCGACTGGTGGCCCCCAGGGGGAGGGCGTTCTCTGTGGGCATGCCAGACCTGTGGAACTGCTTGCCGGTTGAGCTCCGGATGGCTCCCGACCTTCGCTCCTTCTGGCAGGATCTAAAAACCTATTTATTTGAGCAAGCCGGCCTGGTCTGATGGGTTTCGGGGTTGGGTTTTAATATGGTTTTAACTATTGTATATATTGGGCATAATTATTTAATTGTTTTTTTAACTTTTGTACTTTGTATTTTAATATTTATTGCCCTGTACACCGCCCTGAGTCCTTCGGGAGAAGGGCGGTATAAAAATCTAATAAATATAAATATATATATAATATAATATACATGACTCTTTGTGGTGCAGAATTTTAAAATAAATAAAATATATACAGTTACTAAACTGAACTTAAAATTAAATCATAGCAAATAAAACAAATAGCTGCTGAAGAATGGCAATAACAGCAGCATTTAGATTTACATACCTCTTCACAGCCTTTACAGCACTCTCTGGGTGGTTTGCAATGTAAAAGCATTGTTTGCATATGGCCCCCAACAATCTAGCTCCTCATTTTGTCCACCTTGGAAGGATGGAAGGCTGAGTCAATTTTGAGCTGGTCAGTATTGAATTCCTGGCTGTAGGCAGAGTTAGCTTGCAATACTGCATTCTAACCACTGCACCACCACAGTTCCTAAACAGCCTTCGATATAGCTAGGAAATTGGCACCATCACACACCTGAGGCCCCAGGCTCAGACACAGAACTTTCCAGAAGACAGTAGTGTAGGGGCAAATTGAATTGCATAGATATGTCTATTAATTCACAAGGACTTAAGCCAATTTGCAGGAGAGTTTACGTTTGTCACAATAAAGCAAAGAAATGACATAAAAATGAATTGAAACTTCAGAAGAGCTCTTACAGTTGAGATGGATAGAGTGATCTGAACTCCTTCATTCTTTAACCATTGCCCAAATTAGGAATGATTAATGGGCTATGCATTCTCATAGATGCTCTATGCAGTTCCAATAGAAATAAGGTTGAAAACTGCATTATACACAGGGCTTGGTTATATTGTGTAAACATCATTTAAAAACTGCATCTTTAGCTTCATTACACCAAATTCTGGAGAAAATGTAGATACCAATATCCATTTTCTAAAATAAAATGTATAAAGAAATCTATTTCGGCTAAATCACTATTTGATATCATGCATTTTGCATGTATATTGGATAAATATTTGGAAAATATACCCAGATTTTCTATTTTTTTTTGCAATTTAAAAATAATCTTGAACTTCATTTGCTAGGCAAAGTGTTTATAAAATACTAATAGGTTAGCAATCTTTTCAATTTCACAAAATCAGTGTTTTGACAGTGATATAACAAAGGGGTTCCTGAGCTGTCTAATAGCTTTTGTTTTGATTTATTATCTTAAGATTTGAAATAGCAACATACCCAACACTAAGAGCTGGCTGATTTTTTTCCCCTCAGCAAGTCTTTCTCCACTAATTAGCTCCCAAGAGGTGAGAGAATTTTGTTCTGGCTTCAGCTTTGAACGGAAAGAGCCAGCCGTCTTTCTCTGCTTTTTCATTGGCATTCAAAATGTGTATTGTTTAAAATCAGAAGCCATAGCTGATAGCCATAAATGATTAATATGCTATTTATGGGATACAATTTTCTGCAATGCACAATAGGCACATACTGAATCTGACTTCTTTCAAGCTTTTCACGAGCAAATTATACTGAAACTTTCTTTCTGAAAGTTAAAACAGCAAAATGATCCAGCTTTTAATTAACAAATGATCCCCATGCCCAAGTGTCAAGTAAAAATCTATTTCTAGGCAGTGGAAACAGTTAAGTTGAGGGAACACTGTCCAATGCTGTAATGTTCCTTTCCTTTCAAATTACCTTACTGCAAAATATTACCTTGTAAATATCATCCATATTCAGTTTCATAATGGCAAATTCACACATTGTGCTAAGCCAGGGGAAACACATATTTTTAGGACTGAGGAGCACATGGGGATTCTGAGTCTATTCCACCAGTGTTTCCACAAAATGTTTGCCATGGGAAAGAGAGGGCTTGTTCATTCCTAAAATCAGGGCTTTTTTTGGCATAGAACGCTCAGAACGGAGTTCCGGCACCTTTTTTGGATGGAACCTTGTAGGGTAGGCAAGGCGGGTTGTATGACACGTGTGAGTTCCGGCACCTTTTTCTTTTACAAAAAAAGAATACAATAGTTAACATGATATGTATGGCTAATCATAGAACACCTGTTTACCCAACGCAAACCACTGTTCTTTCATCCAAACCCTAAGGATGCTTCCTAAACTCTAGCTTATTTATTTATCAAATTTATAAACTGCCCATCTTATAGTTTACGTATAGTTGACTTTGTTCCTGAAAAGATGGACTGATGTACATAGTTACTGATCCCATTTTTGTTGTTGTTGTTGTTGTTGTTTAACAAAAAGTCTAAAGGTAGGGCCCAGAAACATTCAAAGAAATAATTATATTGGAGACTTGATTCTGGTCTGCAATGTGCCAGCTCCCAGTTACTCTTTTTAATTAAAAATATTGGTTAGAAAAGAAGCTGTGTTTCTTCTTCCTGCACTAAACCACACTAGGAGAATTTAATGTGCTTTGTTCTTATTTCTGCATATAAACCAGAAATTAAATGCTTAATTTTTGACATTGGATGTAGGATGTTGATGAAGATTTTGAAAGTCCTATTTTGGTTGTTGCTTTAATGATAAAAAAACATTGTGCTTATTTCTTAGATTTAGATCCCACTTTTTCCTGCCTAGCTCTTTTTTCTCTATTGTCCTCACAAAGGCTTGTCTCTCTTCCACTCATAGATATTCTGTTTTGAATTATCTTGAAAAACCTGAAAAATGGAATTTCTTTTATTTTGCATGATTTTAAGATGATTCCCAAGTAATCTAAGGACAATTCTTTTGAGAAGCTATAGCGCATGTGTGCATGCACACGCACGCACGCACACACACACACTTTACAACCCTCTCTGAGCTGCTTGTAATTTCAGCATATTTTCCCCAACAATCTGGGTACTCATTTTACCAACTCAGAAGGATGGGAGGCTGAGTCAACCTTGAGTCCCATCAGGATTGAACTCCAGGCTTTGGGCAGAGTTTGTAATAAAGTGCAAATGCTATTGAAAAAATATATAAGCTCAAATTTTGTAATTTATAATAACTGGCTTTGTCACTATTACTTAATTGCATAATTAAACTATAATTTATTATAAAATAAATCAGGGGTAAAAAGCAGCTCCTTTCAGGCTGAAGATTCACGTGGCCCTGAGAGCAAAGAGAAAGAACAAGATGGCACGAAGAAAAAAACTAAATTTAAATTACATTTAATATTAAGTTAAAGCCAATATATGAAATTAAGATTATTGCTCCCTAAGTACATTCCTTTCCATCACATTAAAATTTACAATTTGATAGTTATTTATGGTGGTCTTATGGGGACATATCCAAGTCTTTGGGGTCTTATGAAGCCCTGAAGACACAGGTTGCACATCCTAAGGAACACTGACCCCTTTTAACTCTAATGGCTAATTCAGTGGCATAGTCAGAAGCCTGTCTAATTTATTATACCCTTTTGAATCTATGTTCAGAAACTATATTCTAAAGCTACAATATGGACCTTGGCAATAATAGCTGTTTTAAATTTCTTTACTCAACATTTCTCTCATGATTCCTCTATTAAGATTTCTGTGAAAAATACACTGTGAGGTGCTGGATAAATAAAAATCACGGTGTGATTTTTTTTCTTGTCTTGTCTTGTACTCTTCTCGCTAGTCAGATTAATTTCACTATAGGTATCATGATAGAAATATGAAGCTAGGGTTGACCATAATCAGAAATCTTTTTTGCTGTCTTTTCATTGCTGTACAGTATAGCGAGAGCCATGACAGTTTCTCACTCTAATTTTATATGCAGCAATATTTAAGCTTTTGGCACAAGTAACAATTATTTTAAAAATATGATGTTCTTTCTAGGATGAATTCTTGCAGGAATCATTTATTTGCTAAGAGAATTTTAGTACCCTTTATCTTAATCTTTACATAAAATTAAATGTTACAATTAAGTTAAAAGGATCAAAATAATCACCATTAGGAAGAAATCTATTCCCAGGTTCAACAATTAAGAATGCATTTCTGACACATCAGTTAAATCTAAAATCTGAATGATGAGTTGGACATTTTCAAGGAGGCAGTTCTAATCCTTTAGAACAGCCTCAACTGTTCCATTCCTGGTCAAGGGATGGAGGAAGATCACACAGCTCCAGATGTATTTGCATGAAGCTGATTACCTGGGCTCATTTCAATCACTGCTTTGGGAAGACAAATAAATCATCCAATCTTTATTATATAACTTCAGATTGGTTATAAATATTTTGCTTGATTTTACAAGGTATCTCTAGTTAGCATTTGTCTCTCTTTGCAATAAATGTATTCCTTATCTTGTCTCCCTGACAAATAAAGTTTTTCTTTGGCTAGGACCCAGACCTGTTCATCCACCCAAATCTCTAAAATCTTTTTGCTTCCAGTTCCTTCTTCCTTCTGGAATATAAACTGGGAGATGAGGTTTGATTAGCAGCATTCATCACAGGTGTCCAATAATAATAATAATAATAATAATAATAATAATAATAATAATAATAATAATAATAATAATAATAATAATAATAATAATAATAATAATAATAATAATAATAATAATAATAATTTATTGAACTTATATACTGCCCTTCTCCCGTAGGACCCAGGGCGGTTCACAAGGCAATTAAAAATATTACAATACAAAAGTTAATAACAATTAAAATAGATTAAATTATCCTTGATTGAAAATCTAAAACCCCTATAACTCTGATTAAAAAATCAAATTACAATAAGTTAAAAATTAAAAATTCTCAGTCCTGGCCGGAAAGCTCAAAGAGCCAGGTCTTCAGGTCCCGGCGGAATGAACGAAAATCAGGGGCAGTCCTGAGCTCTACGGGTAACTGATTCCAAAGGGCAGGTGTGCCCACAGAGAAGGCCCTCCCCCTGGGTGTTGCCCGCCGGCAATCCTTTGCCGGCAGCACCCTGAGAAGGCCCTCCCTGTGGGAGCGCACAGGACGAAGGGAACTTGATGCCAGCAGCAGGTGTTCCCTCGGATATCCCGGACCCAAGCCATTTAGGGCTTTATAGGTCATCACCAGCACCTTGAATCTCACCCGGAGGGCAACCGGAAGCCAATGCAGCTCGCAGAGCAGAGATGTTACATGGGAGTATCGGGGAGCCCCCATCACAACTCGTGCGGCTGCATTCTGCACCAGTTGAAGCCTCCGAGTGGTCCTCAAGGGCAGCCCCATGTAGAGAGCGTTGCAGTAGTCTAACCAGGAGGTCACGAGCACATGAGTGACTGTGCACAAGGCATCTCGGTCCAGATAGGGCTGCAACTGGCGCACCAGGCGAACCTGGGCAAAAGCCCCCCTGGTCACGGCTCCTATATGATCTTCAAAACTGAGCCGCGAGTCCAGGAAGACACCCAAGTTGCGAGCCCTATCGACAGGGGGGGGTAACACCTCACCCCCATCATTAAAGATGGAATAGAATGATTCACTCGAGATGCCTGTACGCACAGCCACTCAGTCTTGGCAGGATTGAGTCGGAGCCTGTTTCTCCCCATCCAAACCCGAACCACCTCCAAACAATGGGACATCACGTCGAGGGCATCACTGAGTTGGTTTGGGGTGGAAAGAAAAAGTTGGGTATCATCGGTGTACTGATGATACCCCACCCCAAAACCACGAATGATCTCACCCAGTGGCTTCATATAGATATTGAACAGGAGGGGAGAGAGGACTGACCCCTGAGGAACTCCACAAACGAGAGACCTTGGGGCGGACCTCTGCCCTCCCATCAACACCGACTGCAAACGGCCCAAGAGGTAAGAGGAGAACCACCGTAAAACAGTGCCCCCACTCCCAACCCTCTGAGACGTCGCAGTAGGATACCATGGTCGATGGTATCAAAAGCCACTGAGAGATCTAATAGGACTAGGACAGAGGAACAACCCCTGTCCCGAGCCCGCCACAGATCATTCATCAGCGCGACCAATGCCGTCTCCATGCTGTACCCGGGCCTGAAACCCGATTGGTATGGGTCAAGATAATCAGTTTCCTCCAGGAACAGAGGAAGCTGATGCGCCACCACACTCTCAACAACCTTTGCTAAAAAGCGAAGGTTGGAGACCGGATGATAGTTATTCAAAATAGCTGGATCCAGGGCAGGCTTCTTGAGAAGGGGTCTCACCACCGCTTCCTTCAAGGCGGCGGGAAAGACACCCTCACTCAAAGAAGCAGATATCACTGCCTGGAACCAACCTTGTGTCTCCTCCTGAGCTGAATAAACCAGCCAGGAAGGGCACGGGTCCAATAAACAGGTGGTAGAGCTCAGCCTCCCCATAATCCTGTCCACCTCCTCGGGAGTCACAGGATCAAACTCAGTCCAGATAATACTCTCAAGACCGCTCGATTCCTCCCCATCAGACTCTGCCCAGTCAGAGTCTAAACCGGTCTGAATCTGAGCGATTTTGTCCGCCAGATGCTGGCTAAACTCCTCGGCCTGCCCCTGCAAGGGCTCCTCCCTCACCTCCTGAGAAAGGAGGGAATGAGTTACCCTAAACAGGGTGGTCGGGCGATTATCTGCGGACGCGATGAGGGCGGCTAAGTAATTAGACTTTGCCGTCCTCATCGCCGCGAGATAAGACCTAGTGAAAGATCTTATTCACAATCAGTCAGATTCAGACTGGCTGGACCTCCAACAGCTCTCCAGACTCCATCTCCGATGCTTCATCTCCTGTAGCTCCACAGAAAACCATGGAGCCCATTGGGATCTGCACCGGATCAGGGGTCGCAAGGGTACAACCCGGTCAAGTGCCTCAGTGGCGGCCCTCTCCGAAGCCTCCACCAAGGCATCAGCCGGGCTGTGAGTGAGGGAGATAGGTATAGACCCAAGCGCCGTCTGGAACCATTCTGTATCCATTAGGCGCCTGGGGCGGAACCACCTGGTCGGCTCCGCAGCCCAGCGGCGAGGGATAGCATATTGGAAGACCAGCCATAGGAGGTGATGATTGGACCATGACAGGGGGACAATATTTGGTGTACCCCCTCCCAGATCATCAAACCACTGCCCAGATAGGAAAACCAGGTCGAGAGTGTGACCCCCTCCATGGGTCGGGCCCTGAATTATCTGGGTCAGGTCCATGGTCATCATGGAGGCCATGAACTCCCGAGCTAACTTTGACAACCCACCCAGGGATGGAAGGTTGAAATCACCCAGAACCATAAGTCTGGGAAATTCAACCACCAGCCCTGAAAGGGTGTTGAGAAGCCCGGGCAGGGTTGTTGCAACACAGCTGGGTGCCAGGTATGTCAGCAACAAACCCAACTGAACCCCAGAGCCAAACCTCAGGAGGAGCGACTCACTCCCGCCAATCTGTACGACAGTGGTCTCCCGTGGATATAAGGTCTCCCGTATAACCACTGCCACCCCCCTGCCCCTACCCTGAGCCACGGCCGGTGCAGCACACAGAAACCTGGAGGGCAGAGCTCAGTCAGAGGGACACCTCCCTCTGATTTCAACCAGGTTTCCGTAATGCATGCCATATCTGCGCGTTCCTCCTCGATCAAATCTCGGATGAGGGGAGCTTTGTTCACTACGGACCTGGCATTAAAATACACCAGCCTAAGCTCAGGGGCCCGATCTCCCTCACCCCCGGGTAAACGGGTATCAACCGGAGGGTCGGAGCACGCCACCGCTTGAAGACAGCGGGGGCATGATCCCGGATGTTGATACGGCCCTCCGTGCAACCACCTGCTACCATTCCCAATCGTCGTGGGGATTTGAAACCCCACCCCACAACCGGAGGAACCAGAAATCCCTAACCCCAAGCTCGTCTCACTGGGAACCATCTCTGGCCTGGACTGACAGCCGGTTGATAAAATACCCTTATCCCTCCCACCCCTGTCATACACCCCCCTCCCTAACCCCCTAAAACAACCAGCTAAAAACATAGTATCTGGGAAAGATACTAGAAAGATACTAGAAAGGACTGTCTGTCTGTCTGTCTGTCTGTCTGTCTGTCTGTCTGTCTGTCTGTCTGTCTGTCTGTCTGTCTATCTATCTATCTATCTATCTATCTCATCTTTAACAACTATCAATCTATTATCTACTTCTTATCTACTTGTGTATAGTATATCTTATTGTAAAATTCAAAATGTGTTCTCCCTCCATGGTCACATTTATATTTCTTATCACTTGCTATCTGATTCTACCTGACATACAGCAGTTCACCTGTACATATTTACTTGGATTATTTTTATCTCTGTTTCCAAGCAACAGCCATCAGTTAGGACTTTAGTGACCACTCTGCATTCTACTGTACTTCACTGTTGGTTGCTAAATAAATAATCCTGGACAAATATTCCTTCAGTGACCAGATTTTGGATTACTTTAATAAATTTAAAAAAATATGATATATGGAACTACAGATCTTTTAAAAAACTAATTTATTGTAAAGAATTTAGCTACCTCTATCTCCAACTCAGCTTCAGAAACTAATTCTAATAAATAATCTCATCTTTAATCAGTCTGGTTTTTAAATTACATTCCCATCGGTTAATGTTTAGTTACTGATTAAAAACAGAGTAATAAAATTTAATGAAGCTATCTTAATAAGAGGAATCATTCAGCCTCTTAACTATGGTAAGTTGAATTCATATATCCATGATTTCAGAGGCTACGGCTTGGCCCCCACCCAGACATCTTGAAGAAGTGGGTTAGGTGAATCATTCATAAATTTTGCAATTCAGCAAAATAGAGAAAAATTGAACTTTAGAGGGGAAGGATTTGTACCTAAAAGAACTAATGCAACCATGATGGTTGTGAGTTTAAAACAGAACTGCTGTGAGTGCTGGAATATAATATGTTTGAAAAGCACATGGAGGTCTAAGGAAGAGAGGAAAGGCATGTACATTGATTCAGGAATCTTGGCAATACAAATAAAAAAATATTCTCAAATCTCAGACAGGCACCTTAGGCGGGTGTGTGAGTGGGTGGGTGACAGGAGCCAGGGATTTCTTAGTGATGGTGCTGTAAATACGTAGATGGGCAATTGTGTATGCTTTTAATGACCATAGTCTTTGATCATAGTTTTTATGACTGTAGTAGACTAGACTAGACTAGACTAGACTAGACTAGACTAGACTAGACTAGACTAGACTAGAATAGAATAGAATAGAATAGAATAGAATAGAATAGAATAGAATAACAGAGTTGGAAGGGATCTTGAAGGTCTTCTAGTCAAACCCCCTGCTCAGGCAGGAAACCCTATACCATTTCATGCAAATGGTTGTCCAATCTCTTCTTTAAAACTTCCAGTGTTGGAGCATTCACAACTTCTAGAGGCCAGTTGTCCCACTGGTTAATTGTTTTAACTGTCAGGAAATTTCTTCTTGGTTCTAGGTTGCTTCTCTCCTTGATTAGTTTCCATTCATTGTTTCTTGTCCTGCCCTCAGGTGCTTTGGAGAATAGCTTGATTCCCTCTTCTTTGTGGCAACACCTGAGATATTGGAACACTGCTATCATGTCATCTCTAGTATCAAATGGAAACCCATGAGAATCCTTGACCATTCTAAGTCCAAAAATTCTAGAGAATTCCTGGAAGCTTGGAATTCAGACAAATCAGCAATCAATAGACACTTAGAGGTAAAGATTTACATACAAAACAACTCCTGGCCAGCAAACAAAACCCTGGTAAGCAGAGGCTAACACAAGGATTAGTATCAAACCAACAATCAAGCAGTAAACAAAATCCCAGTCATGGACCTATCAACTCAGAGAAACAATCAAACAATAAACAACAAACAGGCTAATCAAGGAATTACCAAGAAGAAAACAACACTCGCACCAACACTGACAGGGCAAGCCTCTATCTGTTGTTCTCTGTATATAAATAGAGAGAAAATCCCATTCCATTCTAGTACTAAATATGTTACCTGGTTGGGGAATGAAATGTTTGCAAGAAAACAACTAATCTCAGAAAGCACCAAGGACTCCACAGTGCAGCCCTGAGCTACAAATGTTCTCTTCTTTTGCATATTTTTTAATTATATCAGCTGAAGTGTCTTTCTATATTATGTATTGCCCACTTTGTACTTTTGCTATATTTTTCATATGAATAACAGAATAGCAGCGTTGGAAGGGACCTTGGAGATCTTCTAGTCCAACCCCCCTCCTTGGGCAGGAAACCCTATACCATTTCAGACAAATGGTGGTCCAATTTCTGCTTAAAAACTTTCAGTGTTGGAGCATTCACAACTTTTGGATGCAAGTTCGTCCCCTGATTAATTGTTCTAACTCTCAGGAGATTTCTCCTCAGTTCTAGGTTGCTTCTTTCCTTGATTAGTTTCCATCCATTGCTTCTTGTCCTGCCTTCAGGTGCTTTGGAGAATAGCTTGACTCCCTCTTCTTTGTGACAACCCGTGAAATATTGGAACACTGCTATCATGTCACCCTTTGTCCTTCTCTTCATTAAACTAGACATACCCATATACTCCTTATATGTTTTAGCCTCCAGTCCCCTAATCATCTTTGTTGCTTTTCTCTGTACTCTTTCTAGAGTCTCAACATTTTTTTTACATTGTGGTGACCAAAGCTGGATGCATTATATATGCGCCCACAGTTTTTGTGCATTTCTAATGTGTATATTTTCATGCAGATTTCCCCAAATACATCATATCTTGCAAAAGGTTTTGCAATCATAAAAAAAATTACATGTTTGCCCATCGTTAACTATTGTTAACTATGTCACAAAAATCTAAAGGGTAGAGCATTTAATGGTCATGCACGTGGCCATATTGAGTTGAGAAGTATGAAATAGGAAAATTCATCTAAAAACACGAATTGGCAATTTATTTCATTTATTCTTACATAACACAAGTTTTATTTGATTTTAGATGCCACAGGAAGTTAGTTTCATTCTATTAGGAAAATAATATCTTACCATTATTCTAGTTATTTTATTATGCAGTGATTGCTGCACATTATGTCATGGTTTATATTGTTTTCTTACTGCATATATTTTATGTTGTAAACGATTTTGCTAATCTATGTTTTTATGGCTTATATTTAAACATTGTTGGCCGCTCTGGTAATTTTTCTTTTGCAAAGTGGAAAGTGTTTTGAATTAGCTATAATAAATAACAAATAACTGTGAAGGGATAGTTTGATTCATGAAAATAAGTTTAAAATATAGCACATTCACAAGCAGAATATGGGATGGAACTGGCAGGATTTACATACCTAGACAGATTGAAAGCTAATAGGGATGAATTAGCAGGAATAGGAGACGCAGAAATATTATCCATTAAGGTTTGGGCTAGCAGAATTAATGTTGCACCAGCGACTGCCATATAATGACAATGCAGTCTTATAGAATAAAACCTGAAACTAGATTGGGTATTCTCAGATTGTGGTTTGCTTTCTCCCTGAAGAGTCCTAAGAAACTTAGTTGGAAGTCATTTTTTTTTTTAAAAATTGATTAGTCTTGAAAAGGCAAAGCAGAAGAAGCCCTGTCGAAAGTCACTTTTGCTTTACCTTAGTCTTTTGCAAGAGAAGAAGAAAGCAAAACCTGTAGTCCATTTGAGAGAGCTAAACTCTGCCATGACTGGTGGACAGTTCTTGCCATCTGGTGCCTTTGCCTAGCAATTTTGAAACATATCTGTAGTTTTGCGCTGATTTTAAAAGTGTTCATGTTTCTTAAAATGTTTCTGGCCTTTCTAATAGAAACGTTTTAGTGAAAAACAAAGGGAAAGCTAAACATGACTACTATACCATTAGTGCTGACGCAAGGAAGCCTAAGTCATGAAAATGATGAAAATTATATACATACTTATGATGGTTATGGTTATTGTCAACCCTAGCCCCAATCAAATCATTTGTAGCCTTTGAGTGCAGAATTCTTTATAGGATTGCTTAGACATAAGAAATGGAATAATACAGAAGGTCCTCACCAAACAACCAAGTGTTTAGTGCCATTCACACTTGTGATGTTATTGAATTACAACAGGTCCTCAGAGTTCTGTGCCTCATGCTCACCACTGCAACCTTCTTTGCTGACTTCTGACAATGAAAGCCAATATGGGGAAGTTGGAGGTTGCAATTGCCAACCGCATGATATCCTCACTTGATGATCCACTGTGATTCGCAGGAAACTGGGACTGCTGGAATTGCTGTTGCTTTGTGGCTTGGTCATGTGATGTTGCTCTTTACAACCATGTCACAGAGTGACAGCAATTTTGGCTCCAATTGCCATAGTTAACCAAGGACTACCTATATATTAATAAACCCAACCTTACAAAGAAAACACTACAAGACCAGTGTTATCTGTTGGGGAATTGGGGAACAAAAATAGGCAGGTAACATGTCCAACGTTGTGATGGAATACCCACTACACATACAAATATGTATGTGTAGGGGAAAATAGGAGACAGGGATATTCAATATTCAATATGTTTCCTGAGAAGAGTATCCTTTTTCTGTGTCTTGCACTCTATATGATTAGCTTAAGAAAAATAATCATCTGTCTGTATAAATGGAGATGTTTATAAGTCATAAATTATGGCTGTTCAGGTACACATTGTTGTTTATATGAACTAAACCGATACGTGCAGTAGGCTGTCATAAAACAAATAGGAAACCATTGAAATATGTTCAAATTACCTTTGCTTTAAGAAAAAAAAATACATCAGCTTTACCACTTTTTGTGCCTATTAGTAATGAACTCTCTTCAGTCATAGGTATACAAAATATAAATTAAGAGGAAAGGTTCCAACAGAATATGCAATACTTACATGGTTGTATGTAATTTAAATTGAACATAGATGATTCTTTGTAAAATCTATTGCTAAACTAACATTCATATACTGAACTTTCCTGATGCAGTTTATTTTACTCCTGAACACTATGTGGTATAAAAATATAACAGATTATGGCAATTTTTGCATATTCCAGACAAAGTATTCATTGTGCACCAATACACCTGGTATAAATAGGTGTTCTGAATGTGCTCGGCTTAGAAATGGAAGGTGTTTAATAATGCAGGACTCTCAACTATTATTCCTATGGCTTCACACTGATAGGAGATAAATGTCTATATGTTGATGTTGGCCATATACAGACATACATATTTCATTATCAGCCTGAATCAATCCACTGCAGGATGAATGCTTCTTTATTGAAGCATATATGAAGTCTATAATCTACCATGCGATTATAGGTACCTCAGTACAGGTAATTTTTTTTATGATTGCCTATTCTAGGGCTCAATGGTATTGAATTACTGAACCAGGTTCTCTGTCTAAGTGGGGGTGGGGGAGAGAGAAAAAGAACTAGAATCAGGATTTCCCTATTCCCAGTTCCCCATATTAGCCACTACATCACAACTCTTGTGGGTTGTTTTCTTTACTTAATCCTATTTGGCAGCTACATGTTTGTTTGTGATAAAACCAAGTCTGCTTTAGCTAATTAGAGCCAGGGCCAACTTTGTCTTGTATCTGGTCTCTGTATATGCTTCATTTAAAGTAAACGAGATAATTTTCACATAGGCAATCAGTAAAGCAGAGGCCTTCTTTCCAAAGATAATTAGTGCCCAATTAGTTATCTTATAATTCCATATTTTGTGGTTAATTATTTCTCTTCTGATTGTGCAACGTAATTCTTTTCTGCTCCAAATGTTTTGGCATCCTCTTAAATTAGGTACCTGCTGTGTATGAGGAAAGGGTATGTCAAAAGTTGCCAAAACAGTTGAAATGAATCCTAGGCAACATCCTAAGCATGCCCTATGCCATTTCTTTTCTTCACAATGATAAACCTGAGAAGTAGGTTGGGGGGATAAAAAGAATGACTGGTCTTAAATAAGCTTCTGTGGCTAGAGGTAGAACTCATGCTGAATATCCCAGATCCTCGTCCAACCCCTTAACCATCTCACCACTTTCAGCATATTTGTTATTATAATCATACTGGGATATATGTTAAGGACTTCTAAATCTTCTGAACAGGAAGGGTAACTTTGCATTATCACGGTGAGCTTTGATCTTTAAAATGTCTAGTTCTAAAACCCTTTTTAATACAAAGACTGGAAAAATATCCTTGCATGGAGAAAGTGTGCTAGTATGCCAATCTAGACAAGACAATTCAACCATGAAACACCTTTGCAGTAAATCAGTAGCTGATTTATCTTAAATTTAAATGTTACAAGCTTGTTGAATCTTGTTAAAAAAATATTTCCATACATTCTTACCAGCAATAAAAATTCCCAGACCAGGCCAATATAGCTGATGATTTCATAAATTTATGTGGCAGCTTAACAATACAATATATTACCCTGAAATATGAATTAGCTTTCCAGTGAGAGCACTAAAGCTGTGACTTTGCTAGTAAACTAAGTGGATACCTTTTAAAAGGAACCAAGGACATACTGTAAGATATTCTGAGTCCTTTTGTATCATATATGAACTTTTATGAGATATAGATATAAGAAAAAAATCTCATTTACAAATACATACCAATTTTATAGTGATAATAATTGAAGGAATTTATATGTATAAAATCATGCACAGACACTCTTTGGTAAATGAATGTTTAATGCCAGTGAAAACAGCTGAAGCATCCTAGCTTATTGAAATTCTGTTAATAATCTTTGCCCACCTGGTGTTTTCCAGATGTGTTTTTATCTACAAATCCAGATTTTTCCCCAGCTCTCTGGAAACTCAGGAAGGATTATGTGATGTAGAGCGCTATAGCACATAACATTTTTAAAATAAATCAGATAGATTTTATTCATGATCATTATGCTACAAAATTACATTGACCAGTATCCAATGATTGCTTACATGTGAAAGTATTTATGAAACTATTTTATGTTTTATTTGTATGAGGTGAAGTTCACACTTGGTATTTTACCTGACCCTGTTAACAAATAGGGGTGGGAAAATTTAGGGTGTCCTTTAGCATTTTCAGGGTTAAATGGAAACCAACCAACTCACCTTGGTTTTGATTCATGAAGTTCCTTGTGGAGTTTTGCTTCCAATACATAATTTGGAAGCTCAGAATTTTTTTTATTTTTCTTTTAAGAAATATTTTGGGTTTCTCTTGTAAAAAAAACAACTTGATGGGGAATGAAGTGAAGGGAGCATTGGAATTAATAATTGGTCTGTCCTCCAAAAGAGTGAATTTGGGACAGGATATTGAATTCCACTATTTGGATGGTTGGCAAGTTTGTATGGCTAGGGGAAAATGACAGATGTGTCATTTACTGTCACTTCAACTGCCTAGTTTTCTATCTGAGGGATTCTCCCTGTGCTGATACTCTCTTATGAGCAGCCCATCATCCTCAATCTCACTTGACTCTCCATCATTTAGATTTTTTATGCAACTGTCCACCCCTCTCCTTTTCCATCAGTTCCTTCCTCCTCATCCTTTCACAACAGAGATATTCCAATTTCTAATTCTGTTCAGTGACAATTTTTCATTTTACTTGTTACTTAGTCCTTCTTCCTCCCTTATTAATCCCTCCCACAAACCATTCACTCACTTTTTTTTGTCTTCGTGTCTCCTTCATTCTATCTTAGCTGTCCATTTTGGTACGCATGTCAGAGTGATGGCTTAGTTAACATAGATCAAGGATGGGGATGATGGTGGAAAGGTTCTATTTAATTGCACCGGCAAGAGATTACTAGGAGCTTTGACAATGCTACAATAGTGCTCTGTATTAGTAGTTGCTAACCTCAAAACTATAAGCTATTGATTGTGACAAAATTTGTTGGGTGACTTCTCATACAGTAAGGGTCAAAATTTCTGCATGTTTCAGTTTGTTGAGATAAAAATTAAGAAGTTGTTAGCACCATTAGATTTTTTTTCAACAATGGAAAAAGGAAGCTCAGAATTTTATTTTTTCCTGATTCATGTTCCAGAATTAAAAACAAATAAATTTGCTCTTAAAAGTGCATGCATGTATGTGCGCGCGCACATACACACACACACACACACAGAGAGAGAGCGAGCGAGCGAGAGAGAGAGAGAGAGAGAGAGAGAGAGAGAGAGAGAGAGAAAGAGAAAGAGAAAGAGACAGAGAAAGAGAAAGAGAGAGAGAGCAGGGGATCTAACATGAAGCAAGTGAGATGGTCCTTACATCTCCCTAGTTCACACTTATATTTTTGTTGCATGAAATTTAGTGCTAGCTGGAGTATGAAAAATCAATCTTACTTAAGCCGAATGGTGTGTCAGTAGGGCAGCATTGTAGCCATAGTTCTTCATCTGTGAAGCCCTTGTTTTTGGGCAGGTGCCAGAACAGTTCTCTGACAGGATAGAGTACACATAGCGAGAACTGAGTAATCTAAATTTAGGAAGGAGTGCATTATTTTAACATTCATGGGTATGCTTAGAAACAGAAATTATTATCTGATGCTCTTTTCTAATTTTTTGGTGCCAAGAACCCAGAACATATGCTACAGGAATTTGAAAGCATCAAGGGATGAACTGCATTATTAAAATCAGCAAATGTTGCAAGAAAAATGAAACAGGAGGCATATTTTTGCATGAAATTTAATCTTGTAACTACACGCAATTTTTATTTTCAAATAGAATTTTCCTTTGTGAAAAATCAGCAGCATTTGACTTGATTTTGTAGCCTTATCATTTAGGGCACTCTAGTTGGAGAGTTGATTATTGATCAACCCTATCTGACTCTTTCTCTTTAATTGATAGGTGCTGAGGTATGAATGCCTCCATTCCCTTCTATTTTTCAGCAAATTATGAAGAGATTTTCTTTGAAAAATAAATAGTCTTTTTATCAAACATGAAAACTGACAGGTATATGTATAGAATATCTCTTTTCAAAATCCTCAAACAGGAAAAAAAGCAGAATCCTATTTCAGAGAGAGAGAGAGAGAGAGAGAGAGAGAGAGAGAGAGAGAGAGAGAGAGAGAGAGAGAGAGAGAGAGAGAGAGAGAGAGAGAGAGAGAGAGATGTATATGCTATTTTACATTTAATACAAAACTCATGCATTTTGCATTTGTTTGCCCATACCTGAGTTTTATTTTCTTTTTTTATTGTATAGTGGGAATTGTCTGCATATTCAGTTGCTGAATATTATTTGACTGTACTGCAGTTATAAACTAAGATAATAATACTGTATTTCTTTGTTAGTCTGGACAATCTCTAGCTTTACTTTACATTTACCATCTTTGCTTGCTTCTCTAGTTGTTCATTGATATGCTTTGGTATTGATTTCTGATCCTGTCGCTCAGGGGCTAAGCAGGCCATCCACAGAGGACGAGCTTATATGTGTATTCTTCATTTCATTTCATGGTTTGTAGCACCAATTATAGATTATTTTAGTACAGTCCATAAAAGAATAATATAAGCTAAGGGAAAACAAGCATGTTTCTGTGCTCCACCAACTTCAATGGAATTTAAGCACCTTTTAATGAGCTTTCTATTCTTTATCCCAGTTTTTGTTTCCCATGAATGGCAATTTTTATGAATTTTGTTTTTGGTATTGTTCCAGTATCTGAAACCACACAAAACTAGTTTAATGCACAGAGCACTACTAGATATGGTTTCAGTTTGCTTGTGGAGTGGATTGAGTAGCCTAATGATCAATTAATACTGTTAATGTATCCTTTCTAACATGGTTAGTCGTGTATGGCATTTCTGTTTTATTGCACTGTATTTGGAAAAAGGATTTTATTCAAAGTCATCAGGCAGCAGAACAGAAATTACTGTTTCCATCTGAAGGTTTGCATAGATGGTTACTTTGAGCTTTGGAAGAGACACCTGATTCATGGCACCTTCCATCTTCTGATAAGAGTAAGGCTAGGTAAAGGAGCCAAACTACTGCTTGTGAGGACAGCAAAAAAACTGAGGAAACGAATGGAGACATGCAGAAGGGCTGTGTAGATGTCAGATTCAAAGGCAAAAAAAAGCTTCAGGACATCTGAGCATAGTACCTGCATGCAGTCCATTAGATCAATGTTTCTCTATTTCAGTATCTTTAAAATTTGTGAACTTGTTGGCTGGGGAAGTTCTGGCAGCTAAAGTCTAAACATCTTGAAGTGGCTGAAACATTGGCTTAGAGTTAGACCATTAGGTCCAACAGTTATTGGACAAAAGCTGAGCTCTTATTGGCTGAAATATCTATGTTCAGCTATTGGCCTTGGAAGGACATGTCTTGTTTGCTGTTGGTTCTCGTGTTGTCTCCCGATAGAAGTGTGTGTGTGTGTGTGTGTGTGTGTGTGTGTGTGTGTGTGTGTGTGTAACTAGAAACTAAAATGGCAAGAAAAGCCCCTTCACGATTTGCTATATTTCAGTTCTGGAAAAAGAGGACTTGCATAAGATTACCTAAAGTATCTGCAGAAAATGATACTATTAGTCATATAGATTGTAAGATTTAATAATATAGATAGTCCTCAGTTAACAATGGCAATTGGGACCAGAATTTCTAATTGATGTGGCCCAGTCATAAAGGATAATGTCACATGACTGTCTTGCTTAGCAATGGCAGTTCCAGCACTTCCCGGTTGCTACTGTTAAGTCAGGGGTCTTTCAAACTTGTCCCTTTTATGGCTGAGGAATTCTGGGAGTTGAAGTCCACAAGTCATAAAAGGGACAAGTTTGAAGATCCCTGTGTTAAGTGAACCAGTGTGGGTGGATAAGTGAGGACATCACATGGTTGCCATTTGCAACCTCCTACTGGATTCCCCAGTGTTTTTGCTTAAAGGAAGCCAACAAAGCAGATTGGAAATGGTGATCATATGAACATAGGACAATGCAATGTTGTAATTGCAAGCCAGATGCTTATTACCCAGATTGTGATCATGTGACCCCAAGGATGCTGTGACAGTTGGAATTTTGAGGACTGGTCACAAGTATCACTTTCTAAGTGCCATCATGTTAAAATGGTCATTACATGCACACTGTCAGAATCCATTTATATCATATTTCATAAATGTATGGGTAGAATATTGTGCTTATTTTGGGGATTCTGCCATCTCTCTGAGGGGGGGGGGAGAGGATGGTTACTCAGATTGCAGTGGGCTGTGTTTCGAAGACCAGGGGGGCTTTTGATCTGGGGGGAATGGGGGGAGAGAGAGATCTGGGCTGCATCTCCATTTGCAACTGAGAGGAAGAAGCAATAACAATAAAAACAAGGAGAGTTCCCTTTCCCACGGAAGGGCCTGACACCTAAGTGGATGATGTGAGCCTGAGCAAATGGATGAGGGGAGGGGGCTGAAATGGGAATGCTTTATATAGGATTGAAATGTTAGATCTCGTCTTGTATTGCCACAATCGATCTCATCCTAGTAAACTTTTCCTTTTGGACAAACTTGCATCCAAGAGTTCTTATTTCCTAAGATGTGGATTGACACACCACCTATAAGGCAAAGATACAATCTCTTGCGATTCACCCTTCAGAATGGTCAGAATCACTCACTGGTTTCTTAGTAGAATAGTTCATAATGAATTACAAAAACAGGGTGAAATAATAATAAGTTTCCTTGATTGGGGTCATTTACTGAGGCTTATTTATATGTTGCTACTGAAGTACAATTTAGAATGTGATCAGGTCAAAAACTATGTGATTAATGGATACAGAGTTAAATTGAACAATTGATGTAACAACAGAATTTTTTCAAATTTATGGTAAACACCACACTTAGAGAAAATTGGTAAAAGATGTTCCATGGATGGTAAATTACCCCAGTATTACTTTTGAAAATAGACCACTTATTTTCTAAAAACATTTGAAAAAGCAATTATCTATTTGAATAACTTTTCATCTTTAGTAGAAAGTTCAACAATAATAGAAAATAATATACAGTATAAATGAAATAAATTTTAAAGGTGAATTCCTCTTTTCAGGCTGCCATTTTCAAATTAAATATTGCTAAATTAAATATTTATAATACAGCTCTGGCTTTGTACATAGCAACAGCTGCTAGGATTCTTCTACTTCTACTTCTCACTGGAAATTAAAACCATTCCTTCTGTGGAAGAAAGGTAAATTAAATTATGGGAGTATGCACTAATGTCAAAACTAACTTCATACTTGAAAAACAAATCTGATATAGAATTTAATTCAATGTAGAATCCATTTTGGGATTACATAAAGAGGTTCATGTCACATCCAAAGTGAAGTGAAGAAAGAGGATGGCTTTGAAGGTCAACGGGAAATGATCACGTAAATAAAACTTAAGTCTGTTACAAAAATAGCTTATGAAAATATTTCAGACAACCCTACCCCATCATCATGAAGATGAAATACAGAACAATGGAAGCACACTCAGACTTACAAGATCCTGTTAAAATAGCTTTAGATCTGTACAGTGTCTCTTTCTTAGTATAGACTATCTCATACGGCTGACACATATGACCAGTGCTTTTTTTTGGGGGGGGGGGAAAGGTGCCGGAATACACACACAGCTCTGGCTCCATTTGGAAGCCCTTTATGAAGCCGGGGGGGGAGGGAGAGAAGAAACTGCTTTAGGGAGCTTCCGAGGCTCAGATCACTCACCTGGAAAAGGTCTGTCTCCTCTCTGCTGTGGTTTCTGCTGATGCTCCGATCTGAGGCCAGGGGAATGTCCACAGCCCCCCATGGCCCGATCTGGGCTCCAGATGCCTTTTCCAAGCCTCCAGAGCCCGGATCCATGGCTGCGGAGAGATCTGGGATCTGGGGGTCTTTTCCAGGCCCCCAGAGCCCAGATCTGTGGCTGCAGGATGATTTTGCGCCCCCCAGCAGCCTGACCCGGGCTTCAGAGACTTGGAAAAGGCCTCTGGAGCCCAGATCGGGCCATGGATGTGTGTGTGCAAAATTGCTCCACGGCCATAGATCTGGGAGGCAGAGGTCTTTTCCAGGCCTTCGGAGCCTGGATCGGGCTGTGGGGGACTCTGGACATGTCGCCTGGCCTCAGATTGGAGCGACAGCAGGAACCGGAGCAAAGAGGAGACAGACCTTTTCCAGGTGAGTGATCTGTACCTTGGAAACTCCCTAAAGTGGTTTCTTCTGCCCCTCCCTCTGGCTCTGTAAAGCGCTTTTGACTGGAGCTGGAGCTGTGCATAAATTCTGGCACTTTTTTTTTTTTACAAAAAAAGCACTGATTGTATATGTTAAATAGCAGGTTCTTTGGTGCAGGAATGAAGTCGAGGTAGCTGAGTACAGGGAAACTCATATTTTATTTCATGCAGAATCTGTACTGGCAAATGGCTGCAACTAGCCGCAATATATAGTCTAGCCCCTAGGCAGCAGCCAATAGGTTTGAAGCTACCATTGCCACCTAGAGATAGCCAATTATAGTGCTGGAGACTTGTAGTCTGGGTTGCTGGAGAGCCGTTAGCTGCTCCAGCAACCCACGTGGTATTACTAATGAGCCCAGTACATAACACCTTAGTAACATAATTTTAATATTCATTCACTTTAGTATAACTTCAGCTTTCGGTATAAGGTAATTTAATGTGCACATTTAAATCACTGTTAGTTTGAAATGTTAGAGCGAATTTTATGATGCTTGCAAATCTTTTTTCTACTTTTTGTTTTTTCCCTTTCTTTATTGTTTTCTTGTCTTTTTCTTGTATATTCAAAATAATATGAATAAGTCACTTTATTAAGTGACTTGAGGGTGATTTACATATATGCCCTTTGCCATAAATTTGGTCAAGAGGCAGCAAACAATCCTGAATATTAACTATGAACTTACTCCATGTCACGTTTCCTTTTGTAACCTATTTTTCCAGAGTGTTGTGTTTCTAGGCAAGCTAACTCTTGGTCTTTGTGGTAAGAGAGGTGAAGAATGGTACAGGTAATCCTTGACTTACAACCATTCATTTAGTGACCATTCATAGTTACAAGGCACTGTAAAAAAAGGCCATTGCAGCATCCCCGTGGTCACACAATCAAAATTCAGACACTTGGCAACTGGCATTGTTGCAGTGTCCCCAGGGTCATGGGATCACCTTTTGCAACCTTCTGACAAGCAAAGGCAATGGGGAAGACAGATTCACTTAACAATTATGTTACTAACTTCACGACTGCAGTTATTCACTTAACAACCATGGCAAAAGGTCATAAAATGGAACATGACTCACTTAGCTGTCTTCTTAGCAAACAGAATTTTTGGGCTCAGTTGTGCTTGTAAGTCGAGGACTACCTGTTCACAGCAGGGAAAGCCTGTTGTCTTTTCGATAATTTTATGACTGGTCAGCAAATTCCATTTTTAAAGCAGCATAAAGATGTTAAAGCTGCTCAGAGCTGTCAGACAGTAATATGGGTGGCACTTGAATAAAATTAAATAAAACAAATTTATTTACAATTCCTCCCACATACTTAATTCCTTGTAATACTTATTGTGAGTCTTCAACAATATAAAATTGGGAAGAGAAGAACTGCATCTTCAAAGCAAGGAAAGATGAAGTAGAACAAGGCTAACCTTCAGACTGTAGGCTTGATTTGGCTGACTACATTTCAACTTTCCTCACTTATATCTCCCCACCTGCAATTACTGCTCTTCCCCTACCACCTGATCTGGGCTCAGATATTTTCCCATTGCCAAGTTATTTTCTTAAACATAGTTATTTCCCCATAGCCAAGTTCTTCTTTGTTTGCACTTCCCTATGTTGCCTCCCCCACCCCACGTTGTTCAGCTGATGGGTTAAAAACAGTTAAGGAGTGAGGGACATGGATTGTACAATATAGTTGTTCCCACCATATGGGAACTGTAGTTCCATCACAACTGGAAGAACAAGGTCCAGGAAGGGTTTCAAAGGTCTCCTTTCCACTGAGGTCACAAGTCAGAGATCACCTCAGGCCAAACCAGGAAAGGTGAAGAGCAACAAGGGGCATCCTACTAGTTTGGTGTTTACTGGGATGTAGGTTTCTTTGTCCTCCAATAATTCGCATCCTCTCACCCTTCCACTGAGTCCAAAAGTACAAAGCCCAGCATATCTCTACACCTAATTGTCTCATTACCAGGGTGCAAAATTACAACACATACTAAAGAATTATTTTTTTAAAAAAATGTTTGAACCTCACATCTCTACCATCTTTCCTAAAAAGAGAAAGTGGGAGACTGGATGGTAATTGTCCAGACAGAATGAATCAAGGGGCAATTTTTTTAAAGGAGAGACAACCAGGGCATCCTTTAAGGGTCCTGGAAATGTCCCCATTTGCACTGAGGAATTTATCACTCCTGAACCCACCTGATTGTCACTGTGCTGGAGGCTTTCACCATCTGGGGGGGAGAAATATCTAATTGACAGGTGGTTGCAGTGACAGCATAAAGGACCTTTCCTTTCCTTTCCTTTCCTTTCCTTTCCTTTCCTTTCCTTTCCTTTCCTTTCCTTTCCTTTCCTTTCCTTTCCTTTCCTTTCCTTTCCTTTCCTTTCCTTTCCTTTCCTTTCCTTTCCTTTCCTTTCCTTTCCTTCCCTTCCCTTCACTTCACTTCACTTCACTTCACTTCACTTCACTTCACTTCCCCCCTTCATACTCTATCTTTCCTTTTTCTTAAGCTCCATAATGAGAGTTGATCTCAAAGCAGCCCTTTTCTTGTTGATGGCTCTTCTCATCAGCCTTCTGTGTACTTAATATTTTACTTACCATTTTATTTCCCTTTTCCACTTAGCCAACCTAGCATTATTTGCATAAGGTGTGATACAATTACTCCTGCTGGAGAGAAACTGTTAGAAAGAAACTGTCTAGAACAGGCATGTCAAACTGCCAGCCCATGGGCTGGATGTGTCATGCCGAAACCCCGTGCAACCCATTGCCAGCAATGGGGAAAAAGCCACGATACGTCGCACGATGTCACATGACGTCGCGAGTTTGACATGAATGTTAAGCATGAGGAACCGTGGTTAAGAGATCTGTGAAGGTGGGATTGTCTTAGTTGTGCCAGGGAACTAACAAGACATCAGCCAAGCCGAACAGTATGAATCAGAAGCGAGAATGAAACTGTGTTTCGAGTGGCAAACTGAGCTTCTAATCTTTACGCAAACAGTTTACACCAAGGGTAAGACACAAATAAGACATACTAATCAAGACAACATTTAATGGGAAATGCAAAGACTATAACCCCAATAAGCTGCTGTGAAATTGTAGCCATCAAAGGAAGTAAATTTATTTCAAATTTAATTTAAATAGAAATGAACTGAATTGTCTGTCTTATGACTATTATGCTTAGGGAGCATGAAAATAATACATTTTTGAGGTTGTTTTTAATTTCCAAAAAGTGGCTTAGTCAATATTTATAAGGCATCATTTTGAACATGCATTTAGGCTCAGATCCTGCTTAAATTATAAGTAATCCTATGTAGCATGTATAGGTGGTGGCAGAAGAAACAAAAACAAAGATTAACATAATTGTCAGTTTAAAAACACACATGACTGATAATCCAGAAATTACCTAGAAAAACAACTTGGGGTTTGCTCCCACTTATTGAAATGAACAAAAAAGTCACTAGAGACATTTGGCTCAGTGTTTAGAATGCAGTATTGCAAACTCTGCCCAGTGCCAGAAGTTCAATTCTGAACTTCCTGCTCATGTTTGATTCAGCCTTCCATCCTTCTAAGGTCGGTAAATGAGATTGTTGGAGGAAACATGCTGCCTTTTAAACCACTTAGAGAGTGCTGTATGAAGCAGTATATAAGTCTAAGTGCTATTGCTATTATTAGAAAATCAATGAGATGTTGCAGAGATCCGTACCCAAAGATTTTCTTTTATTTAATTTTTATTTTATTTTGAAATGTATTAGCCACCCAACTTACCACAGGGTAACTCTGGATAGCTTACAACATTAAACAATAATGACAATATTTTTTATCTGATATAAGGATTTCTCACCTGATGGCTTCTTCCATAGAAAGTAACCCTCTTCATTTGAGCTCCAAATATACTGTAATACAGGTATTTTGAAATCAAACTAGGATTACCAAATCTGCAAATATCCAGATGACCCCTAAATAACAGGAAGCGATGACAGATTTCTATTTCCTGCTGTCTGGTGGTTATTAGTCGAATCCAAATATTGTGCTTGTAACCCAAAATTTATGGCTTAGTCCTATATTCCAGCAATAGTATAACAGATCATGATTTCCCCACAGGTGCTTTCCCAAAGGCAACTGGGCTTTCTTTGTTTTGCTTGAAAACCATTCACTTCTCATCCAAGAAGCATCTTCAGTTCAGAACTGAAGAATGGTTGGAAAAGCACCTTGGGACAACCATAGCCTGCATGATTGAGAATCTCCATAGACAAAATCATGATTTTGTATGCTGGGTGAAGCCTATCAGTTATGCTGTAGTGTAGTCTTTTTCAACCTGGATACCAAAAGGTTGGCTAGTGTAGAGAATTCTGGAATAGAGATGCAGGTTGGGAAGCCTTCTTTTTTCCCACTGCAGTCACTGGAACAAATACATGGCAATGAACTTAAGCCCACTAATTTCAGTAGATATTAAGCTTGATATATTCTGGAATGATTGAGTTAAATTCAGTTAAGCCTCTGATGGATTTTTTCCCCCCAAACAGAAACAATTCTTCCTCTTTCCTATACCTATATTTCTATCCATCCCTTCAACATCTATTTCTAAAGATTGAAGAATAAAGGTTTGTGGATGTGTCTAAATCTATATCAATGTCATAAGATTTCATTGCTGCATTTAATGAAACATTTTTGCAGTTTTGAAAAAAATGATATAACGTCTGTAACTACTTGCTACATATATTTTATTTTCCTTAATATACATTTTTAAAAGGCAACTATCTCTGTTTCTCTGTGTTTTAAAAACTCAGCTGCTCCATGCTCATTTGTATATAATTTTATAGGCAATTATATAATGTTTTCTCTTTTATATTTTAAGGAGAAAATGACTCCATTTATTGCTGTCAGTTTGTACCTTGGCTAAACCTTTTGATAGATTATGCCAATCTAGTGCATTTGAAGTCCATGTTGAATTTCTTTTACATTCCTGTTGTCTTCTTTTATATTCCAGTGCAGACCATGGAGATTTGGGTGGTAACTTAGGGAGAAAATTTCCTTGTCTGAACAAAGCCCACGGTGTTGGGTTTCTTCCATTGAATTTTTTTTTATTGTCTGCATCTTGACAAATCTATCTATATTTGAAAGTGAATGAGCAGAAGTTACTGTAATTTCAGGTGTAATTATATAAGCACTTACAAATTCTCTAGGGATTCCATTTTCTCAGAACTGTTTCAGAATGTGTGTGTGAAGGGAAGGGTGAGTGGGTGGGTGGGCGGGACAGGAGCTATATTTTAGCTTTTAGCCCCTATCTAAAATGCATATTGTTGTAAGTAGATCTGTCTAAAGTGCAGTATAAAAACCTATGGATCCACTTTGAGACATAGAAGGATTTTTCTGTGCTGGGATTAATAACATTTACAGCAAATAGCTGATGAAGTGATATCTTTGAGGCTGGTTACAATCTTTCAGGAAGCTGATCAAAATTGCTGTGGGGTGTGTGTGGTTGTGTCTATGACATGAGGACAAGGATCAGGTTTGTTTCTGGAACGGCATTTCCTTTTTAGAAAATAGCTTGAGATAATGCTGATATATGTTTGCAGAGTCAGTTAAACAAGGAGAAATCCATCTGTAAACCTAAGTTGTCTTTAATTTCCTTTAGTATATATATATATATCTCCAAATTACAGAGAATTCATTCCTGAACTGGAAAGATGCCAGAAGTTTTTCATTTAGCCATTGTAGGCTGCACCCCCCTCCTTCTCCCCCCCTCCCGCTCGCTTCACTTTGAGGCTTTCTGATGCCTATAGAGTGAGCTCAACTCAAAGGTTTTGCAGTCTCACACTTGCCTGGTATTCTGTAACAGTCAGATCACGCTCTGTATAATACCAAAGAATACTGTGGCAATATCTGATTTCTATCCACTCTTTTTCCTCTGCAGGTGCTCTAGCAACTTCACCATGCATCTGGTAATGTATACCTTTTATTAAGTAAAGCTTAATAAGGCTTGTTTTCTTTGATCTTTCTGAAGCTTTATTTTCTAAGTGAATTGAATAAGAAGATGGTGCTCATTGAAATATTGATGTGTGTGTGTGTGTGTATTATCTATAGATATCTGTGTATGTGTAGTCACGATTATATTTATAATATTAAGACAGAGTATACATAAAGTGTCTGTACAAACGTTCCTATTCCAGGGAAATTTCCTTACTGCACAGTGCTTGGGCAGATATAGATTAGTGAACAATAATGAGTTAAGTTTTGAAAAGCAAATCAAAATTAAAGCTGCTGTTCACACCCGTGTGTGTGGTACTTCTCTGACAGCAGTAGAATTAAAGCAGGACTGAATGAATATCTAGGGGCTATGAACTCTGAAATGGCAAAGATTTTGCTGCTAAGGCACAATTTCTATAGATTTTAGAAATACTCTTTTACATTTTTACTGGAGATGCTATTGGAGGGGAAAATGTGACTCCCACAAATCTCACAGGCTTCTCAGCTTCTTTATTCAGGAAGCATTACGGTCATCCTAAAAATGAGATTGTGAATCGTAACTGGATCTTGAAGTCAGAGTTGAGTTGTTTCCCTATTTTTGTTGGTTTGTTTTTGTTTTTCAAGGAACATGTGGCCACATATTTGTGTTAAAAAGCCGTGTAATGTTGCTAATGTGTGATCTGTCTAATTGTGCTGGCACTGGGACTTTGAGCTTAATTATAAAGCAGTTTTGGAAGCACTCAGTTTCAATCGCTTTTGAGGAGAACGTCACTAGCATTACTTGTGCAAAAGCATCTTATAATTCGGCTATAAATTAGCTTAGAAGAGAAGAGGCATCAATGTACTAAAACTATACAAATATTACTCCCAACTACAGATTCTCAGTGGTATTTCTTGATAGACAGGTGTAATATAAAACCTTTATTTATTTATGTTCCTTTCTTTAATCTGGCCTTGGAGGAAACTTCACTCAGCAGTATGGGATAGAAACCTGAATAAATTTTCATAGGATGGCGCTGTTGGATTGCATAAGAACTTATAAATAAACAATAGCTTAAAATAAAACCCTTATCTTTTAATTTTTACTGTATTCCTTTCTGACAGAAATACTGATAAAGTCTTTTAAAGTTGCCATTTTTAATGAGTCCCCGTCAGTATAACATAGAACAAAGATCTAATACTAGTATTTATAAGTTCAATAAAAAGCTTATAAATTAGTTCACTAATTAAATAAATTAGTATTTCTTTTGAATGTTATTACTTAATTGAATAACTTAATAAAATGACCAGTTTTAGAAATAAGGGGAAATGCTTGCATTTTATAGTTTGTATTAAGTCCAGATGTGCTTCACATGTTGGATAGGTTGATTCTGTTGTAAACGGTATTCTTATTTTATTATGTTATTCCTTTGAACTTAACAATTTTCCTTTGGGATATATTACACTCTTATCCACAGTGTTCTGCTATATTGACACATCAAATTGTGACATAGATTAAGTGACATCATGACTTTGCCCCTCCTTGTAACAGGTCCTTCATATAGGTCCTGCATATGGATCTCAAAGCATCACCACATAAGTAGTGATACTTGAAAAAGGAACCACAAGGTGATAGAGAGCACAGCTAGTGCAGACAACACTGGAGATAAACTGAATGAATGCATAATTTTCTATGTTTGTGAAAAAGGTGAAACGTGTTTCAGGGGAATTTCATCAGTTTCTAATCCCTGTTTTACTGCAAAAATGAATTTGTGGAAATTAGTATTTGAAATTAATACAAATTATATTGTGAAAATCCTACCCTTGGCTAATAAATCATACAGCACAACTGAGAATTCTATATATCCAAAGTTACATAAGGTGTTATAATTGCCCTGTTCACCGCCCTGAGTCCTCCGGGAGAAGGGCAGTATATAAATAAAATTATTATTATTATTATTATAAGTGTAAACTTACAGAGTCAGAAATATGAAGAATGTTATCCATCTTTAAAATAAAAAAAAAACAGGCTGATAATTTCCCATATGTTACAATATCTCTGAGTTGTACTTTCTAATTCCTTCATAAGCAAATTTATTCTACTTTATAATATTCATGAGGTTCCATTTGAGAGAATCTTCATGGTATTGCCTGATTTTTCACATAATACTTAGCATAACTTGTTTTTCTTTTCCATTTTTGGCTTCTACAAAACTATGTTTAACCAATCATGGTTAAAAAATTCACTTAGCACAAAGTGTGGTTGGTACTGTTTAATGTAAAAATGATACCCTTATATCAGGTTGTAGTTTTCATTTGTTAAAAATATTTGCTCATATTTAGAGAATTTTTTGTTGAAATTATTTATTTTATCCCGGGTATTTCTTGATTGTTCTTGCAGTGCATCTTGGCATGAAATTATGTACTGAATATTTAGGCATTCAGAACTCATCTGAGTTTAAGGTTCTATAATAAATTTATTAGATAGTTTATTGCAGACTATTTTGTTAATTCATACAAATGTACATGTTGATTTGTGATAATTACCTTATCCAAAGTAGTTTAGATTTTAATTTCCTCCCATTGTCCAGCCAGAGCTTTCAAATCCATTTGATGATCGCTGCCTATATATTAGAAATGTCACTGTATACAAACTGCCAACTTTGGAACTTAATTATAGAGTGAATGCATAATTTATTTTAAAGTAACCTCAGTGGCATAAAATACTATAATTGTGCCCTGTTTGTTTACAATTTAATTTAGTTTAAGTTTCCAAAGCTTCTATTATTGCCTGCTTTTGGTTTTTATGTTACATCTAAATAACAATTGTGGCAAAGCTATTAATGGGGATTTCCATGTAGTTTTTTTTAAATGGTAATTTACATTTTTGTACAAAATGTACAGATTAGGAAATCTAATCTTGCTTTCAATATTTTGAAAATTCTACAAGACCTGGAGACAAAGCATAAAAATGGATTCATTTCTAGGGCTATGGAGATTCTCAGTCATCCAGGTCATGGTTGTCCCAATTTCGCTTCTTATCCAAGAAGCTTCCTCAGTTCTGACTGAATAGTGGAGAAAGGAAGGATTTATATTTTCTGCAATCATCCGGTTGTTAGCACTTGGAAGTTTATGTGTGCCCTCAGGGTCACCTGAATAGTGCCTATGGGTGTGGAAACTTCTTTCAGCAGTTTTAAGGAGGTTCCACACCCATTTGGACTAGTCTGGTGACCCCAAGGACATAGATAAACCTCCAAATGGCCTCAATGACTCAGAGAGAATGCTAATGACCAGGTGACTGCAAGGAATATAAATCCTTCCATTTTCTACTATTCAGTCGGAACTGAAGAAGCTTCTTGGATGAGAAGTGAAACATCTGCAGGGAAAACAAAGAGAATCCAGTTGTCTTTGGAAAAGCACCTTTGGGATTCACAACTCTGCTCAGCCATTGTGCCAATTATTTCTCTTTCTTGCCAACTTCTCACAACTGAAAAGGGGGGAAAGTGCGGTTTAAGATATTCTGCTTTGTGATGCATAAAAGGGATGCAGCTATGATAATTATCTACATTTAATTTTTCCTGTGTTGGTGAATCCTCTGAAATCAGTTATTGTTTGAGTTGTACTATAGGCACAGATTGTTTTCAGTCACTCCATGTAATTTAGGGAGCAAATATTGTGGAATACATTCCAGACTAGCTGTCAAATGTGATGGGAGAGGGTGTGAGAACATTGGGCTAATGACTCACATAGGTCAATGATAGCAAGCTGAAGGCAGATTGTGAAGAGATGCTCAAAGGTAGAGAGTGTTATGTGAGGAGCCAGAAGCAAGGTTACAACATTTCAGAGTAGCAATAAATTGACAGATAGATCCATAATGGAACAGGAAGGAATTGGAAGAAATTGTTAGATAATTTGGAACCACAAAGTAGTTTCATCTATTCCTTTACATTAAATAGCCAACTTGCTGGTTGTTGGCTTTTAAAATGTGTAATTTAGAATGACATTTCATGAAGTAACTTTAAGGATGAATACAGTAAATAAGTTCTGATATACTATGTACCAGAAGAAAATAATGTATATCTGAGGAATTGCCCATAAAGTACAAGTAAAATGAGAATTTCTGTCAATAAATTGTGGGGTTTACAAATGGGACCATTTGTCGTAGCGTGTTACAAACACCAGCACTCTCTCTGTGACTTCTAGTTTATGGGGCACTGATATTGAGAATGAGTACTGAGAATTGTATATGTTTTGAAAAGAGCTTGTGGATACACATGGCATTTAAAAAAGACTCTGGAAGGCAATAAGCTTTTTTTCCCCAGTTTGCAGAGGTTTTCATAAATAACTGCAGAATTAACAGAGAAACAGAGAAGTGAACAGATGTGTTATGTTTAGGAGTTCTGAATACAGTTGAGAAATGCCTACTTCATTCATATAAAATCAGGCACCCTTGTGCTTAAAGCTATTAAATTTCCAGTATGTAAGAAAACTTTTTCTCGCCTTCGTTCATCCTGTTTCTCTTACATGCAAACAGCTGACTCACACATGTTGTTGCTTCCTATAAGCTATTAAAATGAAGTGGATGTCATCTTTTGGATGTTGCAGGACTTAACTCAGGGGTCTTCAAACTTGGCCCTTTTATGACTCATGGACTTCAACTCCCTGCCTGGCTGAGGAATTCTGGGAGTTGAAGTCCATGAGTCATAAAAGGGCCGAGTTTGAAGACCCCTAACTTAACCTATGTGTTCTAATGGAATCCCATTGAGAGCAGTAATTTTCTTCTCAATTAAATGAAGTTTCTCACTTTAAATTTAACTAGTTTCATAGCCCCATGAAGTTATGAGGCTGTGTCAGCTTACAGCATCAGTTTTGGTTATATGTTTTAAACGAATTGCTGCAGTTCATTACGTGCAATGTCACATGACTGTGACATGCGCTTTCCTGCCAGTTTCCCCATTCACTTTGCTTGCAAGAAGCTGGCTGTGAGTCACAGATGGTGATCATATGACTGTGGGACACTGCAGCCATTGTAAATGTGTGCTGGTTGCCAAGCACCTGAATTGCAGTCAGGGACGCTGCAACAACCACAAAACTGAGGACTGGTTGTAAGTCTTTTTTTTCCAGTGCCATCATAACTTGCAATGGTCAGTGAGCAAAGACTGTATTCTATAATGGGGATGATTAAATTAAATATAGTCTCTTTGAATAGTCTTCATATATTTAATATTAAGTGTATAAGTAACCACATATAAGCAACCCATTTCTACTGCCTTCAATTTCCTTTCATGTTTCTTCTGGTATACCTAACTTTCATTTCCATTTAACAAAGGGGGCAGAAATTTAATGGCAATCATTTTTTGTTTTTTTAACAAAATATTTATATTGTGAAGCAGACTACTACATACTATTTTTATCTGTATTTCTCCATGTATTAGCCTTTTTTAGTAAACATTCTCTCATTAATATAATCCATATATCAATCTACTTGCTTTCATTTGCACCATTTATGTATAATTTATCATTGTTTATTCCTCCATAAAATACAGCTTGGTCTTCACTACACTGACTTGCAGAATCATACTTCTTGTTGCTTTATGCAAGCTATCTAACATTCACTGCAAAATGTTCAACTACTTAGCTGACATCAGGTCATCAACTACGGACAAAGGTACACACATATTCAGATCTCCAACCACCATTCTTCTAACACAGCATTTCCCAACCTTTTCAGCTTTGGAGACCAGTGGGTGGGGGAGGAGAGGGGATGATTCCATGTGAGTAGCAGGTGTGCACAGCTCCATTTGAATGAGTAGCGGGCATGTACAGTCGCTGCTTGTACAAATGGAGCTGTGGCATGCATGTACTTGCCAGTCACTCACACCAGTGGAGCTGGGTATGTAGATGCTCACCCACCACTTCTGCTGCCCAGTTCCAAACGGGCCATAGCCCGGGGATTAGGGACTCCTGCTCTAACATCACTACAGGCATTTTTATACATTTATTTATAAATACCTTAAACAACCAACTAGACATATGCTTGTCTTACTTCCTGCTCAGTGTTGAGAATTAGCTAAGCATTCTCTTTATTCTAATGCTTGCTTTGCTTCCTTTATATGTTGCATTCATTGCATACAAAAGGCAACCTTCACTTGTATATTTGTGTAAAACATTAATTCAAGCCAATGGATTTCTCTAAATGAACAAGTGCATATAAGATGTATTGGAAGCTTCTCAAATAATCTGCAAATTTGTTGTCTGTAGAATACCTGGTATGAATCTGCAATTTCAAATCCTCTGTCATAAGAATATTGGTTCCTAGTAAGTTCAATATCTGCCAAACCTGTTTAGCTATTTATCATCTTGGACAGGTTCTTACAAAATGACATAGAAGATGATGCAGTTGAAATGCCCATGCACTTAGAGACTTCAGTTTGAAAGCTTCTTTTATGTTAACTAGTGGGATATCTTTTTTGGTATTCTCTGTTTACATTACAATTTGTTTTTTTTATATCAATTACTTTATTAAAAAAATAATCTAACTTGGGGACAGGGTCTTTCCCTAAATATTCTTTAGCTTTATTGAATCACCACAGATACTCTCTGGCATTTTTCTCTGTAAATGTCAGTTTTATTTGGCTAGGCACTTCCTCCTCTATAAGTCTAATTTTATTTTGCAAAGTTTAGACCATGACTCCTGCCTTACAAGAATGTACAGGGAAGCTGATTATGCTGCCAATCTGAAAAACTCAACATTGTTTTATTATTACATATTACTATGGTTGGTTGTCCAGTCTGCCAGATGTTTAGACTGGATTTAGCATTTTTATCCACCTGTTGAATCTTTGCCAAGTATCTGGAATAGCAGATACTGTTCTTTCTTTCTTTCTTTCTTTCTTTCTTTCTTTCTTTCTTTCTTTCTTTCTTTCTTTCTTTCTTTCTTTTAAAAAATGCTTTATTAATTTTCTATAAAAGATAAAATACAGTATATATAAAAAAGGAGTTAAGAAGGAAAAAATATGGAAGGAATATGCAAAGGAATAAAGAAGAAAGAAAAGAAAGAAAAAGAGTAATTTCTAACTTTCTTTGATACAGTTACAAGTATAAAATGCATTAACCTTTTGATCTAAAATTCAATATTACACAGTATTTCTATAATCATAAAAATTGTAGATTTCTTTTGATTTATAACAAAAAGTCCAAAAATTGGCTTTCATATACAAACAAAGCTAGACAAAATCCTTTCTTTAATCAAGGAAGTTAATTTTACCATCTCAGTCAGTTCCATTAACTTCACTATTTATTTTTCCATTGTGGGAATCTGTAAGTCTTTTCATGTATGTGCATATAAAAGTCTAGCTACAGTTATCATATATAAAAAACAAAGTCCCATGGTGTATCCATAAAACCTGAAACATAAAGCTTTAGTTTAAATTGTACATTTATTTTAATAATTTTTTGAATTAAAATACATATTTGATCCCAATAAATCTTAGCCTTTTTATAGGTCCACTATAGGTGATTGTTGTTTCATGGTGTTAAAGGTATTGTCACAAGATGTAAGCAATTCCAAATAAAGCTGGTGACGATTTTGTCAATATCAATGGTGTTCAAGTGGTCTACAGATATTTTGTAAACTTCTTTTGCAAGTCTTTGTATTTTGTGATTTTCTCCAGTTCTTTCTCTTCTATTCTGCTATCTCCAGATATTGCCACGTCTGCTGCCGAGAGCTTTTTATCTTTTTTATTGACAAAATCTTTGATGTTCTATGACAGGAAGTGCTGGTCTGTTTAAATTCTAAAATGCTAGAGCTCTTGAGCTTCTTCATTTTCTATGTCTTCGACTATTTTGTGGTCTCACTTGTTCTTGCCTGCAGGAAAATAGTATTTCTTTCAGATCCACCAATGCACAACTGTTGCTACTTTATCATGCCATTGTTTGTAATCAGTTTGTTCAATCTTCTTGCAGTATCTAAGTAGGTGATCCATTGTATCTTCACTTCTTTGCAGAGGCAGCATTTCTGTCTGTTGCTGTTTTCTCAGTTCTGGCTAATTATTATACTTTTCATATTAGATAGATTCAGTGGTGGGATTCAAATATATGAACAACTGGTTCTCTGTGTGAGTGCCACCTCTGGGAAGTCCATGCTGGGCCTGGGCAACAAAAAATTAGCTACCAGTTCTGCCAAAGTGGTGCGAACTTGCTGAATCCCACCACTGGGTAGATTACTTTGTCTATAAGCATGCCTTAAACTGGTTTAACCACGGTTAAAACTAGAAATAATTTTCTGTGAATGAGGAGCTTCAGTTGAAACACTATAATTTTTAAATAATCCAAAAACTATTGAAAATATTTGTGTAAAACCATGAAACTTAACAATTGCCATAAAGATTTTTCCAAATGTACTCACCATCCAAAAACTGGTGAACTAAAACAATCTCTATGCATATGCACATATCTTACTGTCCTTGGACAATCACGTATAACTTTTGTTTATATGATAATAAAATGGTAGAGAAAATTTCAAAACCACTGATATTTTTTTACCTATGTAAGTTCCAACTTATTCATAGACAAGATTCTCAACCATCTGGTTGCTGCATCATACAGTTAAATTTATAGATGCCAAGGATTTCTCTCTTGCTTTATAATGAATGCTTTGCACCTTTCTTTTAAGTCTAATGTTATGAGATTTCCAATAGCTTTTTGCAAGTTTTCACATGCATTTATTCTTAACTGAATACAGTAAGCAATAGAGTGTAAAAGTAATATACAAATATTTAATTCCAAAATATTTCACATTACGAATTTCCAAGGGTACTTTTTCATAGAAGTTAGAATTCCTCTCCATTATTTATGAGTCTTTATGAGCTCATCATCATCCATTTTAACTAATCTTAAATAAAACCATTAATCTACATTAATGGACAATGTACATTAGTCACCACGGTAGATAACAATTCCTATGCATAGTTCTATTTTAGTTAAAGAAACACTAAATAGGAAGAGAAGAGAAAATGATGTGATTTGAAAAAATTATAACATGGTGATCTACAATACCTTAAAGCACAAAGATAAGTGGGATTAATAGTTCCTTGTTTTTCAGAGATTATATATCATAGGTTTATATTTTCCACATACCAATTAACATTTTAAGAGTATTTAAAGCTAATATCTCTTGTAATGGAGAGGGGGAAATAGTCCCAGATTCTCTCTCTAGGAAATAAAAATGAAAAGATGAGTAAAATTAAAAAAGATAAAAAGATGATCCAATATTCTTTCAATATGATTTTCAACACCTGTAGCTTATGTAGCAAAGGAACTACCAAGGAGAAAATCAGAACCCCACCAACAGTGGCAGGGCAAGCTAACTGTATATAAACAGAGAGCAAACCCCATACTCACCAGCACTGATGACATTACCGAGTTGGGTAATGAAACATCTGCACGCAAACAAGCTCAAGGACCACCAAGGACTCCACAGTTCAACTTTAAACTACCGATATAATTATTTTCGTGTATAGGTCTCTGGATAATTCTCACCATGACTACTTCCAGCTGTCATTTTGGGCAGTCATTTTCCGGGCTTTCTTCAGTATCTGAATATTGTATATTTGAATAGCAAAACCCATAAATCAGGGATGAGGATTGAATACTGTCTTGATAGATTACAGTATTTCTTGAGTCAGCATGCTTCATTGTTGAAAGGTTATATATCATTACATGAATATGTTATTTACATAAAGGTATGTTTACTTTCCTATGTTCCATTTGTGTTGTACTAGACAGTAGGTTGAGGTTAGCTTTATTGATAATCTCAGACAAAGACTGAATATCCTTCTCTCTTGATTTATGACCATATATTTTAGATATTATTTTACTGAAAAGAGTACCATAAATTCTGTTGGCAGTTACTGTATTTCACACACATTTTCTTTCTCTTTTTTCCAAAAAAGTAATTATATTTAGAATAGATTCAAGCATAACTATTTACTTTCCCGAGACTGAAGATTTTGCTATTTCCTGTTACCATAATCAGTTACAGACTTATTGACATTGTCATAAATATTGCTTGTTAATTTGGTATCAGCTGTTGGAATTTTTAGATTTTTATAACATGGAGCTTTTTTTACTCTATAAGAACTTTCATCATCTTAGCTTTAATGATTAATAAAAGAAGATGGATATTAAATTTTGCTGTGATAATTCTAGATTTCTTTAAACAACAAAAATATTTATTCATATTTTTAACATTCAAATTATTGCAATTATTCATGTGGACCATTTGATAAATAAATGAGACTGGATTATATTGGCCTTATCTGGTGTGGTTATTTTTGTTCACCCAGTTGAATTCTATTGGATGCTAGATGTTCTGCTAACACTGTCATTAACAATGCTGACAAAAAACTTCCTTTGAAACAGATTTGGTTCCAAAGAATCAGTATCATGTTACTTGTTAAGGTAAACTGTGGGATTGCCTCTCCCTAAGGACATCTACCTATCCTACCAGGTCAGATAAGGTCAGCATACTCCTGGTTCCCTACCTGAAATATTACCTTCTAATGCAGACATGTGAAACTCACGACATCACGTATCGAGACTGTTTCACCATTGCCGGCAATGGGGTGGGCGCGGCTTCTGGATGATGTGTCCGGCCCACAGGCCAGCAGTTTGACACCCCTGTTCTAATGTAAGATAGGAAATGTGCCTTTTCAAGGCACTCCCTGCCCTATGGAATATCTTGACCACTGAGGTTTGGCAGGGCCCCACCCTTTTAGCCTTCCATAAAACCTTAAAGACATGACTTTAAAAGTCCTTTGTAAAGCTGTTCCTTTTGTGAATAGGTTGATAGGCAATCTATTGCATGCAAGCCATTATATGACACATACAAGACTGGATGTAACTTGCACTAGTATGTTAATTGTTCTTTCACTGTTGATAAAACTGCGGAACTTTCTAATTTTTCTACAAGTTTAATACCAGTCTCTGTAGCCAAGATATTCTGTCCTGTGTCTCGCATATCTAGATAAAATGGAAGGAAACTAACCATAAATTCATGCTGACAGAAATGAGAATGCTGTGGTGAGTTACGGTTTTCTGCTACAGCAGTATCCATGTACTGGGTAATCAATGTAAACTGGTTATGAAAAGAAAATGGATCATTAACAACTCTTACTATCATCATATTGTTCCTTCTAGCTCTTTTTTCTTCCCTCCTTAGGCAAGAATTATTGCCTGTTTTTGTTTGTATTTAACGGTTTCTCAGGGTGGCTTAAAAACACAATAGATTAACAGCAGTGCTATAAAATAACAGTGACCAACCCCTTCCATTTTTTATTTAAGACTCTTGCCTCCTTCAGTTTTAAGCTGCTTGATTCTCATGCCTAAAATGGCCACAGTAAAACCCCACTGTTTTGTATAAACCAGTGGTTCTCAACCTTCGCAACTTTAAGTTATGTGGACTTCAATTCCCAGAATTCCTAGCTGGTGGAATTCTGGGAGTTGAAATCTACACATCTTAAAGTTAGTAAGGCTGAAAAACACTGCTCTAGAACACATTTACCACTGACCCAAATTGGTGGATTCTCTTGTTGCTTTCCTTCTCACTTTGGTGACAGCAAAGCAAGTACCAATTGCTTTCCTTCTGATGGACTTTGAAAAGAAATGGTTTCCACCAAGAGGCTGGATGGATGATCCTCCTCTTCCAACTCCCTTTGTATTTGACACTTTCCTATTCATTGGTGGGTTGATAAGACTGGAAGAAACCACCCCATTTTACAATTTTTCCTATAACTTGAGTAAAAGGGGGACTGAACTGTTGTCTGTTTTACTTGATTAAAAAAATAAAATAAAAACCCAAAAGCCCTGCATGTCACCAGTCCTGCTAAGGCTTTGAGGTATGGCACAGATGGATCCTTCACTTCACCTTGGACTCCATATTATCATTTAGAAGCACAGGGAATTGCATTCAGGGCATCACCTTTAAGAGGTAAGACTTGAGATCAAGGTCTGCTGTCACTAACTAGCTTTTGAGACTATTCAGAAAAACAGATGTTGGAGGACTACATTAAAGCAATGGAGACATCTATCAACAGTAAATGTAGAGTATTTTTTAACAAATCCACAATGGGCACTATTGTAGTTACATACAATCTCAGCAGAAATGCACTGAGAGACTAAGCAAATTGTCAAATTTAATTACCTGAAATTCTTGCAATGTAGCTCTCATTTGACAATATGCATTACTAATTAGAGATTCTTTAAATTTTCAACAACGGAAGTTTAGATAACTTTTCTTGTGTTGGACACCTGATAAGTGGAAACAAAAATACAATGCTTTATAGAAGGCTACTAAAAGATTCTTAAATTGTTATCTTTCAAACATTATTAAAATAGGGGGAAATAACCCCTAGAGAACTAAGTACATAAAAATAATATTTCTCTAAATCTGAAGCAAAAAATCAAGGGACAGCTGGTCAGCTAGATACCTGAAAAAATGATTAAAGGAGAACAAAGAACTAAATAGCTAAAAAAGTGTTTGTGTTCTTATTGAGGAAGAATTTGTGTAAATGTATAAGAACTGTATAAATGTATATTACATTTGAAGCATCTTCAGAGGATGTCTGAGGACCAATGCTGCATATATTTTTTTCTAAATTAAGTTCTAGTGAATCCAGTGGTACTTTTTCACATGGAAGCAACTTAGTTCAATGTTGAACTGGATCATGGGTAATGGTTGGTTGAAATAGTGTAGCATACAAATAGGAAAACTGTAAGTTGATCCTGCCAATGTATCATATGTTTTGTAGCTCCCTGCTAGTCAGTCATAAAGTCTAAATGCTATATGTGTGTTAATTAAACCATTTTATCTGAAGCAAACAAATGGGTTTAGCCTAGGTCAGGCGTCTTCAAACTTGGCCCTTTTATGATTTGTGGACTACAACTCCCAGAATTGAAGTTGAAGTCGAAGTCCACAAGTCATAAAAGGGCCACGTTTGAAGACATCTGGCCTAGGTTTTCACAAGGCCCTCAGCCACCCTGAAGGTATACAAAGACAGAGCTGAAATAGTTGCAGAGGCTAATTATGGTCTCTTGTTCCTGCCTAGGCTCACTATGGCACAGTAATAATTATAAAATGAGAAACAAAAAAGGAAGTGTGAGCTTCCAGTCTCCTTTGTGGCACCTAGACTGACTCAGCAGAGAATGGACTCATTGTAATCCCGCACAGAGAAATCTTCAGTTGGTCAAGGGTGGTCATCAACTGTCATGGAAATCTGGTCAGGTTTTATATGACAGCAGCTAGGAAACAGCAGCAAGAAATTCTGGAAGTCTTGGAAACATTGCAAATGAAGGTATGTCTGGTCATGTAGCTGACCTCTCCTAAAGAATTAAAATGATCCTTCTCCAGCAGGAAGTGATGGGGAAAAAAATTCTGAAGGAAGAGAATTAGCTATTTAGGCTTTCTGAGAATTAGCTAATGAGGCAACTGGAAAAAGGAAAACTGATCATCCATTGAAGAATATTTAGCCAATTAGAAACAATTCCATTGAAGTATACTTAACCAAATATACTTGTAGTGAAAATTCAGGAATTGCTGTCAGTGTCTAGACAATTCAATTAAGTTAATATTGTTGATTAGATGTGTTTAGGCTTGTTCTATTAAAAATTTGTTTTTGTAGACTTTACTGGGCTATTTATTGACATTTAAGCACTTCTTTCTGTATTAGGCCTATCAGATTTTTTTAAAAAACACTAGAAGGGAAACATAACTTCCTGTTCTATCCAGACTAGAAGAGTTGCTGCTGGCTGCTTACATGAGAAGAGCATCTTTGCTAAGCCAGGGAGATATTTCTTGTATATGGCTGGAAAAAGTGATAGGAGTAATGTCAGTAGAAGAGAATATTTGTAGTTCAGGGTTGAAGTGTGGGGTTCTTGGTGCTCTCTGTGTAGTGTATGGCCATGGTATGGAATGCAGGCGTAAGTCAATAAAAATTATCTGTATAGTTACTTTGGAGTTCTCAAAGAATTCAATGAAAATGATTTGTTGAGCAATAAAAATATGCAATTTGATCATGAATTTGAGCTCCTTATTGAATTTTTTAAAAAAGGGAAATTACAGTCCCTTGTAGGCTAATTATTTTGTAATGACCTCTCTTGGGTAAGCTGGGAAAAGGCATGATTGGGTATACAGCGTTTAGCTGTACTGTCTGTGGTCCGGAAATTTCATATGGTCTGCTGGGATGTCTATGTCCCTCCAGAGTCTTTAGCCTATTAGTCATAATCTGTACACTGCAGTTCCTCTTGCTCTTGGCCCACTGTCTTCTTTATAGATATATGTGTGCTTTTCTGGGAAAGCACATTAATGCCCTTGCTCAGATAATCCTTAATCTCTTTTAAACCCTGGGAATTAAATGAGGTATGAAGGGATTACAATTAGCTGCCTAGAATCGTGAATGAGTGAGGTAGCCTGTGCATTTTATAAATAAATATATAAGCAAGCATATGTATGGTTATCTGCATGCATACTTAGGTTAAAATTTAAACATTTTAAAATGTCAAATATGATGTTTTTACATATGCATAATGGATTTTAAGAGAAAAATCACATAAATGGTATTCCAACCTCAGGAATAAGAGTTTAACATAGATGTGAATCTTTTCGGTTTAATGCTTAGTAGTTTAAAATTTCTGATTGTTAATATGTCAGGAAAATCAAATAGTTACATTTTGAAGAGTGCATGAATTGAATCTAATGCAATTTCCTTCATTCTTTTAAAACAGTTGAGTTTTTTTTGTTCCCTAGAAACAAATAGAAAAGTTTAAAATAAGATTAGAAATGAGTTTTATAATGCCCTGTAGGCATATTTCATTCAAAAAGTCTTATAGCCACCTTCCAGAATATATTAGTCAGGTACTGAATAAATTAACTGGGAGCAATTAAATTCATCTGGAAAGTGCCTTCTTCCATATTAATTGATTAAAATTGTATTTTTTACAGAAATGATGCATATAAAAAGTATTTATAAATGTATAAACTCTTTGTTAAGACATTTCAGTAGACTGCAACCTAACTATCAAGAAACAAGGGAATTTTATTCTGCAATTAGAGGAGATTTTACACACACACACACACACACACACACACACACACACACACACACACACACAAATATAATATATGTTATCTTCCCAGGATGTCCCAACAACTGTGCATAGGCTTCTATCACTTTATGTTTGGGTGAACAGAAAGGAGGTAGGTGTACTGGATCACTGGTGGAGGGTGCTCTATAAGATAGGGGCAGCCACAAAAAAGGCACATTTCCTAGGTCCCAATGTTGTTGTTAGCTGCGAAGTCGTGTCCGACCCATCGTGACCCCATGGACAACATTCCTCCAGGCCTTCCTGTCCTCTACCATCTTCTGGAGTCCATTTAAGCTCACGCCTACTGCTTCAGTGACTCCATCCAGCCACCTCATTCTCTGTCATCCCCTTCTTCTATTGCCCTCAATCTTTCCCAGCATTAGGCTCTTCTCTAGTGAGTCCTTCCTTCTCATTAGGTGCTAAAGTATTTGAGTTTCAACTTCAGGATCTGACCTTCTAAAGAGCAGTCAGGGTTGATCTCCTCTAGGACTGACCAGTTTGATCGCCTTGCAGTCCAAGGGACTCACAGGAGTCTTCTCCAGCATCATAGTTCAAAGGCCTCAATTCTTTGGCGCTCAACCTTTCTTATGGTCCAACTTTCACTGCCATACATTGCAACTGGGAAGACCATAGCCTTGACTATACACACTTTTTGGTCCCAATAGATGGCACTTTTTCAGACAAGTGACCTGGAGTGTCTTATCCAATCTAGTGAGATGGGTAGATAAATTCAGGGATAGGTAGTTCCAGAAATAACCTGGTCCAATGACATGTAGAGCTTGAAAGGTAATAATTAGCATCCTGAATTACACCCAGAAGGAAACTGGGAGCCAGTAGATATGGCTGAATCTAGGGGCACTCAACACTACATGACCTATTATATTGTGGACCAGATGTAGCTTTTGGATGATGTTCAAGGGCAGCCCCATTGAAGTAATCCAAGCAGAAATCACCTAGGCATGAGTGACTTGATCCACAAGAATCATCTGTGAAAATACACCCCTATCATAGCTGCCACTTGGGTTTTTGAGCAGAAACTGTAAATTCAGGAGGACTCCCACATTGCACAGCATTCTATCTGGGGGAGTACAACTTTGTTCAGAGGCAAAGATAACATATCACCAGATCTTAAAGGGTAAAAAACCAAAGCCACTCTCTCTTGCCAGGTTTGAGTCAAAATTGATTCCTCCCTAATAAGATACTCACAGCCCTTAGATTCTCACCTCCCAGCTTGGGATGTATAACATCTCCACCCCAAATATCATACCACACTCCATGCTATTACATGTCCTTATTAAGTAGCTTCATGTAGAGATTAAGGAGAGGTAGGAGACCCAGGTGTTGAGGCAGTGACTTTGCACCAGACTAGAGCTTGATTTCCTCTTCCTCCCAACTCTGACTTGAACTGGTCATGGGAAAAGAGGAGAGTTACCACAAAACAATGCCTTCCAGTCCCAGTCCCCAAAACTAGTTCAGAAGTATACCATGGTTGATCATATTGAAAGCTGTTGAGAGATCTGCTGATAGTTTTTATGGAGTAAATAGGAAGGAATATGAGTGCAAATGTGCATGCTTGCACACACATGCACACTGACAGAGTAGAGAAACTAATCTCCAAAAAAAACAGCAAACTTGCCCTAAAGAGTTGCCCTAAAAAGTCAAGCAGAGTCCAAGGCTTCAAACATTGTAGAAAGGTCTTCAGCCAGTCTGGGCCCAGAGTTAAAGTCATAAGGTTTCAAATTTGGAGCCAAGGCAGATGGAGTCTGAGTAAATGAACAGTTGTTGCCAACAGACAGGCTTGAGCTCACTGCTCTTCTTATATATGCCATGATGTGACTCATTTAGAAGGCTGAGGTTTCTTTCTTGCATGGAGCCTTGTAGAACACCATTGCTCTGCTCTCCTGTCCTCTCTGTGTGGTGAGCGCTTGCAGTGGGGGTGATGGTTGCAAATGCCCATTGCAACTGTGCCCACTAGTTACCTGTGGAGGGGAGGTAGCCTCTTCTGCCTGCAGCTGCTCAGGCAGTTTATCCATCAACACTGGAACGAGCTGTTCATCGTTGGTCTCCTTATCTGAGCTCACCATGACGTCCAGGAGAGTCAGAATGTCTATGGAGATTCTCAATCATTCAGTCCATGGTTGTCCCAAAAGGTGCTTTTTTAAGTGTGTGTGTGTGGGAAACAAAAAAAAAACCACAAGAAAGTCCAGTTGCCTCTTGTAAAAGCACCTTTGGGGGAGTCAGGATGGTTGCAGCACCTCAACCTGAGCTTCCCAAAGCAATGCTTATCTCAGTACTGTGTTTGGAACTTAGAATGAAATGCCTCCCCTGAGTCTATATGTACATCTTTATTCTATTGTTGACAACAGCAGCTTTCACATACCGTTTATTGCTAGTTAACACCTCCAGCTTTCATGTTATTGAAGAATTATGCTGGAATAACTCAATATAAATGTTTGTTTAATAATAGATTTTTACAGGGAAAAGGCACAGATGAAACCCAAAGACCAGGGTAAAGATTTGATAATTGTTCCACTAGAAATTGCAAAATGAGAAGCATCCCAACATTTTACCAACAGCCTCTGCCGTTTTCTGACAATTCCTCTCTTTCACCACATATACTGTCACACACATGTATGTGTATATTTGCATTTGTGTGTATGTGTGTGTGTAAAATACTGTTATGGGAAGACGGAGGATTTGGCAAAAGGAAAACTAGTTGTACAAACTGATTTTGCTTGCAGATATCTGCATTATATGTAGGGTAGTTCCACATGACATCATTTCTGTTTCCCAAAATCCCTCAGAGTGTTTTGAAACTGGTCATATTACTGCCCTCAGTCCTGCAGATGGATGTTGTATTGGCACAAATATTGCAGGGAAAGGACACTTGAACTCTTAAAAAAAAGCTCTATGAAGGATGAAGCACACAACTTTCTTGCCTCTACATCAGGGGTGTCAAACTGCGGCCTGCAGGCTGGTTGCATCATACGGAGGCCACGCCCACCCCAGCTCCGGCAATACAAAAAGAGTTGTGACATGTCATGACACGTCATGTGATGTGGCGAGTTTGACACCCGTGCTCTACATAAACCAACCCTGCAATATTCATACTGTATATATTTGTAGCATAAACTCGGCCAGGTATTGTTACAGTGGTAGGCAATTTATTTGGACTATCTGTGGTTACAAAGAATAATACCAGAGCTAAATGCTGTCCATGTATTTCTAGTATCTAATTATGAAATGTTATTTACATTTTTGTGCAGTCTTATAACTCAGAAGGGCCAATTCACACATGACTACTTCAATGTCAGTTCTAAACATATTTTTCTTGGCAAGCACCACTGAACACAGAGGTGATATACTTCCGAATAAACATGATTATCTACCAATAATGGATAAAACAGCCAGTATTTCTTACCTTCGTACATTCACATATTGATTTATGCCTAAGAGATTCAGAATAGAATTTATCTGCCATTCACTACTTCCCCTCCAATAAAGTTAATATCATATTTGAGTTCCCATGATTTTGTTAAAATCTCATCTTATACAGTCCAAGTAAGTATTATAACTTGGCAGTGCTTTTACTTAGAAAATATATTAAAAGAAAAATCTAGCAGAAGTAGGGATTTCTACCATGCAATTTTTCTTGGAATAAAAATATCTTGTTATGATAGTTATTGATCTTGAAATCTGTCTCTAAATGGAAAAAAAATTCTATAATGTTCTGCAGTTTTTGACAACTGTTATTGATAACGGTTAACTCTTAACACTATTTTTGAACAGAGTATGCTATGATAACCACCGTTTCTTGTGAACATAAAAATGATCACAAGTCTTATTTAGTTAGGAAATCAGCATCCAATTTAATTAACTGAAAATAACATTTTAAAGCCATGTTTAAAACAATAAACAACAAAAAGGAGGGGGACTAGGCCAGCAGAATAACAAATGACAGTACTCAGTAATTTCTTTTTAAAAATGTCTACAGTAATAACAGGGGGAAAAAATCAGTATAACTGTTGACTGATCCCCTCCCCAATTTTTCTACACACAGTAAGTGAGGGGATATATAATATCTATATGAGGAATACTAGCAGGGTTTATGGAATCTATAGGGTTGCATGACACTTCAGGGAATCAATTTTTAGGATTTAAATTGCCGTTAAAGTGGTTCTTGTTACTATTGCTACTTTCATTGCACAATCAGTCAGATGTTTAAACTAGATTTGGCATTTTTGTCCATGATAGTGATTTTGTTAGTGTCAGTGGTGTTTACATGGTGCTCACGATTCCACCTAAAACACCTGTTACTTTTGATACTACCTTTGCATTTTTTTTTGTCAAAGTCATTCTACCACCATTTAAGGATCTTTGTATTATATGATTTTCTCTAGATATTTCCCTTTTATTCTACTGTAATGTCCACTGTCCACTGGTTGTATGTTTGAACTGTACAGGGGAGTGTACTCAACAGGGAGACTAAGTGGAGTATGGAATGTAAGATTTTTAGAGATTAAGATCGCACTGTAGAAGATTTCAGCACTATTTCTGTGGATTTGTTTACACAGCTGCTGTTTTCTACGTTTTTCCATAAAACTGTTTCCAACACAGCTTAAAGGAAAAATTATGTGCCCCTCAAACTCTTCTTGAGCTTAATGAAATGTAATCTCATTAATTCCAATGGGATGGGGATCTGCCACTATTTCAAGAAAATATGCCATGTGCTTGGGAAATATAGGTTGTAGCACAGAATTGCAATAAGGCCTTTCATGGAAATCTAAATTACACATTTTTATTGGGGTTGATTTGTATCAGCAAATTAATGCCTCAGTTGAAAATTTAAGTTGCTGCTCTGCAAATTAAAACCTACATTTGCCTTGATTTCAGGAATGGAAGTAACATTTGTGAGTGAAGCTTTGTAATTAAAAGTAAAACAGGGGCCTGAGGATGATAGATGTGACCTGCAGAGCCAGCATACTGAGAAGCTTGAGCAATTTTTCTTTGGCAAGGGGGTCGGTTGTAGATTTATCATGAGGACAGCAAGCATATTCACTTGGGTTGGGGGTGGAAGAAGCAATTAAATATAGACCTTGGTGACAGCACTTGTCACAAAGGCCGCTATGAATATCCTTACAGGAATTTTAAATTAAAAACGGAGGTTTATTGTCCTTTTGAGTAACTTCATGTTCCTTTCATAAGCCCAGAAACAAGATTAGTTATAGATAAGTTTTGTAAAATTCAGCATATGGAAGCATTTTGGGCATGGAGAAGAAAAGCAGGACAGCACAGTTGTTAGTGGAGCCTACTATCTAACTCACAATAAAAGAAAATACAAATCTACGTGTGGGGTAATAATTGAAGGCCTAGCATGTTATAATAGCCTAGCTAGCTTCCATAGCAACCCCTGGCTGCAAAAGTAAGCATTTCCAACTCAGTGCCTTTCATATTCATTTAATTCACAGTCAGCATGACCATTGGAGAGCATTAGAGTAGAAAGACTGGTTTTGTTCTGCTAGAGTTGGTTCTCACAGGTAGCAAACATTCAAGGGCAGAACTGATAACGCTTGAATTTGGAAGTCTTAGACCAGGGTTCAATGGCCTAAATCTTTGAAAGGACTGGCTTATTAGGATCAATATTGGGTTGAAGGGTTGAATCTCATTCCGATGAGCTTCCACCCATTGCTTCTTGTCCTCCCCTCAGGTGCTATGGAGAATAAATTAACCCCCACTTCCCTGTAACATCTCCTCAAATACTGAAAGACAACTATCATGCCACCCATAAGCCTTCTCTTCATTAGAGTTAACATACCCAGTTTCCTTAACCATTTACCATATAATTTAGCATCCAGGCCCATTATCATCTTTGTTGCTCTTCTCTGACCTCTGCTTAGGGCCTCGGCATCTTTTTTGAATTGTGGTAACCAGAACTGGATGTATAATCTAAGCCTCACTACAGCGGTACAGAGGAGTACTATCATTTTTTGTGGTCTTGATGCGATATCTCTGTTGATGCAGCCTAGGACTGCATTTGGGTTGTTTTGGCAGCTGCAGTATGGTGCTGGCTCATGCTTAAGCAGTAGTCCACTAGGTAGGACACCTAGATACCTCTCACATGCTCTATTGTTGAGCCATGTACTGCCTATTTTGTATCTGTGCATTTGGTTTTTCTTCCCTAAGGGCAGGACTTTACTTTTCTCACCACTGAACTGCGTCTTGTTGGATATGGCCCAATGCTCAAGTCTGTCATTAACATTTTTTTGTTGGTATACAAGTGTTAAAGATGTTTTTTTTTACCATTGAGGCTAAATATGGAACACCCATTTTGTTTTTGTATGTAGTCTTTATTGTCCAATAGGGTCATCAACACAGATAAGCAGCCCAAGAGTTTTTCCCCCTTTTTCCCCTTTTCCCATCATCATCATCATCATCATCATCATCATCATCATCATCATCATCATGTTGAAAGGTACCTTGGAGATCATCTAGTCTAACCCCTGCTCAGGCAGGAAACCCTATACCATTTCAAACAAATGTCTGTCCAGTTTCTTCTTAAAAACCTCCAGTGTCCTGCCTTCAGGCGCTTTGGAGAATAGCTTGCCTCCCTCTTCTTTGTGGCAGTCCCTGAGATATTGGAACACTGCTATGTCACTCCTAGTCCTTAGCTTTATTAAACTAGACATAACCAATTCCTGCAACCATTCCTTATATGTTTTAGCCTCCAGTCCCCTAATCATTTTTGTTGCTCTTCTCTGTACTCTTTCTAGAGTCTCAACATCTTTTTTACATTGTGGTGACCAAAACTGGATGCAGTATTTCAAATGTGGCCTTACCAAGGCATTGTAAAGTGTTATTAATACTTCATGTGATCGTAATTCTATCCTTCTGTTAATGCAGCCTAGCATTGTGTTGGCTTTTTTGGCAGCTGCAGCACACTGCTGGCTCATATTTAAGTGATTGTCCACTAGGAGTCCGAGATCCCTCTCACAGTTACTACTATTGAGCAAGGTACCACCTATAGTATACCTGTACATTTGATTTTTCTTGCCTAAATGTAGAAGCTTACTTTTTTCACCATTGAATTTCATTTTGTTAGATAGCGCCCAGTGTTCAAGTCTGACAATATCCTTCTGTATCTTAAGCCTGTCTTCTGGAGTGTTAGCTATTCCTGCCAGCTTGGTGTTGTCTGCAAATTTGATGAGTTCCCCATCTACCCCCTCATCCAAATTGTTGATGAAGATGTGGAAGAGCACTGGGCCTAGAACAGAGCCCTGGGGCACCCCACTACACACTTCCCTCCATGTAAATGTAGTTCTATTGAGGACCACATGCTGAGTACAGCCAGTTAGCTAGCTACGAATCCATCTGGTGGTGATGTTGTCTAACCCACATTTTTCTATCTTATCAAGTAGTAGGTTGTGATCTATTTTATCAAATGCCTTACTGAAGTTCAAGTAAATTATATCCACAGCATTCCTCTGGTCCACCAATTTTTTCACTTGGTCAAAGAATATATCTGTATTAATTCCAAATTGATCTTGTGGTTTTCTCTATTTTCTCCTAAAGCAATTAATTCACTGCTTTTCTTTTCCTGAGGGAGTGGGGCAAAGACTTCCCTCTTTCATTAGGAAGGAATGTTTGCTCTGGACATTTTTTCCCCAGGAAAGTATTATTAAGATCATAAAAAGAGGATAAAGCCTCACCAGTTCCATCAATTTTGCTCAAAAAGTGATAGTTATTTGCTTATCTTCAGTTGTCAGCAGCATCTGATTGGCCACACAAATATAGCCAGTCTTTCCCCTGCTGGTTTGGAGGGCTTCCTCAGATCCAGCGGAAGAGCCACCACTCCTTCATGATCAATGAGGGTCCCCTTCTTCTTCATCGTCTCTCTGGGGTGACTTTTGACCCTTTTTAGAGTCCCCAGTGGGGCAAAATCGAATGTGGAAGATGCCCAGAAGAGCCAGAAGTTAAAAACTATAATACCAACACCATCAGTAATGTCTGTTTCTATGGATAGATTATGCGCAAAGATGTCAATGAAGGAATGGAAGATGAGGAAGAAAATTTACCTGATAAGAGAGAATGTATAGAATGGAGAACTCCAAACCACAGGCCAAGGGAATGATTTGAAAATGGATGCTTTACTGGATATGCAAAGAAAACGACTAAAGCTTTAAAAAGTAAAAAGGAACTACAAACGATAAAGCAAGAGAATCACTTGGACAATGTATTCTTAATGGATTTTTAAAGAGGCTTTTTAAAGCCTTGAAGAAATCTGTGAGATGGAATAAAGAGGAATTCAAAAGAAATAAAATCCTACAGCAATGTTTGATTGATTTAAGGATTCTTAGAAGTAAAAAGAAAGGAATATAATTTTGGTTTATTTGATCAAGGTTAAAATTAGACATTTGGTTGCAACATTCTAGCAACCCTTTATGGTTTTTTTTGCTGACATCAAGGTTCAAAAATTGATATTTTATGAGTTTGTTTATAGGTAAGGGATGGGATGAAGGAATAGTTATTTAACCTTAGAGGGTGCAAAGAATTCTTAAATTGGTTTTTACTGGACTTGTTGTGATGAAGGTGGAAAGTAACCTCTTTAAACATTTTCTTTTTCTTTATTCTTTTCTCTTTTTCTTCTTTCTTTTTCTCTTCACTTGTACTTTTAATTCTTTTCTTCCATTCTTTTCTTTTTCTGTAAGTTTAGCTTATGTTAGCTTTTATTACTGTATTTAAAATTCTTAATAAAATTATATTTGCAACCCCTTGCAATGAAATTTAGGGATTTTAATTAATAGCTTTTGTTAGCTTCAGTGAACCTATAGCATTCTTTATGAAGCTGAGTTATTTCATGTTGGATGACTGAAGGAAGAGATAAATAAATCACCAGTCAGAATGATATAGCTTTTTAAGAAAGGACTTTACATAATATTTGTACAAGTTTGGCCAAAGACACTAGCAAATACATTATTTATGTGTGTCAGAAGGAGATCCAGTAAAACTTTTATATTTGATTAGGGTTAGATTATGTAACATTTTATGGTGCAACTTAACAAAGGCAATATTTAAAAAGATGTTCAGAATAATATGTCTCTTTTTGTTATCAGAAGGACTTGGATATTAATTGAAAATATTTATCATTAATATCAAAGTATGATAGTTTGGTTATGGTTCTCTGGGTTAAAAAGAATGCCTATAAGACCATAACACTGTCCATCAATGCTCTGTAGTTTGTGGTAGTGTAGTAATTTAAGGAGTTTAATTAAAGCAATATCTTCAGCCAAGGAAACTGTATTAACATTCCTTTTGGATTTCATACATAGATGTAAAATGTAGAATTAAGTTTATATTTGTTTAAAGCATGTCACAGAGCTAGGCATTTGTGTCTTTTCCAATGATTGCTTATTTTCTTCTAAAGATTTTATTATATAGAAAAATAATTTTAAAGTCAGGCTCCAGGGCTCATACTAACCAGGCAGAAGCAACGCAGACACTTAACACAGCATGGCTAGATCAGAATATTTATTGTCTACTAGGGTGACAATATCATTGTCATTTATGATTATTACTTTCAATAAACACAAAATGGAGATCCTTCATATGATAGTTAATTATGATGTTTTTTTCCTACTCTTCCCACTGTTTAACAGATTGTTTTGCCTTAGATACTGTTCGTTTCTTCAAGTAATGCCTTATCAGAAAGCATTCTTGCTTTTGACTTGATTTTTCATACTAGATGATGGTTCAAGAGATTCTAGACATGTTACTGTCTTCCCCAGTTGTTTTACCAATGCCAGGAGTCAAAGCTCACTTTCTTCAGTGTGTCATACACTATCACATTATCTCAGCCATAACAGTGACAATGGTGTATGGATTGGCTGAGAAAATGCAAGGGGTGATGGTACAGAATATTAGAGCTAAAAATGGATGATTGAAAAGAGATGTTTATTGGAAGAATGATGCTATAGAACAGACATGTCAAACACAAGGCCTGGAGGCCAGATCCGACCCGCGAAGTGGTTTCATGTGGCCCGCGAAGCCATCCTGGAAACAGTGACTGAACGGCCCCCATTGCCTTGGCCCTGGCCCAGAGACCCTCCTTCTGCCAGAGACCCTCAGATCTGTCCCACTCCTGCCCAGGCCCCCATAGGCACCCTTGATGCGAATGATGTAGAGCTGGCCATGTCCACCCAGTAGGCCATATGCACTCTAGCCACACCCACCCAGTAGGCCACACCCACCCTGGCCATACCCCCCCAGCTCCTTGAGGGCAACCGCAATGCTGATGCGGCCCTCAATGAAATTGAGTGTGACACCCCTGCTATAGAACATGTAGAAATTTTGCAGTTACAATATGAACAAGTTAGGATGTTAGGAAAGGTTTTGCTGTGTATTGCCTTGCATATATGTAAAAATGCTAGGAAAATTACTGTAAAGGGGCAGGGGTTACTGTAAAAGAACATGAAAATATCTTGTGATCCTGTCATGTGGAACTTGTGATAAATGCTCTATAAAACTTACCAATGGAGATTGGTCTGGTACACAGGCTTGAGGGGGTGTCTTTTTTTTCTTTTCTTTTTTTGCAGAATTTACAGTCTTCATATGTGTTCACTTTGAACAAAAGGCACATCAGGTAGCAACCCCTGTGTTGGGTGGGACAGCAGTGAGGCCTTCCATTAGACCCCACAGCATTCTTCACCTACTTAACTTCTTGAAAGTAAGCATGATGGAACTCTTGCCACCTACCTGCACATGATCTTGGCTGATGTCCATAGAGTTAGTAAGGGTAGAAGGAGGGACATACAGCATTTGCCTAGATAAGGACTAGAAAAGCAAGTGTGTTTAGTCCTTGGGAGTCTGGAAAGCTGTTCTGCATAAAAGTGGTGGAAGGGCCACAAGTAAGGCCCACCAGGCAGAATGCATGAAAGTAGAGAGAGCACATAGTAGAGAAAGTAGAGAAGCTACATAGTCACTTGTAGAAACTTCTTAGCCTATTAGTCCTGAAGACAACTTAAGAAATCCATTTCCAGATTTCAGCCTCTTTTTCACTTAGGCTATAGTTAAGGTATTATATTTAGACTGCAGCTAACATAGCCTCACTTGGTGGATTCATCTTCTTCTTTACTCCCAACTGTGCACGAAAACAGTCCTCAGTCACTTTCTTTTTCATAAGTAAATCTTGCAGACTTTGAAGACACAGAATAGGAAGACTATTGATGCTTTTGAACTTTGGCATTAGAGAACACTAGTTTCTTGCTTTGGACACATTTATGTCAAGACCCAGTTCTCTAGAAGGGCTCTAATGCTGAGAAAGGTAGAAGGAAGGAGAAGAAGAGGATGACCAACAGCAAAGTTGAGGGACTGGGATACATTGGCAATGGGTACACTATTGGGAGACTTGAAATATCAGGTTAGGGATAGATCATCATGGAGAAAAGAGCTGAAAATGATGATGGCATATAATCAATTCTTACAATGCATTTTTAACAATACATATTGTAATACAATGCATGCATATTTCTTTTTGCATATTATCAGGCCTTGCTAGTGTCTGATGATCTACTGCTTTACCATTGCTTCAGTAGCATTGTGGTGGTTAGCATGCTTGCTTTATCCATAGCTTGGCCCTATAGTTGAACATTCATACTATATCTCAAAATTAATCACTATCAAAAGAGAGCTTTACTAACAGAACTCTCAATGTACAATTGCCACTCCATATTTTAACTCTAGAAGCGAGGGTGAAACACTATCTAAACCTGAATGAGTATCTTAGCATGCCCTCCAGGTAGGTTTCAGTAATGCATGCCAGTCTATCTTATCATTCTCAGTCAAACTGCAAATGGCATTGTTTTATTGCAGATACACCTGGTATTTAGTACCATTAGCTATAGGTCAAGGATTGTAAATCAGTAGCCAGTCCATTTCCAGGAAAATTTAAGCAGGAAGCCAAGTAAAGTTATGAAAGCTCTTACTGGTTACTATTGGTGAGTTGTAGAGGTTGAGTGTATTCTCATGGGACCTGAATCTAAAAGTTTCCCACATTGCCTCATTTTTTGATAAGTGAGATCAGGAGCAGTTAGGACCCCAGCAAGCAAAATGCCCCATTCCTACAATTACATTAATTTATTAATACTTCAAAATAGGACTTTAGCAAAACTCTCTCATGCATACTAGCCATGTTTTCTATATAATATAGCTGTATGGGGTTTTTTTGTGCAACAGTGTCACTTGCCTATAGAGATTCTTAATCATTCAGGTCATGGTTGTCCCAAAAATCCTTTTCCAAAAAGCAACTGGACTTTCTTGGTTTTTTCTTTGAAAACATTTCACTTGTCATCCAAGAAGCTTCTTCAGTTCTAATGACTAGCTTCTCATGCATGAGAAGTGAAGCATTTTCAAAGGAAAAAAAACCAAGGAAGTCCAATTGCTTTTTGTCACTTCAGACTAGTAGGCAGAGTTCTGCTGGCTCTTAATGAATAGGCTGAAGTTCAGAAGTTTCCAGTGTGAAAGTAAAAGAGTAAATGAAAGTATATAGTGACATCTTCCCTTCCTCACAGAATCTCAAGCAGACCTTGATTAACGTAATAATTTTATCTTGGGTCCTAGACAAACTAGCAAATTTCATAATTCATCAAATAGTCCATCCTTGAACTAGTCAATTACAGTAAGTCTCTTTCATTCCAATCTATAGCTGAAATTCTGACACCAAACACACCCTGCCCATGAGATAGTGGATCTCATGGGCAATAGTCACCTGCCTGACAGAATCCTTGAAATTAGCTCTCAGGCATGAAGAATGAAAGGGAGAGAGGGAGGGAGGGAGGGAAGGAGGGAGGGAGAGAGAGAGAGAGAGAAAGAAAGAAAAAGAAAGGAGAGAGAGAGAAAGAGAAAGAAAGAAGGAAGAAAGAAAGAAAGAAAGAAAGAAAGAAAGAAAGAAAGAAAGAAAGAAAGAAAGAAAGAAAGAAAGAAAGAAAGAAAGAAAGAAAGAAAGAAAGAAAGAAAGAAGTTGTCCAAATCAGGACTGGTCAGAATCAGAAATACGGTTGCTCCCATTGTAGCTCTCTTAGCTCATCAAAAATCCTACACGGGCTCAACTGGTGGGTTTTTTTTTTGGCCAACATATCATTTTGACAGTAAATTTGCTTGAATTGCCATTGTATTCATCTGACATGAAAGATGAAGTCAGCATCAAATGACTGTAGATTGGAGCTATATCTGCTCTGTCATTTGCTGCTAGGTCTGTAGGAAGGACCAACTGTTCTTCTGGTGGCTGATGCTGTTCCCACATACTTAGTTAACTGGCTTTCATAATCTAGAGTACCTGGTCCAACTAGATGGCCCCATGGTTCTGATAGGCTTCAAGCTAGACAACATAACTGCCATGTTTGCCTGAGAAATTCAAGTTAACAATGTTACTCCCATTTTGCTTTTTGGTCTTGTTAGGTTTTTTGCCCTGAAAAATGAATCATATAAATCTCATTACATTTATCCTGAATTTCTTTCCACGGCATATCTATACTTGAATATCAGGTTACAAGAGTCAGCCTATTTATGGCTCATGTGGTTTTGTGCCACAATAAATAATAAACAGTGATCATTTGCTCAGAATTACATAATAGATGAATAGTCTTGCTGGTTCAGTAGCTGATGCATTTATTCTAGAATTAAGAATTTCATCCTTAATTTTAAATAAGTGTTTATGGACCTATGAGAAATTAATAACATCTGGAAAATGTCCACAAGTCAACAATCTTCCCTAATTTTTTGTGCCAGTAAATAGGAATGGTTTTTTTTCCACTTCAGCAGTCAAATTATATTCCTATTCCTTGAATTGTGAGACATTTTTGTATTGGGGAGTATAAAGTATGATTTCTATGTTCAGCTGAAGAGATTGTTTAAATGGCAATATTAATAACAAAAATAATATATTGAAACTATTACAGTTAATAGTTTCAATTACCACTTGAAAAGCAGACATATATCTTTTGGCTCTAATTATTTTTTACTTTTGACTGGGGATCACTTATTATTTCCCTAATTCATTTTCAAAGCCATCTAATTTGGTGGCCATCACCATATTTTGTAAAAGGAGTTTATTCAAGTTAGCAGTGCTTTTTTCAAAGAATTATTTTTTGTGATGGTACTAAAACTGTTAAGTGGAAAAGGATTAAGTTTTCATGGAGCCTGTGTTAGGCAGTAATACCTTATTTCTTTATCTGAATGATTTCTTGAACAGCTTGTTCCCATCAAGTTATGGTGTCATTTTAGCTCAACTGTCTGGTTATCTTACTTCTGAAAATTATACTATATATTAAAGATAGTATCTATATTTTAATGATATGTATCAATTTTAATTCACATGGTAAGGGTCTTCCTTCTTTCCTTCCTTGCTGCCTGCCTGCCTGGCACTGAGATAATTTGTAACTTTTTTGTATTGATTGGCCTTTTACCATTAACTTATCACGTAAACTCTCTCCTTCTCCTTTAATTAATTCACTTTTTCTCAGTTAGTTACTCTATAAATGTGTTGGGGATTGCAGTTCCCAGAATTGTTTCAAGACTTACAGTTCCATTGTCTCCAGAGGGGCTAGTTGGGGGAGGGTTAGGGTTGAAGCCATGAACTGAATCACATTAATGCAATGGAAATAAATTGTTGCTGGTGTAGTACTAATTTGAATTCATATTTAATAAATTATTTATGAATTTCTAACTTTTCTGTGCAGAGTTGTAGATGAAAATGCTGAAAAGGGTTAAAAGCAAAAGGATTAATGTTTCCTAAATTGCCAATAGTTTTTGTATGATTGCAGCAAACGTTGCCAGATTTTCCTTAGCTTTTGTGTTAGATGGCTAAATTTCATGAGATTTCAGCATTCTCTTGCAATACCATAATTTTTTTATGCTGATATTCTCACAAAAAACTGTTCAAGATTATGATGGTTTACATGGATAAAGACACCTATTGGGGGAAATTAAATACTTTAGCATCTGGAATAATTATCGATCTCTGAAACTTAATGTGTAGCATATAATATCTATCTATATCTATATCTATATCTATATCTATATCTATATCTATCTATATCTATATCTATATCTATATCTATATCTATATCTATATCTATATCTATATCTATATCTATATCTATATATCTATATCTATATCTATATCTATATCTATATCTATATCTATATCTATATCTATATCTATATCTATATCATCTATATCATCTATATCATCTATATCATCTATATCATCTATATCTATATCTATATCTATATCTATATCTATATCTATATCTATATCTATATCTATATCTATATCTATATCTATATCTATATCTATATCTATCTATCTATCTACTGAATGTATGTATGTATGTATGCATGCATGCATCTATCTATCTATCTATCTATCTATCTATCTATCTATCTATCTATCTATCTATCTACATACATACAACTATTATATAACAAAGCAAAACAATATTAAAAATATTAAACTGGGGAATACACACAATACATCCTCAGGAAAACATACATGTGTGTGTGTGTGCGTGTATCCATATGTGTACACACACACACACACACAAACACACAGGAACAGCATACACTGAGTGGCACAACCAAGTAACAGGCAATATTTACAGGAACATCTGCGCAATGTACGGGCTAGACCCTTCCAATCTAAGTGGAAGCTTCCACAGAAGGCAGTAGAGAATAACAGAGCTAAGATTCTATAGGACTCCCAGAATCAGAAGGACAGGCAGGTACAAGGATCAGAAGACAGCAGTGGACAAGGATCAGAAGATAGCAGTGTTGATGTAGCACAGCCAAGTGACAGCAACATCCAGAAAAAGGAAAATAAGAAGCTGGAGAAATAACAGGGCCTAAAGTACAAACTGGAGAGGATGAGGCCCGAGTGGTGGTAGATACATTTGGGCTTGTGACATCCATATTAGGAGAGTGGCTTCGATAGATCCCAGGGACAACATCAAAGCTCTCCATCCAGAAGAGTGCAGTGCTAGGATACTGCGAAGAACTCTCAAACTCCTAGGCCTCTGGCAGAGGACCTGAGATTGAGGAAGACACATACCACTCATAGGGCGGAGAAGGAAATTTATATACAGACATAAATTACAGTATTTAGGATTGATTTATAATGCTCTGCTGTAACTTCCAATCTGAATTACATTCTGAAATTGTGAATGAATACATGCTCTTTTTGTTTTGCCCTTCACACCTATAAAGTTATGGTAATGTATGTTTCAAAGCTGGATAAATCAGTATATAATAATTGTTTCATTTTGGTAATGTTTATTTTGCACTATACAAAATTTATCAGTCAATAAATAGAAACACAAATGTTCAAGCTCTTTATTAATATCAAAATGCACTTTATTTTGCACCAAGGAAAGCTTTAAACCCGGAGGGAATCTTTTTAATATATTTATAAAGGTATGTACTATTTTCTTTCATTTTATACAGGAACATCAATCTACATCAGCTTCATATCGATACAGCATGCATTCAAGCATTAAGTCTTTTTTTGTCAAATGTTATGAATTAAAAGTACAATAAAATTGCAGTTGTCACATTTATTGTTCTATGTCCCATAAGGATCTTTAGTAGATTCCTCTTCCTCCTCCTCCCTCTCCCCTCCCTCCCACCCTCCTTCTCCTCCTCCTCCTCTTCCTCCACCCTCTCCCCCTGCGTTCCCCCCTCCTCCTTCCAGCTTGTGACATAAGCCATTCCTGTGATACACTGGGTGGCCTTGTACCTCTTGGATTCAGAATTCACAAATGCATACACATATATATTGTGAAGCTGGAGGATCTTCCAGCCATTTAACCATACTAGAATTGGGGACTTACCCTATCCTAGAATGAAATTATCCATTGGCCCCCAATTAAATATTTTGATTTCTTTACCACCAGGCTTTGAAAGTGATACACTAGATATTACTTTATTTCTTGATTCCATTTGCCCTGAAAACATAATATAACTCAGAATCTTAGCCCAAATAATTGCTTACCATAATTCCCAATATGCATAGTTTTTGGCAGTAAATTTTTCCATAAAAAAGAGTTTATATGTCTGCTACCAATGACATGAAGGGATGTTTTGTAACTGTTGAAAGTTTAGTGTTGCTTTTTTTAATGATAAAAGCTTCTTACAGGGTTAATAAAATTATTATATTAAATAAGCAGAAAATCATGGCACCAAAATTCAGTTATTTTCTATTGAATTTAGCCAATGAGATTTGTATTATCCAATGTTTTCAAAAACTACTGAAGCTCTGTAGCAAATTTCTGGGTAGTTACTGAGCACTCTGTTTGATATTAAAAAGGTAAAGGTTCCCCTCACATGTGTGCTAGTCGTTTCTGACTCTGGGGGCCGGTGCTCATCTCCGTTTCAAAGCCGAAGAGCCAGCGCTTGTTCGAGGACGTCTCCATGGTCATGTGGCCGGCATGACTAGATGCCAAAGGCGCACGGAACGCTGTTACCTTCCCACCGTAGTGGCCCCTATTTTTCTACTTGCATTTTTACATGTTTTTGAACTGCTAGGTTGGCAGAAGCTGGGACGAGTAACAGGCGCTCACTCTGTTACGCGGCACTCTGGATTCGACCCGCCAAACTGCCGACCTTCTGATCGACAAGCTCAGCGTCCTAACCCACTGAGCCACCGCGTCCCTACTTGATATTAATACCATGTAAAATAAATGATTAAGTACAATTTGATAAGATTGTATTGTTTGTCAGGAGCTAACATGGATTTATCAACAATGATCAACCTGATCTCATTTTTTTCATAGAGTGAGTGTTTAGCTGATCATAGGAAAGGGATAGATGTGCTACAAGGAAGAGCTAAACAAAAATGCTGTGTGGCTCCAATCTAGTCATTGTGCTTTTTTCAACATAAAGGATTTATAAACAAGGGATTAGAATATCAAATTTGCAGCTGACAGAAAGATAGGGGAATAATAAATGTCTTAGATGACAGTATCAGGATTTAGGAAGATCTTGACTAGCTGGAACAAGAAGCCAGCAAAATAAATTTCAACAGAGACAAATTCTACATTTGGGAAGGAAAAAAATATCAAGTGATAAAAAAATAGAGAAGAATAATCTGGGCAATAGAAAATGCAAAACTACGTACCTGGTGCCCTTGGTGAAACAGAAGCTGAATATGAGCTGACTCAAAGGAAACGTAATCCTAGGCTGGACTGACACAAATATTTGAAGAAACTAGACATCAATCTATCAAGGATTCTGTGGTAGAGAATTGTTGCCCTAAGCAGAACATTGGAGTAGATTATCTGCAAGGTGCCTTTCAAACTTCACATTCTATGATTCCATGGAGACTTTTTTTTTAGCATTTGTAGATTCCATAACAGCATATTTTTAAACTTTTTTATAGGAAATAGTTCTAAATGTACGTATGCTTTTAATAACTTATTCCTTGTTTTCTTGGCTGGGCTATGTTTAAATACACTTCCATATCTTTGCACTTGTACAAGTTCTAGTCACATTTTGATGGACTATGCTCAGGAGAATTGCATTCCCCTCCTGTCCCCACTTTGTCCAAACATATTAATTTGAATGCAAATTCTGTTCTTGAAGCACAAAGGAAGGGGAAAAAAACCATTTGCAAAAACACCACTAAACTTCACCAAGCATATGCTTGGTGAAGTTTATGTAAATCAGTTTAATAAAGGAAAATGAAGTATTTAATAAGTTAGTCTGCTGTTCAGGCATGCACTTGAATATAAGATATTCAATAATCTCGTATTTAGATCAAGATTATTGAAACAAAATCCTATGTGGTGATGAAGGAGTGGGCTTATTTTGGTCAAAGTGAAAGGTGAAGCATATGCAGTTTTCTCATTTTAGAATAGAATAGAACAGAGCTGGAAGGGACCATGGAGGTCTTCTAGTCTAGCCCTCTGCTCAAGCAGGAGAACTGTCTAGTCTCTACTTAAAAACCTCCAGTGATGGAGCGCCCTTGATTTCTGAAGGCAAGCTGTTCCACTGGTTAATTGTCCTCACTGTTAGGAAGTTTCTCCTTAATTCCCGGTTGCTTCCCTCTTTGATCAGATTCCAACCATTGTTTCTTGTCCAGCCCTCTGGTGCTTTGGAGAATAATTTGATTCCCTCTTCTTTGTGGCAGCTCCTCAAATACTGGAATACTGCTACCATGTCACCCCTGTTTCTTCTTTTCTTTAGACTAGCCAAACCCAAGACCTGCAGCCGTTCTTGATATGTTTTAGTCTCCAGGCCTTGGATAATCTTACTTGCTCTTCTCTGAACTTTTTCCATGGTCTCAACATTTTTTTTGTAGTATGATGACCAAAACTGGTTGCAGCATTCCAGGTGTGGTCTCACTAGGGTTTTATAAAGCAGTACTAATACTTCACGTGATCTGATTCTATGCCTCTGTTTATACAACCCAGGATTGTATTAGCTTTTTTGGCTGCTACTGCACACTGCTGGCTCATAGTCAAGTGATCATCCACAAGGACTCCAAGGTCCCTCTCACAGTTACTGTTTTTGAGACAGGTCTCACCTAATCTATACTTATATCTTTGATTTTTATTGCCTAAATGTAAATTTTTTTTAACTTTGCTTACAGTTTTTTGTCTTTGAGATTCTTTTCTCCCCATTTTATGATTATAGAATAGAAATTAAATGTGTCAGTTCCAGGACACAATAATATGTTTCCCCCCCCCTGATTTTTCAGTCACTATCTACTGGAGGAATGTTGAAATTTCCTATCTGTTCTATAATACTGCCAACATCCTGCTATTGATAAAAGGAGGGGTTGGTCAGAATCTTTCCATTCCATTCAGTTTCTTTAGTTTGGCAAGATTTCTGTCTATAGGTAAAGAACTGTAAAGGAAACTGCTTAAGAGAAACTAAGCATGTCTTCCTTAGTTTTGGGCATCTAACACATTGGGGTTAACCAACATATAGGAGGATTGTGCTTATTTGTCTGCTAGACAATTGCAGGTGACCATATCTGTAGAAGTAATTTTCTTCTCATGGCATTTTGAAATTGCAAAATACTTAGTCTAATGACAAAGACAGATTCATCTATCTATCCCTATCTCTATCTCTATCTCTATCTCTCTATATATCATCTACATCTATCTACATATACATACACACACAAACATGCATACGTACATACAGTGAGTATCTTGGTACTCAGCTGCTTCAAAACTTGTTGAATTTAGTACTTGATGCATTTGATGTGAAAATATTACTCCTTTTTGTTCAGTACTTGACATGCCAGGATAGGAAAAGGGGGATAGGATAGGATAGGATAGGATAGGATAGGATAGGATAGGATAGGGTAGGGTAGGGTAGGGTAGGGTAGGGTAGGGTAAGGTAGGGTAGGGTAGGAAAGGAAAGGAAAGGAAAGGAAGGGAAAGGAAAGGAAAGAAGGAAAGGAAAGGAAAGGAAAGGAAAGGAAAGGAAAGGAAAGGAAAGGAAAGGAAAGGAAAGGAAAGGAAAGGAAAGGAAAGGAAAGGAAAGGAAAGGAAAAGGGGGATGGCCATGGAGAACAGACAAGTCAGCCTTGCTGGGAAGGCCACTGACATAGGAAAAGGGACAGACAGGAAATTTCATGTGATAAGTCACATGGTTTGCTTGGCACTTATCATTCATCGTACTTCCCAGAACCAATTAATGAGTTCCAAGTGCCATTTTGTGTGTGTGTGTGTGTGTGTGTGTCTTGGTATGCACACACATACACTGGATATATTAATCATATGGAGCCTTCTGCAGATGTGATTGGCTGTAGCTTTTACTTCCATTTCATCAATTTTTTTCACTCTTCACTGTATCATAATAAAAGAGAAATGAAGAATTATATTGATGCAATTGTAATATCAGGTGTGATTCATTGACACCTTCATTGAGAGTCAACTGCTGAGGAAAATATATCTATGTGCAGTAGCACATAATCACAAATGCTCCAGTTAAATGAAGAGCAGATATATGGGATGATCTTCCAATAGCCACAAATGTTGTCTTGGTTCAGCTGCAACTGCTTGCTCAAGAAATTATAGGACCAATTAAGAATTAAGCTTTATTGCAAATGAATTAGCCAATTAAGACAAACGAACAGCACTGATTGATAACAAAATCTTAATGTATAAACAGATTTAGATTATTCCATTCCACCTCCCACGTTTTCCTCTAGCCAATCTGAATCTAGCTTTCCGTTTCTCCTATTCCGCCTGTCTTTGCAGGCTGAAACGTGTCTGGATTCTCAGCAGTCTTTTCCACATGTTTAGATGAAATTTGTTTTTTTACCAGTGTTCTGATGTAATTAAAATGGCTGAAATGCTACCCTCCCTTTTTAAATAATAATCTGACATGGGACAGAATTTCCATGGGATGAATGGGGTTAGGATTTCCCATTGGCTACTATTTCACCCCTTTATTTACACACTACTGTGTAAATGATTAGGTGGGTGACAAGTACAATAGAACAGCAAGAGGGAATATTTTCCCTTGCCTGTTTTTGAAGAGCTGTTTTTGGACTTATCCTTTATGCCAGGGGTGTCAAACTGCCAGCCTGCAGGCCGGTTGCATCATGCAGAGGCCATGCCCACCCCAGCTCCAGCAATGCGAAAAAAGTCATGATACGTTGCAACATGTCACATGACACGGCGAGTTTGATACCTGTGCTTTATGCCAACAGCATGAAAAGAATATTAACCCTCTGGTAATGCTTACATATGACATAGCTGACAATGAAGGTGAATTTGACCTTAAATAATTTTGAAGAGGTTTTAAGGTAAAGTTAACCCCTACTGACTCCCATGATGGTAGTAATGTGTGTAAATACTCTGACCCCTTGGTTCAGTTACTAAGTTTAACAAGTGAACACAGCCGTTGGGCAGAAAAATAACAATAGCTGAAAGCTTGCATATTGATATTTTTTATTCATAATTCTCAAATTCTATGTCCATCACAATATTCTCAATTTTTTTAAAGGAAAGTTAAAGGGGGAAACAAGTAGATTATTTTTCTGATTTGTCAAAGCAGTACATCAAGAAAATCTCAAACTCAAACTTGTTAAATCTGTAGCTTTCTAAATGTTGCTAGTCCTTTCTAGATTTCTACTGTCAGAAATAATGGAGATGAGAGTCTTCAATGCCAGTTCCTAGTTGTTGTTTTAACCAGCAATGGTCTTTATTACAGTTCTTAATGAGAAAAAGTGAAAGCAAATAAACATAGCAAAATTTATGAAATCAAGTATCTCAGTCCCAGGATAGTTTGGTCAATATGTACAAGTTAAAAGACTTACTAGGGTTTAGATAAAATAAATGAAGTCACACTTCATGTGTTGGTGGATCTTCTACGGTATTGTCATTTTGTAAAGAATTTGTTATAGCATAAGTTGTTGATCTATATCAGTGTTTCTCAGTCTTGACAACTTGAGAATTCTGGGAGTTGAAAGGCACAACCTTAAAGTTGCTAAAGTTGAGTAACACTACTGTAAATTATAATCATTATCAGAGAGAAATAAGCAAATGTAATGTTTATCACGTTGTCCTAATCCTTTACAAACAGATCTAAAATTTCATTTCATTATGTAAACCTCTGTGCAAAGAGCAATAAAATAGAAAAGGTGCTTAATCATAATAATAATAATAATAATAATAATAATAATAATAATAATAATAATAATAATAATAATAATAATAATAAGAAGTTGGAAGGGACCTTGGAGGTCATCTAGTCCTACCCCCTGCTCAGGCAGGAAACCCTATACCATTTCGGGCAAATGGTTGTCCAGTCTATTCTTAAAAACTTCCAGTGTTGGAGCATTCACCACTTCTGGAGGCAGGTTGTTCCACTGGTTAATTGTTCTAACTGTCAGGAAGTTTCTCCTTAGTTCTAGGTTGCTTCTCTCCTTGACTAGTTTCCATCCGTTGCTTCTTGTCCTGCTTTCAGGTGCTTTGGAGAATAGCTTGACTTCCTCTTCTTTGTGGCAGCCCCTGAGATATTGGAACACTGCTATCATGTCACCCCTCACCCTTCTCTTCGTTAAACTACACATACCCAATTCCAGCAACTGTTCCCTAAATGTTTTAGCCTCCAGTCCCCCAATCATCTTTGTTGCTCTTCTCTGTACCCTTTCTAGAATCTCAACATCTTTTTTATATCGTGGTGACCAAAACTGGATGCATCTCTCATAAAGAATTTTATTATTCTTGCACTCTAAGATTGCAGAAAGTATAATATTAAAATACACTAACATAAGCACCACTTGTATTTGTGCACTGTAATCTGATCAAGGAAATCTGTCCAATTTGGCTCAGAAAGGTTGATTTCCCTGGAAAGTTTTCTAAAATAAATTTGGCTTTGTCACTTTGCCTCATCATCTCCAGGATTCATGGGCCAAGATTAGCTAGACCTATATAATTAAACAGCTGCAAATAGTCCAAGAAAATAGTTATACTTTGTTTTAATCTTCACGTTTTGTTTCAGGATATAAAATTCATGGGGGGAATATGAAAGCAGGAAAAAAATTAAATTTTTTATTTGGAAAAGTAGGATGAAGCTATCATGGTGTGATTGATAAGAGCTTGATCACATGGTACTTATGTTTAAATTACATCAAATTTGATGTTATTAAAAAAGCTGTTTGGTATTTTATGAAACCTTTGGTTAGACCTTTCTTGGCTGTCATGAAACTGCTTTTATTTAGACATGAGCTGCTTGACAATGATTGATGATACACCCTTCTACCCAATCTCCAGCCCCCTGGAGCCTGGAGCCCCATTAAATGCCTGGCTAAGGCCTACAACTATGGATTAACTCTGTAGGCATGGAATTTTAATTTTAAAAAAGTAATGGCTGTATATATCTGAGCATTGATGTGACTATAAAATGTTCATTCGTCTTTGCAGCACTGAGAAGTGAAAGAAATGCATCTCAATTAATCTCATCATCCCAGGAAATTGACTTCCTGCAATAAACTCTTGTCACCAGATTGAATCCCAAGAGGGAATATCAGACAGTTTTTAGCAACTATAATACCACAAACATTATTTGATAGACAGATGAGGCAAATTAGAGCAGATTTGAATTAGCATGTTTCTACCAATATAAAAGCATCTGCTTTATTTCATCTGAATTAGTTGCTTCACATTTTTATTTTCAAATATTTAAATCCACCCATTCATGTTTTGTTGATAAAAAGGTTACAGTAATTGTGCCTTCTGTAGAAATTTATTTATTTATTTATCAAATTTCTACACTGCTCATCTCACCCATGTGACTCTGAATGGTTCACAAATAAGAAACATGAAAAGTGAGGTATTTAAAAAAAGTATGAAAAACAGAGTTAAAATGTTAAAATTTAAGAATTACAGAGGTTAAAAAAGTTCAAAAGGTTAGAGGGGCCACCCTCAAGTCACCAATCATCCCCAGGGTCATTTTCTGACACACACACAAACACAAACACACACTATGCCAATTGGTGAAACCAGGCCTTGACACATTTCCGGAAGGCTGAGGGAGGTGGGGCCTGCCTAACCTCTCTGAACAAGATTTCCACAGGGCAAGAAAATCAATAGCAGCGAGGGCTTTAGCCAATGGGATTCACAATATGCCTCCACTGCTTTATGAGGTGGGACAGGTCAATTAAACAGAGACAAGACAGTTCCTCAGGTAGCCTGGTCTCGTGCAGTGCAGGGTTTTAAAGATAATAACCAACACCTTGAATTGGACATGAAAGCAGCCCACCACTCTGTACTGTTCACATAGCAAGGTGTTCCATGCATTGGGGATCTACAAAACTACTCATGCTGCCTCATTCTGTACCAGCTGTAGCTTCCACATACTCTTCAAGGGTAGCCCCATCTAGAGATGCAATGCCTGCTAACGTAACACTTGCTGTCTGTTAACAACTACTGGAAATAGGTAATTTTTAATCTGTAAAACCAATTGTACTAAGGAGGTGGGGTTTTTTTACATCTGTCTGTCTGTACTTAGTGGTAAAGCACAAGCAACAGATTTCCTTTGATAGGAAGAAGTGAAGCAAAGTGGTTCTGCTTGCATACATAAGAAACCATCTTCTGAAACAACCTTATGACCTTGGGAAAAGATGAAGCTTCATATCTCCATATTACAAAAGCATCTCTTTTCAAGGGTTTGAATTACCCTAACTTCTAACATAAAGGGCAATATCATAATGTTTAATATATTGGCACTGCAATTCCAAAATTCCCAGATATCTCTAGTCTAAGAGGGATCAACTTATGCTACATAGTTGATACCATATTGGAAAGGCTACTGTAATGCATTAATCTGTCTGACCACCTTTAATTAGTTCAGTCATTCAAGATTTGCTCATCTCATTGTTCCTTGAGGCTGACTGAGGTCTCTACCAGATCTAATCAAGAGGTTTTCTCCTGGCTGAAATACAGTCTTACTGAAGAATATAGAACAAGAGCTAGAGACACTGCCAAGGTCAGATAAAAGAGGCCTGAGCCCAGGCCAAAAATATAATGTAAGTAAATGTCTCAAACAAGCTCCCCCTTAGTTCATAAAAAGGGAGGGAGTAGCACATTCAGACTTGTTGCTTTAACTGTTGAATAAAGAAAATATTAGAATTAGCATTAGAATTCATAATCTTGGTTTACTAGTTTAGTCGATCATGAAGGGCTAACACTTATTTACTATAAAGGTTTGGACTACGTTTGAATTTTAAAGCCAGTCTGTTATGTATTTATTTCTTCTGATGACTTTCTAAAGTACCTTTTGATCAAGGCTAAGTGAGTATTTGTATATATGTGAAATGGCATAAGGAAAGAGACAGCTCCAACTTCTTTCATCTATCTTTCTTCTTTCTGACCCCTTATGGGGAAAAATGGCTTTGATGTCTGTTTTTGTACAGTACTGAAATTTTAATGCAATGGTCTAGATCTTTAATGTAATGGTCTAGAATGAATAATTTCCAAATATTCCTCTTGCACAAATTAGGCTGCAGCATGAATAGAAAGGATTGATTTTAATATTCCACCTTTTGCTTATCTGGTAATAGGATGGAAATCCTGTGATTTAAATAGAAAACAATTGGCTTTCCCACAGTTTTACTGTATTTTTTTCTAAATTTAGGCGTAATTATATTCTCATTCTTGGCTACTAGTCCACGGCATTTTCCTTCTGAAGCATTGTGAAGGATCAATATTATGCAAGGCATATCTTTTCCATGATAACTTTGTATTTCAACAAAAGGTTTATGATCTACTCTGCATACAGTCTGATGGAATAAGGTGGATTTGTACATGGCAGAACTAATGTGGTCTGAATAATAATCACCTCTTTCTGGATACGAATGTAACAGAAATACTTTCAGTCATTTGTTTTTAGAGTCTGACTGCACAACATGAAATTATAGATGTCATGTTACTGCAAGCCTAAATAAACATGATATAATTCATTTCTTCTTACCAAAAATTAAACAAGAGAAGTAGAGCCTTGTTACATATTTTAAACATTGTGTGACCTTTCTAGTGTGATTAAACAAGGCTTTGCTTGATGGGCAAGTTTGGGAAGGAGAAGAAAAAGAACCAGTACTTGGGAACAATTAGATTAATGTACTATAGATATTAATAGACCACTCAAAGAAAGTAGGTGAATCTTGTTTGGTTTTCATCAAAATGGGGTTAGAATGAAATTAAATTTATGTAGAATACTATGGGCAACCAAGAAAACAAACTGATGGGTCATTGAACAAATCAACCCACAATTGTAATTCAAGGCACAAATAGCAAGGCTTAAAGTATCCTGCTTTATAGGATTCGTACATTATGTAAAGATCCAGCTCTGGAAAAGGTTGCAGTGTTGGGAAAGGTGGAATAAAGTGAAGAAAAGGACAAACAGCAGAAAAGTGGATGGACTCAGTTACAATGGCAATGGGAGATATGAAAGAACAGGTTAGGGACCGATTGTCATGGAGAAAAATCTAATAAAATAGTCACTAGTGGTCAAAAATGACTTGAATTGATAGCACATAATCAATTCAAATAATTGATAATTAATTAATTGATTAATCAGTCAGTTGGTTATATGACATTAAGTCCTCTTTGAATTTAGGATTTAACCAGGTCAGAGTAAAGTAAAACAGTTTCTTCCTGTGATCTGGACTCTCTTATCCAGTTAATCCATACCAAGAGAGCATACCAAGAGAAGCAACCTAGAACTAAGGAGAAACTTCCTGACAGTTAGAACAATTAACCAGTGGAACAACCTGCCTCCAGAGGTGGTGAATGCTCCAACACTGGAGGTTTTTAAGAAGAGACTGGACAGCCATTTGCCTGAAATGGTATAAGGTTTCATGCCTGAGCAGGGGGTTGGACTAGATGACCTCCAAGGTCCCTTCCAACTTTATTATTATTATTATTATTATTATTATTATTATTATTATTATTATTATTATTATTTCCCTTTTAAGCAGCTGCATCACATTTTGCATGTTGATTCATGCTTAAATAGCGTTGAACATAAACATTCAGAACCCTTTGGTTTCTGGGTGCTACTATTAAAAATAGTAAACTCAGTTAACAAAACATAGTTCCTTATGTAGCCAAACAGATATCAGATAGAGGGTGGGACCTCTGTTGGGGTAATCTTTAAGACACACAAAAGTGCATGTGTGTGTGGAGAGGGGGATATAAAAGTAAGCAAACCAACCCAATGGAAAATAAGGTGAATAGTAAAGATTGAGCATATTCAATGGGTACAGAATACTGCCAGAGTGCTGGGAGAAATAGAAAACCAGGAGGTAATGGAAATTGGATGGGACAATCTGTAAGGAGCTACAATATGGTCTTCAGCATACTGCAAAAAGGTTTGCACTACTTGTATGATTTAGAACCTGATTTCTGCAAATAATTGACTTATTTTTTTCAGCTTAAAATCTAAGCTATTTTTGATAGTCATGGATGGGCATATGGAGAAATGTAAATTGCAAAATGATAGGGATTACTGACTATGACAGGGTTATTCTCATAGATACTCCCCAATGGAAAAGTTTTTTGAAACAGTTTGAAGTTTAATATGTGTAAAATTGGAGAAAATTGCTATAACATTTTTTTTCCTTTTAGACCTTTGTCTTGTTAAATTCAACAATGAAAGAGTTTCCTAGTGCATGTTGAAATTAGTTTTTCTGCTTCTTGCATATTTACTTTTCTGTTTGCTGACTGATGCTATTTGTTGGACTCTCACCTTTTTATCTCCCATACACTGAAAAAAAATCCATTATAATATATTTTACAGCTGTTCCACTACTATGAGAAAGAACTCTTTCTAAATCTCTTTTTCTGAAACATTTATTCTGTTCTGAGTACAGTCAATTGAATACTGAATGTGGATATTTTTACAATGCAATAAGCATTTATTTATTTCAAAGTAATATTTCAAACTTTTTATGATTATATTAGTTGTGCATGTGCATATATGTGATTGTCTGCCTATATCTGTCTCTGTCTATCTTGCTATCTATCATCTGTCATCTTATATCTAACATTTGTAAATCACTGAAAGTATTATCCCTCTCAAATGTTCAAATATTTGGTACAGTATCAATTATAAAATTTCTTTTGCAGAAACCTTCACATTCTTGACTGTTTGGTTAAATAATTATCAAAGTCCTCAAGGCATGCATGGTCTACTCTAAATAATGTTTTGGTGAAGTTTATGTCTTTTAATTTTAATGTATTCAAAGCAGTCTCTCTTTTAAAGATATACATAATTTATGTACACTGTAGTTAACTGTGTCATGATAAGGGTGTTTTTTATTATTATTACCAGGTTTCAGCTCCACATAGACCTGCAACTGGCACATTTGACAAAACTGGATAAAGATTCCCAGGATATGATCTTTTCTTATCCATTTAACAGTAACTATGTCAAGCCTTGACAATATGTGTCTTTGTGTCAGTTGCTATTTTTTAGCTCAATTGATCTCAGTTGCTTTGAGGATACAAGGAAGTCTGATTCCATGCATGCTCCCTTGAATTTAAGAGAAACAATGATCAGCAAGAAAGATGTGAATGATAAAGACATAAATAATAACAGATAAACTATCAACCAGCTTGAAGCTATGTCTTTATATAATTAGATTCATCTTGTGAATTCCAGGCAACTTATGACTAATTTCAAAAACACTCTGCAAACAAAATTCAGCCTTCTGGTAAAAGCAAATTATCCCTGACTTTCTTCTAGAGAGGGACAGAAGTAAAGAAAGAGAGCAGATGAAAAAGGAGGGCGCCCACCATTTTTATGTGATCCCTAAAACACTATTCAAAACAAAATGCAGCCCCTGTTAAAAAATAGATAGTCCACCCTTGGAATCAGCTTATATTCATTGCTGCTGATTCCTAAAAATGTTCTTTCATTGAATGTGCCCAAGATTTCATCAAGGAAGAGGGCTGGTTGATGATCAAAGTGAGTGCTGACTCCTTTAGAAACAGCTTCCCCCAGCTCTTGGGACTTTCCAGAATAATACAAAGTTTGGAATTGGCTTGTCAGGTTGTTCCAAGACCAGGACAAAATTAATAATAGACCCTTCAGAGGCAGAAACCAGTATTTTTCAAAACTGGGAACTTTAAACTTGATGTTGTGGACTTCAACTTTCCATGCAACTTAAAGTGGCCCAGTTTGTAAACCGCTAAAAGCTAGAAACTATGCTTCAATTGTATTTCCAATACATTAGCTATAACAGATAGTTGACTACTTCTAAGCAAGTGAGAAAGTTAATTTAGTATTCATATCTGTTCAGATTTCAAACCTTTCACACTTTGTTATATAAGGAGACTTAGGTTTTTTTTTATCTTGAACCCCGGAAGCTTCTGTTAAAGGAGGAGATATGTTCACATTTTCTGCATTTCTGCTGTCATCTTCAGATAAATGTCTCAGGTAAGGCTGGGACCAACTGAACTATATCCACAGTGAGGAAGTTAATAAAGGTTATCTCAAAATGTTCCGTTCTGTTAAATAAAGCTTTAGTGCTGAAGAAATGCTCATTATAATGTCATGAATTGTAATTACCAATTTGCAAAGCTACAGCATAAAACGTCTGCACTGAGATAATTCTTCATTTACAGAATGAATGAAAATTGACAGACTTGTGTAATACTATTTAGTTAAATAAAGAAGTTAGTTTGAAGAACATTGAAAGATTATATAAATGAGTTTTACTAACTTGGAATCATAACTAAAAATACAAGCTATGAAATTGTTGAATTAAATATAGGTTTTATGACATTAAGTTGAACATAGATACGACTCTGCTATTAAGTCCAGATAATGAAATATTTTTATTAGACTTCTGATTTCCAGTTTGAAATACAGCCATTTTGTCAAAAATATTTTGACTACACAGTCTGACCCAAATGAAATAATATTATTCCTAGGCTTCCAGTTTGCCAACACCACCATTATGGACATTTGGAGGATGACTCTCGTCTTCCACATCCAGTTTTGCATTGTTAGGGCCGAAGAGTCGCCCTGGAGGGGTGACCAGCAAGAAGGGGCTTTTGCAGAAACATGGTGTGTGTGTGTGTGTGTGTGTGTGTGTGTGTGTGTGTGTGTGTGTAACTCCCCCGTTAGTGCCTCCATTCCCTTCAAACCAGCAAACGAAAGACCGGCCATAGCAATAGGGCCAGTCACTAGGCTGCAGACAGCTGAAGCCACACTTACTACCAGCCAACACTAAAGCAGCATGGAAGAGACTGGGTAAGATCAACCTCTCTTATACTCCAATCTTCCTCTTTTCACCTAAATAAGCTGCTAAGTACCTTCCCCCCTGCAGAGAGGGAGGGGAGATTTGAATCCTCCCTTAAGAATCAGCAGCGATTGAACCTCCAGGGGTGTTTTAAAAAGAAACATTGAAAAAAATGAATTGGACCTCAATTACAACTTTATTCCTTTTTTAAAAAACTTGTGGACTAAAAGCTTTTGACTATTTATTCCTTACTTCCTATCCTTATTTGAAAATTTGGCTCACCTCCTTTGAAACAGAAGAAATAATTGAAAAGAGTTTAACAGGCAGTTTCCTAAAAGAAAAGAATTTTCTAAGCACTTGGGGGACACTGTGTGGCTAAATCTGAAATTGCAATCTGACACCCTAAAAGAGAGGGGGGGGGAGACAGAGACTTGGCTGACACTTTAGAAAACAAGATAAGACTAACCAGTGCTTTTTTTGTAAAAGAAAAAGGTGCCAGAACTCACACATGTCATACAACCCGCCTTTGGTTCCATCCAAAAAAGGTGCTGGAACTCCATTCTGAGCGTTCTATGAGAAAAAAAGCCCTGAGACTAACCTTGAACACCAGATGTGAGAGTCCACCATGGAAGAAATACAAAAACAAATTTATTCTATGATGAAAATAACCTGCCAAACTTATCAGTTCCTTTCCACAGCTGGTGATGAAATAAGAGTTTTTGGGGAAAAAACTAGAAAGCATCTTGGATAAGCAAACTCAGATTATGACTATAACTAATAATTTAACAGGACAGAACATAACAGAAGAAACTGAACAATTAAATACCCTGAGAGAAGATTTAACTACTCAACAAGCACAGATAAGAGAAAATTCAGAGAAAAACCTGACAAATTGGATGGAAGGAAAAATTTGCTACATAAAGCAGAAGGAATTTGAAGATCAAAATGAGAAACAGATGGAAGAAAAAATGGACAGTCCAGGACAATTACGCCAAGAGGAGGAAATAATGAGAAGATTTGGTATCTCTATCAGACCCCTCAACCCTTCAAAAATGGAGATTGGAGGGTCATTTCAATACGATACTACAACACAAGAACTCTTTGATGACCTTGAAGCAAAGAAACGGAGAATGACATGGCAAAGAAAGAAAGCCAGAATAAGATTGAAGAAGAATGGACAGAAACAGAAAATATCTAAATAGACAGGATTGTACTTGGATTATAAGAAATTGTGTTGATGTGCAGATAAAAATACTGGCTAATTAAAAAACTTAGATGTGTGAATATCAACAGTTAAATTGAAATATTGAATAGTTTAAATGAAATTGACTGATGCATTTATGTTAAGAGTGATATAATGTAATGAATATACTTGGATGTAGTGATAAGAATAAAATTATAAGTCTAAGCACAAGAGAGCAGATATAAAGGAGAAGAGAAAAGATGTATTAGATGTTGATATGGGAGAAATTTTGGTTATTGAATTTACAGTATGTGCAAATTATAATGAAAACAAGAATATTATATTGTATTATTAACCTGTTGATAAGGAAATGAGATAGATAGGATGTGTATCTAGATTATTAGGCACTGGAGAGAACTGTGATAAAGGGAAGTGGGGTCACCTAGAAACATGAAAATGAGAAATTTCGAACATTTAACTTTAATATTAATGCAAATTAAAGCTGGGAAAATTTATAAGGTGATTGATGTCTTAAAGATGAAATGTTAAAATAAATAAAACATATAAAAGTATTGACAAATGCAAGGAAACCATTAAATAACTGATAGATAAAATAAGAAGTATGTTAATTTAGATAAGAGACAATATGTATTAAAGGAAAAAAGAGAGGAAATATTGGCTACAACAAACTGGAGATTTGTAACAACATGTACCTATATGAAATGGAACTATTGTAACCCAGACACCACGTTGCTTTTCAAAGATATAAGTGTAATATTGGAAAATCAATAAATTTGTATAAAAAGTAAATATTATTTCTAAAACATCCCACTCCCATTCGTGCCTTTGTATATTATAGGTATCTCCAGGGCATGTCCACTTGTTCAGTGATCATTCAGTTATGGCAGTGCTTCTCAAAGTTCTGGATCCCAGTTCACAATTTTGGGAATCACGCTTATGACTGCAGTGCCCCACCATCACATAACTCCATTTCTGATCTCCCCTGCTGACTTCCCACAAGCAAAGTCAATGGGGAAGTTGGCATAGAAGGTCTCAAGGCATTCCTGTGAGTGGTTCCTACTGATTTTTCTGCTGAGGAAAGCTGTTATGGAGGGATCTTGTGCTTCGAAGCATTCCCCACCTGTCTCTACTCATAGTGTGCACTTTAAAATTAATTTAAATAAACCCAGGTCCAGAGATCCAGGTCCTAAGCAATTACCAAAGTGGCAGAAATTATGAAGTTAAAATATACGTAACTAAGGGAGGAGTTTTGGCATTTTTATCTAACTATCAAGTACTAGGGAGTCCTCCTAGATTCACGACTCACTCTGGAAGATCATATAGTGGCCGTGACTAGGGGGGCTTTCGCCCAGGTTCGCCTGGTGCACCAGTTGCGGCCCTATCTGGACCGGGATGCCCTGTGTATGGTCACTCATGCGCTCGTGACCTCTCGCCTGGACTACTGCAATGCTCTCTACATGGGGCTTCCCTTGAAGACCACTCGGAGGCTCCAACTGGTACAGAATGCAGCCGCGAGAGTTGTCTTGGGAGTTTCCCGGTACTCCCATGTTACACCTTTGCTCCGCGAGCTGCATTGGTTACCAGTTGTCTTCCGGGTGAGGTTCAAGGTTTTGGTTATGATCTTCAAGTCCTTACATGGCATGGGTCCGGGATACCTCGAGGACCACCTGCTGCCGGCGTCAACTCCCCTCCGCCCTGTGCGTGCCCACAGAGAGGGCCTCCTCAGGGTGCCTCCGGTCAGGGAATGTCGACTGGTGGCCCCCAGGGGGAGGGCCTTCTCTGTGGGTGCTCCGGCATTATGGAACCAACTGCCGGTTGAGCTCCGGATGGCACCGGACCTCCGCTCCTTCCGCCGCAGGCTGAAGACCCACTTCTTTGAACTAGCTGGTCTGGCCTGATGGGGAGGGTCTTTTTAACGGGTTTTTTATTATTTTTATTGTCATTGTATTTTAATTGGGCATTGGTTTAATCTCTTTTAATTTTTGTACTGTTATTTATTTATATATGCCCTGTTAACCGCCCTGAGTCCCTTGGGAGAAGGGCGGTATAGAAATTGAATAAACCTAAACCTAAACCTACTTTCCAAAAAAAACCACCCTGAGATAGGCTAATGTTGTTTGATGGTGTCAAAGGTAGCATATCAGGTTGTAAGCTGTTCCAAATAAATCTGTCTTTTGCAATTGACTAATGGTGACTTTGTCAGTGCAGATGATGTTCAAGTGATGCTCCAGATACAGTATTTTGGGATTTCACTCAAGACACCTATTACTATTGGTATGGTTTTTTTTTGTTACACTCATTATACTTCTATTTGTAGGTCTTTGTATTTCTCTTTTGTTATCATACTACAATGTCCACTATCCAGACTTTATTCTTTTTATCAACAATTGTTATGTCTGGGGTGTTATGTGGCAGGTGCTTGGGGTTTGAATTCTAACAACCCAGAGCATTTTCTTTTCGGTTACTTAGTCTGTTTTGTGGTCTCGCTAGTCCTTTCTTGCAGGCAAATTGTATTTCTTGCAGATATTCCAATGCATCATAGTTGCTACTTTGTCAAGCTATTGCTTCTGGTTGTCTGTCTGTGTGATTTTCCTGCAGTAGCTAATTAAGAAGCAACCATATCCCTTTGACTAACTCATTGATTGCCCTCAACCTTTCACATATGAAATTTCATCAGTTGTTGCACAGTTCACCCACTTCATTCTTGAACACATAAATCAGTTCTTCCCAGTTCATCATCTTTACATTTTTTTGGCCCAGCTTTGTACAGTACTCACATCACCATTGCGATCATCATAAAGAACCTGAATTTGGTGGTTAATTTCAGTTAGAAGGACCCATTTAACAGTAAAACAAAATGAGGTCAAAAGCTCATTAACAATTACTCATAATAGGTTTCATTTCATGGACAATAACAACCAAACCATTAATCACAGCAACTTCTCACCAGTTGAAGTGCAAGAACCGATGCTGAAGAATAAGCTTCTGGTATGTCAACATTGCCATTGGTTGGCAGTTTATAACATTGGAAGTATTGCTTTTCATTGAGTCCTTGCAGAATGACAGTTTAGAATTCTCCATTTCTCTCCCTTTGAAGAGTTTTATAGTAATTACATATCTTAATATTAATTTTAAGAAAAAGGATGGAATGTTAAAGTCTTATATAAGAAAAACATCAGTAGGGAAAATTCATAGCAGTAGTTAGCAGATATTACATTAGAAAGTTATAATATATAATCCCCTCTCATGTCTTCCTTGAAGTCAAGTTAGATTAAAATAAAATTAAAACATTTCTTACAAAAGAAAGTCCTTGATTTATTTTGCTTTGGATTATGGCTCAAAACAGCAGTAGCATCCAGAAAAATAACAGCTGAATAAATTTCTTTTGGCTAGTTGCTGTGGAAATTACCTAGTGGCATAAAATACAATGAAAGGGTAAGGAAGACAAATAATAAGATAGTTGGTTTTTGCATGGACTGTTAGGTGTTCAGCAAGAAAATTGTTCTTAGAATCCTGTCTATTGATTTACTAATGTAATGATTTTAAATTTAAGGTGCAAAGAAACCTTGCTTGGCTTTAAGGAAATTTGTAGTCAGACTATTTTATTTTAATTATCTGTCACTTACTATTGTCTGTCTTTTAACTAAAAAAAATCTTCCCACTTTTAAGAAAAGCAATAGTTTGTATCATTAAAGGGGCATGTAGGATTTTGAACTTTTCCTTCTGTTTATACCTTCTACATTCTAAATCTATGAGTTTGTATGATTTCCCATATGCTAGGACCAGGCAAGAAATTTGTTGTTGTTGTTCAATTGCTAAGTCATGCCTGACTCTTCACAACCCCATAAACCAGGGGTCTTCAAACTTGGCCCTTTTATGATTTGTGGACTTCAACTTCCAGAATTCTTCAGCCAGTAATGCCATAAACCATACCACACCAGGCCCCCTGTCCTCCACTGTCTCCCAGAGTTTATCCAAATTCATGTTTGTTGCATTAATGACACCATCTAACTATCTCATCCTCTGCCATCTTCTTTTCCTTTTGCCTTTAGTCTTTCCCAATATCAGGGTCTTTTCCAATGAGTCCTCCCTTCTCATTAGGTGGCCAAAGTATTTAAGCTTCGTCTTCAGTATCTGTCCTTCCAAAGAACAGTCAAGATTGATTTCCTTTAGGATTGACTGATTTGATTTCCTTGCAGTCCAAGGAACTCTCGAGAGTCCTTTCCAACACCGTAATTCGAAAGCAAGGCAATAAATACTTACAAAACATACACAACTTTAATAATACGTTCTGGATCCAAGTTTATTTTTTTCAGCTGCTTGAAATACAACTCAATTTGCGTATCTTATATTGCTGACTTATTCTATTCCTAAAATCTCAATTCTTTTGAAACCAGAGGTAAAAATGGCATTAAGTTTTCAACAGGCATGCTAGCAAAGATTCACCAGCAGCAATTAGTTTGAAACCACAAGCTCTGGATACTGCTGCTTATCATAAATAAATAATATGCACGAATCTTAAAGATGAATTATTTGCTTCTGAAGGCTATAAATAAATATCTCTTTAACCCACCAATTTTATAAGTTGCAGGACTCTGGAAGATGAACTAATATGCTGTTTGAGTAGCAAATGATTTGCTTACACAAGCCCACTTTCCTTTACATCACCGGTCTTTGCCGACATTGACTTTCTTGTGATATTGAAATAACAAGGTTTATTGCAGGAGCAACAAATATTTCCAGTGAAGTAAATGAATGCTAAGCGTTATAATGCTTTTCATTAACATTTGTTTGAAAAATCAGGTTATAGTTTTCTTTGTATGTTCTCCTTCACGAAAGGTTTAGCGAAAGATCTGTGAGGTGTCCTGTTGCTTCAAACAAAACACAGAGCCATTTTGATTTTCCCCTTAGTGATACATTGCCACATTCAAAGGGAAATACATTTAAGCAATATTTCAGCTCCCTTATTCAATAGTAGTAGTGATTACAGTAGTATTTGTAGTAGAATAAGAAGAGGAGGAAAGAAAAATACTCTTTTGCAATGAGGTGAACCACTATTTTTGAATATGCTTAAAAATAGCAAGACAGTAACTATACACAGGTTGATTTTTCTCTTAAAATTATTAATTATTTTGTATTTCCTGAGTATAGCTAGTTATGTATTATAGGCATTTGTTTAGCATTCACAGTCAGTATGACTAAGAAAAATGACTGAAAATGCTGATAACTGAAGTCCAAAATATCTGAGGGGTACCAAACCATGAACACTGGTTTAGTAAGCCATTGATGACAGAAAGAAGGTTTATTGTCCCAATAAAGAGAAACTAGCCTCCATTTGTCAGTATCAATAAATACACTATTTGCTTACCAAAGTTATTGTTTTTTTTCTTCCTCTGTTTAATCATGTCTGATTCTTGGACACTGTCTGGGAAAGTCTGGGCAATTTTCTTGGCAAGGTTTTTCAGAAGTAGTTTGCCATTGCATCCTGCTGAGAAAGTTGATTGGCTGAAGGTCACCCAGATGGTATTGTGCCTAAAACAAAACTAGGTCTCCCATTTTCTAGCCTGAAGCCTTAACCACTGCACCAAATTGGCTCTAAAATGATCTTTAAAAAAGGTAAAGGTTCCCCCGCACATGCGTGCTAGTCGTTTCCGACTCTAGGGGCCGGTGCTCATCAAGAGCCAGCGCTTGTCTGAGGACGTCTCCGTGGTCATGTGGCTGGCATGACTAGACGCCAAAGGCGCACGGAACGCTGTTACCTTCCCACCGCAGTGGTCCCTATTTTTCTACTTGCATTTTTACGTGCTTTTGAACTGCTAGGTTGGCAGAAGGTGGGACGAGTAACAGGCGCTCACTCTTGTTACGCGGCACTCGGGATTCGACCTGCCAAACTGCCGACCTTCTGATCGACAAGCTCAGCGTCCTAACCCACTGAGCCACCGCGTCCCCAAATGATCTTTACTCCCTGGAAAAATAATACATGGAAGAAAATGTAGCCAATTGGGCTTTCTTGGCACATATACCTGAAAATGAGAATATTGTTTTGCTAAGTTCATGACTACTTATTATACTCACATTTGACAGGTAGCGCAAATTAAATATAACTTTTTGTTAAGAATTTTGAAAACTTTCCCAGAGAATACATGACAAAATTAGAGAGTATATGACAAAAAGTAAAAGAATCAGAACCTGTAGGAACCTGCATTTAAATATGAGGAATGGAAGAAATCTCTTTATTAATAGGTGTTAATTCTGTCCACATAGTCAAGAAAGATAGGAAATATATAGAGGACCAGTTATTCTTATTCCTTCCCAAAGATAGATGAATCTGTCAAATTTTTCTTTGTTTTTAATGCAAAATGTAACAAGAAGCTGCTTTGAAATATGCTTAGTGATGGTGGTGTAACATTACTGAAAGATCTACACTGGGCAGGAATTAATGTTTTGTTATTAACTTCTAACATAGTGTTTCCTAACCTTGGCAGCTTAAGAGTGTAAACTTTAACTCCAGTTTTCTGTTGAGGTCCACACATCTTAATGTTGCCAAGGCTGAGAAACTCTGCTCTAGCAGCTTAAGAACAGGGCATCTAACATATAAATTTCTGGGCCTAATCATTACTTCCAGTGTCAAAGTTGCCCTAACCACAATTATTTGTGTGGTCAAAAATGACGAAGAGGAGCTTTTCCACCATGGTGCCCATGCTTTCAATAATCTCACTAGACATAAAGAACACACTATAGTTGTAACAACATAGATGCGCCTGAAGGTACAAACTCTCAGAGAAAGCTGAGACATCAGACGTTGCCAGGAGGTCTGCACTCTTTCTGTCCAGTCTCAAAAGGAGATGCCCTCCACATGGGCAATCCAAGCAGTCTCACTTAAATGAGTCCAAATAACCTGTTTCCTCCAGGACTCTTCAGAAACTGCAACCACTTTGCCTTCTCGGAAATTTCTCCCCCACATCCTGAGCATGTCAAGTGATTTTACCTTCCAGGGGCCTAGAGAACACTTCACAGAGGTCCTGGAGATGTTCTTCTTTTCCTGAAAGGATATTAAAAAGAGGTATTAGTTAGCATTTTTTGGATGTAAGAAGAATGAAAATATATTGATCTTTCATCACTCTTAACATGATAACATAACCTCAGATACAAGCTCCTACTGATTTGCTCTTTATCTTTTACCTGCTGTGTTCTAGGCACCCTCCTATATATGAAGAAAATTATTCATTTTGATAAGGTTATAAATATTCATATGAATATACCAGCAATTATTTCCTGAGGTCTACATGGGAGGAGTAGATTAGCCAAAGTGGTTGAATTCATAAATAGAGATCTAACATAAAAAGTGATAATATTCAGTAAGAAAGTTTTGGGGTTGTTCAAGAAATATTCTTCATTTGATCTGAAAGCCATCGTTCTTCAACCAAGAACTGCAAAAGAAAACTCCATTGTAAAATTGTTCCACTAGAATGTATCAGTACATTTTGGTAATATATCTTTTCATTTAAGCCTTAATAGACCTAATGCTTCCTTCTTGTCAACATCTGTTATTGTTGCAAATTGAATGATTTTATCCTGTAGGGAAGGATACTTGATGCTTACTTGGCTATATACAATTTCCTGCAATGCTTCAACCTCTGGTGACTATTATATGAATAGAATCATTTTGCAAATTAGAACTCCTTATGCTTCAGCTTCACTGATTCATCAGTAATAGCATGTCCTTCTCTAAAGGACTTATCTTTCATTCTTCCCTTGGATTTTCATGGTCCCTTTGCTGGCTGTGATTTGAAATTTCTTCTTATCCTGCAGTATAAATTAGATGAGACTTCGCAGTATGAAGATCTAATCTAGGATATTCCAACATACACAGCAGGCCAAGGCAAAATAGATAATCTGTTCAGTTCTTAAGTACCACTTGAAGTCTTTTCTAAGACCAGAATTGATTTTAACTATTTTAGGCTTTTATTTCTATTTCTATTTGCATATTAGGGACTTTTTGAATATTTTGGAAAGTTACCACCCTGACTGGTGAAAGTTGCTACAATACAATTAGTATATCAGTTTCAAGAACCATGAATTCACAGTTATGAATGTTAAACTAGAAAGATGATTTTAAAAGTTATTTATTGAGAACCTAAAATAAGAAATATGCTTCTAGTTTTAATGACTGCAGTATTACAGGAGCCTTTCACTGGGCAAATTCAGTTGGTAGCTTAACACCATGACTTATTAAATAGGCTTATGCACTCTGGAAGTCCAGAAATAAAATTCTAATTGCTAACTAATCAAAATCATATTAAAATGGTATTTTAAATTAATGATAATCAGGGCAATCAAATAAGAACTCAATGAAATGAAGATTTCACGGTGTGATAGGAATTTTGGCAAAGATCAAGAAGTGATACACCTTGCACCACATTGATGTATACTGAAAAAAGTCAGAAATCGATAGCCACAGCAAAGAAACCAGTGACATAGCAGAGTGGAAGAAATTTGCAACATGTAGCATACACACATGCGCATATACACATGCTAAGAGGGAAGAGCCTTTTGCCTAGGCAAAAATAATTGTAGTGTTATATAGTTGACACTAATTTCTACTCTATTGTGATTTTTATTGCTTTGCTACTTAGGTATAAGTGCATACCATATAAAAAGTAATACTAAACTATACACTGCTTTGCTTCAGAATGAATAGTAAAATAGAATGTTTCTGGATAGAAGAAAGTTATTCTTGTATTCTTACCATAAACAAATTGGGATTTCTAATTTTTAAAACTCGTGGCTCTAACGGCCTTATCCTAAGCAAAATATTCAACACAGATACTTTCAAATACACTTTCAATAATATTTTACAAACATTAGGAATTACTTAAGCATTTTATATAAAGGAAAAATACATTTTCAAACTTTAGATTAAGACTTTCTTTCAATTACAAATATCAAACTGATAAAATTCACTAAGTTTAAGTCACTCTTTCCAGTTTGTCTTCAAGGAATAAAACCTTTTTTTTGTCTGGAATGTTTGTGAAGTAGTTATAAGCTTTTCTTTTTCTCAGGGATTTTTCAACCATGAGGAAAAAGTCCCAAACGTGTCCTTTTAAAAATTGCAAATTTTCTTGGAGCTCTTCTTTCAATTGCGTTGGGAGGTTTATATTTAAACCATCATAATGAGAACTGGCATTAGGTTTATATTCCAAAATTGCAATTGATTCCTCTGCAATCTTGGCTACTTGTGAAATTGCCTCAGTGGTTTGGTAACTTTCTACACATATTTGCATCTCTGAAGTAGTTTGAGAAGGTTTTTTTTTTAACATCCTTGGAGCATAGCTGATCTATGAACTGATGGATTTTATTTAAAGATTTTTCAAATACATCTCTAATTATTTGCTCCTCCATCTTCTTAACTCCCTCTTTTGTCAAAGAGTAGCTTTTTTGTAAAGTCACTTAAGAATTGCTGGCCAATCAGTAATCATAAAAATCAGGATGTTTCAGCCACCCACAACAAAGCAGACCAAGCTATGGATTACTAAAAATAACAAACGAAAACCACGACTTTTTACCATTATATTTCTCCATCAACTTCTTTTTTTAAAAAAATACTCCAATTTCCTTATTTTGGCTTGCCTTATCAGCTTTCTTCGTTGTTTAATATTAAAGAAATTCCCAAAATGGCACAAATCTTCAAAAAAGAAGTAACTGTAGAGGCTGTAGCTAAAGAGAGCCTCTTTCAGCTTAAAAAGAGTAATAGTCCTTAAAAATGATTAAGATATGAAAGGCACAACTTACTGTCCATTTGAAAAATAATTTCAAAACAGCTGTTTCTTCAACAGCAAACTGATTACAGCCCCCACCCAGCCCCAGCTTTCAGCACAGCTCCTAAAGCTACTTGTAGACATTTGCTCTGTCAGAGGATCTTGAGGGATAATTCTAGCACCTTCCCTAACCCAGGAGAGTCATATAAATTAAAGGAATGCCGGTTCCTTCTGTTATAGTTGAAGAAGCTACATTCCAGGGAAAACACCTCAGACATCCTTCTCTGAACATGTAGTCAGTTGGCCATCTTTTCACCGGAAGTGAGAATGAAACCATCTTAACTTGAAGTCCAAATTTTCTGGTGAAATTTTCTCAGCATGAAAGGCAGCCCAAAGCTTTTGTATTAAAACTGAAGAGAAATAGTTTTTGGAAGAATGCATCAATAGTTAATATATATGAAAGGAATTAATTTCTCTCTTTCTTTGCAAATGTACTTTTTTCATAATTCGTCTAAGAGATGACTGACAACACTTTTTTAAAAAAAATTAGAATATAATTTATATTCAAAATGTACTGACTTTAAAATTTTCTGGAGGGATGACTTATTATACTGGTGATTCTAAACATAAATATCACGATGCGCAGTATATTATGATATAACAATGTTAGGTGTCTATATGACCCTGTGGTATATTCTTTGAGTATGGTGGTATAGGAAAGAATTATCCTTTCTTTATTGACATTGTGTTTCAGAAGCATTCCAAAACAATTCCTCATTGGTTGCACTCAGTAGTATTTCTATTGTAAATGGATCATTTGTACTTTTTGGGGAAAATACCCTTCCTCTACCAAGTTGAACATATTTAGGATATAGTGTCTTTTTTCTGACATAGTTGCATCTTCCCTTTCTTGTTGTAAAAAGTAAAAAAAAAATCCACTTGTCAGGTTAGGGTAGTCTAATTTTTTTAAATTTTCTTTCACCATCTTGCAGTAATAATTCGCACCATGAAGGATTCCAAGTGTGCAGCATGCTTCAAATTATCCCTATGTGTCTTTAAAAAGCAGGGAATGCTAAATATTTTATGTGAACAAATGAAAATTAATTTGCTAGTTTTAAATTTTTATCCAGTTGCATGAACCAGGATGGTGAATAATTAACAACTAAGAAATGAATTTCAAATCAAACTCTTACTCTTGTAAGGCCTGGTTGTGAATGTTATCATCTGCACATCCTGCCTGAACACTCATTTCTTATAAAAACATTTCTAAAAACCCAGAGGAAAGAATGTGCAGCGTGAACGGGGCTGTCATAAGAAGAGTAGGAGACTGCAGAGGCTTGATTTTGTTTCCAGATAGACCCAGGATAATTTGTTGGAGTCAGGTTTGAATTATTCATATCTGCTTTTAGAGGTTGAATACTATCAGCTTCAATCATATGCCTTCTTTTTGTTTGCATGTACAGCTTTCTAATAGTATGTATCTCTTGTTCAGCTACACAGCTGCCACAAAACTCAATTCGTCTGCCATTCAATACTATGAACAGAACATTTGGTAGGCTCCTACTCATCCTTCTTATCAATCAGCCATTATCTCTTCTATGATATTTTCCCAGCAGGGTGTCCCATTCCCTTCCCTTCCCTGGTAGTCCTTGCTTAACGATGGTTACAGTAAACTTCTCAAAAACTATTTATGACCTGACACTTTTGACACTCGGCAACAGGCTTATGGTTGCAGTCTTCCATGGTCACATGACTGCAATTAATTACATTTTTTTGCTAATTACCAGCCTTTTTGGTCAGGTTCCGGCAAATAACATCACAGGCTACAAAATAGTTACAAAATAGAGTCCAGTCATGTGGGTGCCTCATTGTACGACTATCATGACAGAAATTCCAGAGTCCATTGTGATGGTAAGTCAAACACTCCCAGTGTTCAGTCAATACTGAACATTTGTAGACCTTACTGGGGATCAGGGCATTTTCTTTTAGGCTTTTTACCTCGGCATTTCTGCTTTCCTTGGGTTTGCCCAAATCAGACTATTTATTTCCTGTTTGAGTATCAATGTTATCATGGTGGATTGGTATCAAAAATAAGAGAAATATTTATTCAGTTTCAAAAACAGAAGGAACACTGGGTGCTGTAATGTAACATCTAAGCTTTCATATCTGCTTTCGGATCTGAAGTTCCTTCTGGGCCTTCTAAGGGCTTTTTTTTACTACTTCAGGTGGGAGTATTAACAAAATGTTACACTGTGTGAAGCATTTCGCTTTCTGCTTAATCAGCTAGCCATTCTGTTCTCCCTAATGCATTGCATTTAATTCACCCCCTATTCATTTCACCCCATTTTTCTTTATCCTAAGAGTCAGCATTCCATAGTCCCTAAGCACAAGAACCCAACCGGCTGGTTTTTTTCCCGTCCCTCTTTAAGAATTTTAGAAAGTTGGCTTTTACCCAACTTTTATTTTAGCATTCTGAAATAATAATGGATCTGGCATAATGATAATCTCTCCTTCTACATCCAAACAATGTGTTTTGCATTCAGATGAGCCTAGAGAAAAGGAAGACAATTGGACAATGTTCTCAGGAACCAATAAAATGGGGAAGAACGGTTAGAAAAGTTGCTATCTGGAGGCCAGCACATTTTGCAGAATATTGTAGAATGCCACAATTCCTACCCCAGATGCCCCCCTTGCCGTCTCATTAGAAGCTTTTGCCCACTTCAAAAACATAATATTCATCTAACATAGAGGGAGATGCAGACGCCTCCACAGTAGGAATTCTACTTAATGAAACTCTTCGCTAAATCTTTATAGAGTAGTGAAGAAAGGTAGCTTTCACTCAGCCTCCAATATGATATTTGATATTCTATGATGCTATTCGGATCTATAAAATATTTTAATTGGTATTTATTTATCTCCTGCAGGTGAAAATTTTTAGCTGCTTATAAAGAGTAATGCAGAACAAAGTTGCTATGCAACCATATAATTTCTTTTTTCAGTTAGATATTAACAGTGAGAGACAGATTAGATTAACTCTTGGGGAACTGAGAGAGAAACAGTTGTCCTTTAATTTTCCTTTAATTCATTGTTGTTATTTGGACTGCAGGAATGGATAGAGAGAGCCTTAGCTAGGGGAACTGAAAGAAAATGAATACTCTGGGTGGGTCAAGATTTACGGATGATAATTGCCAGGATTTTGGCTGCTGCTTAATGCCAAGTCAGTCAATAATAAATCTCCCCTTATTTGTGATCTCATCAGGGAGGAGCAAGCCAACTTGGGACATATTACTGAGACCTGGTTGGGCCTGAAAGGTTCCCCTTTCTGAAATATGCTCAGCTGGATTTAGGGTATTGAACCAGCCAAGATGTCAAGGCAGGGGAGGTGGGGTAGCAATTGTCCTCTGGGAATCTCTGTTGATCTTCAAGCTCCCCAATCTGTTGCTTGTGAGATCCTATTTTAAAGATAAGGCTTACAGAATCAGTTGGACTTGTTGCTATTCTACTAGCATAGCAAAATCCCTGCCTGATCTACTAGAGGCTGCTTCAAGGTTGGTTGTAGAGTTGTCTGAGTTTATGAATTTGTGGGACTTTGATATGTTGTGCCTCAGGCTACCCTAAGCTCATGGTGGCCATGAGCCTATCCTGGGTCATTAATAGCCTAAATTGAAAAAGTGACCACATAGTCGACATTACAGCAGGGAGGACAACAGCCCCAAACATTCCCTTAAGCCCACTTTTAACTGGAACACTTCACATCTGGTTATCTGCAGGCTGTGGATGATAGCAGCCACCCCTTCCTTGGTGTTTCAAGTGGGGCAAACCCTCAAAACCAGATGGACATGATTCTGAGAGGGGAATATCCACTATCTTCCAATTCCAAACAGGTCTCAATTAAATAAGCCATGTCAGTGACCTCACCTATGATATGATCATGAATTAGGGCAATCTTAACACCTGTCTGCCTCTCAGCTCCTTATTTCCCACTTTGCCTCCCCCTCCTAGGCCAAGGGGACGCGGTGGCTCAGTGGGTTAGGACGCTGAGCTTGTCGATCTGAAGATCGGCAGTTTGGCGGGTCGAATCCCGAGTACCGCGTAGCAGAGTGAGCGCCTGTTACTTGTCCCAGCTTCTGCCAACCTAGCAGTTCGAAAGCACGTAAAAATGCAAGTAGAAAAATAGGGACCACTATGGTGGGAAGGTAACAGCGTTCCGTGTGCCTTTGGCGTCTAGTCATGCTGGCCACATGACCACGGAGATGTCCTCGGACAAGCGCTGGCTCTTCGGCTTTGAAACGGAGATGAGCACCGGCCCCTAGAGTCGGAAACGACTAGCACGCATGTGCGGGGGAACCTTTACCTTTACCTTTTACCTAGGCCAAGGGATTCATAGTTGCCCACCACCACCAAACACATAGCCCAATACCCTATCAACTTGGTGGAGCAGTGGGCTAATGCCTCCTTAAGTAACACCAGCTGCCTGCAGTTAGTGCAGGTTCGCATCCCACCAGGCTCAAGGTTGACTCAGCTTTCCATCCTTCCGAGGTAGGTAAAATGAGGACCCAGATTGTTGGGGGCAATTAAGCTGACTTTGTAATAATGCCGCTTGGGGTGTGTGTGAAAGCCCTAATAAGCAGGCATATACATAGAATGAAGGCTACTGCTAAGCTTGTAAGCCGCCCTGAGTCTTCAGAGAAGGGCGGGATATAAATGGAATTTTAAAAAAAACTTGTCCCACTGCATCCAGAATTAAACCTGTGTTTGCTTAATCACTTATCTGCCTTGCAGGGGCAAATGTCTACAGAGAAAGACCAACCTTTGTCTGCGCCACACACACCTTATAATTGGGGACAAAACCCATTCCTAAAAGTTAGAAAGGAGACAGACTGCCCCTCCCTAAGCCTTCTCACCAACTAGCAATGTACTTTGCAGCCAATGGGTGTTTCATAGCTGATTCTGCCCACCCTGGTTTTGTGAGCACCCATAACATTTTGTCAAAATTTCAAATGTCTCCAGAAGCCTCAAAGATTAGTTATGTTATACTTTTATCATAAAGGCCCCTTATGTTGGTATTTTATCTTGCCTATTTGATTTTACTTTCATGTTATATATTTTTAAATTTTAATGGTCATTGAGTGACTAAACATTACTACTAATACTGCTACATGGGGATGCTGTAAAATCCTATTTAAGGAATTGGAAGTGGGCTTGGGGGGGCAGGGTAGAAGTAATGTATTTTATGTATCTGTCATTTTAAAACCTTAGTTACTTTGCAAAAGTGAACGTGAACTTTCCATTGGGACACACAAAAGCTGGAATCTGATCTTTTCTGCTAGAGGGGAGTTGGTGTTCTTTTATCCTGACAGCAAAAGTAATCGGTAACACTATTAAAATGCTCCCTCTTGTCCTGTAAGTATCAAAATTCATGTCTGTCCAAGCATTGTTCTTTCTTCCTTGACAGAAATTGTTCTACTTGCTGCTTGCAGCCTCCATGTTAGCTTAGTTTCTGTCAAATTGCACTCCAGGCAACAGCCTTTGAACCAGACTCGTGTCATTTAAGCCTAAAGGCAATCACCTGAAACTTAGAATTCTGTGCTCTACCTCCTATACGGCAAGTGAATTTTAAATACAGGTGATGTGGCATGAAAAACAAATGTAGGTGTCTGTACAAATTGCGGTGATGAAACATGCTGCTACATCACAATGTAAATTCCATCCTTTAGTAATTGTAATCCTGACATTGGATACAAGTATGTAAGACGTGTGGTTTAAATTGTAATGTCACTATTCATGCTTCATCATTCCCATTGCCCCTTAATATCCTCCTGTGGATACCTATGAAAAGAACAAACCCAGTTATATTTTCATTGCTTCATTTGTAAGGATATATTTGGCAGACCATGGTAGGAAAGTTGGAGACAGCATGGGCATCTTGATGTTGATATTCCTAAGCACATCATGAGACTTGCATTTTGGATTATCTTAAAGTCAACTGTGCCTGCTGTCCAGATCACAAACTGCAACACTTTTCATTGCTGATACTTGTCCACAGTTCACTACAAGTTTCTAATCTTGGTGGGGGGTATTTTAAAAAAAACTTGCCTACAAATGAACTTCAGGACTATCCGCTCACTCAGGCTTATATGCTTTATATAATGGGCATTCAAGAATTGAAGTAAATAATATGGTATTGTTAGATGTTAATCTGGCCACTTCTAGCAATATTTCTATAAAACAATTCTCAAACAAGCTAGAGGTTAGAGAGTATCCTGAGGCATCTTTGTATTTACCTGTGGTTTTTGCCAATCTCTCACTTCATCACATCTGTTGAGTATTCAGAAATATCATCTTTTCTATGTTTGTGAAAGGACTGAATACTTTAACAATGATCAGTGGACATACTTGAACAATGGAAAATATTTTTCTACGTACTTAATTACAGTGGAAATATAACCCAAGCAATTAAGTTGCTGCAGCTCACCCTATTCTTAATCAAAAATTCTTGTATATCTGAATGCTTGTAATTTGTTGCTATTCATGGAAAAGGAACAGTACTTTCAGTTTCCTTAAACAGAACAGTGTGGCTTACTATATTACAAATAAATAAATAAAAATAAATTGGAAGTTTGATGGCCCCTTTCAATAGGATGCTTTCTCCTCAACCTATTACTCCATGTGCTGTTTCTTAAACCATTTTCACTGCAGCTGAGATGTTAAAAGATGAAATTGAAGAGTGCATTAATTTGCTTCTAAGTCTAAGCTCTGGCTATCTATTTAAATGGTACTGTAAAATTATATTCAGGTTGTAAAGAGACCACAGTGGATTGAACAATCATGTTAACAACTGTTATTAAGTGATTAACATCGAGTTGGAGTATACGGAAGATTAGATTATAACCAGTGAGATTGCTGTGTTCTGTCTCTTTATGGCATGCCTAATTAGTATGGTTCTATATTATACCCTACTCCATAAAGTTACTATGGTTAACTTCTCAGGATAGTCTGTTTGTTGATCATTGTGAAGTTAAAATACACCTTTCTCTTATGAAGGCTCTTCTGGAATAAACGTTAATTGCATAAATGTACCGTAAGCTAACCTAGTGTTGGTTTTAAAGAATCGAGAACAAGTGATATTCTATGGCATTCATAGACTCTGATGGATTCATGACTCTTTCATATATTGTCAGACTGATTAAAGAGCAACAGAATCCAGTGATAGATGGTAGAGGAAAGACCTAGGAGTGAGCATTATCCTAGGTGCTGATTATTCTAGAGATTACTTTGATTCCTACCCCCCCCCCCCCCGCAATCCTTTCTCTATAATAAACCTAAAATAAAATTCAGATACAGAGCAGGACAATCTGCAGTGTATTTCCTTTATTTGCCAAGAATGGAGAAGATGTGAGTCTTGTTGTCATGCAATGGGAAGAAGGAATGATCTTGAGACAGGAGAAAAAGCTACTAGGAAGTCAATGGACAGATAAAAGAAATAAGAATCTGAGGCAGAAGAGTGATCTCCCATTATCTCCCAAAGATAAAGACTGGGAGGGAGAAAGTGCTTTCACACTTGCAGGATTCTGTTTCTGTAACTTTATAAATAAATGTAGTATTGGATTTTCAGTGGTAGTACTCCCCCCCAATTCCTGATATCCATTGACATCTTACATAATAATAGTTACGCCTGGATTTAATTCATGCAGAACATTGCAGTTGTTCTCATTCTGTATCACCTTTCATTGGAGAGTAACTGGAAGCTATCATCAGACTAGGAATTCCTATTTTCATATATATCTACAATAACCTATACAAACAGATTTTCACTTGCTAACATAGTTTTAAACTCTTGCATAGGTAACCTACATCCTGAATTCCCTGTATATATACATCATGTCCACTCTACCAAACCAGACAACTCTCATTCAGACTTATTATATCCTTCCTGTTTCTTTTAGTGTCATAATCACCATAGTTGTACTATAGACAGCATTCCTTGAAAATAATAACGACAGAATAGTATTTAGGCTCCTTTTGGACGGTATGCTACAAGAATAAGCAATACCAAAATTTACCCTAAATATATACATGAGATTCAATGTAATCTAGGATCTCTAAAGGCAATGTACTGATGCCTGTGTCCAATCAGCTAGTAAGCACAAGCTGTATCTTGTCAGATTCTGGATATATCCAATCGGCTATGGTTTGCAAATCAAAGTATGATACAGGAATTCTGCCAGTTGTGGCATTTTTTTTAAAAAAAATCATGGTTATGCAACAATGGTTTAGAGAAATGTGTTAGTTTCATCTAGAGTGCAAAATTCTTATTCAAAAAGGCAGCTTTCCTATCCTACAGTAGTGATTGAAGTCAATCACCCATAGTATAGCAGGAGTTCATACTGTAAACGATCCTTTAAGGATGTGGATATTTCCTTAAAGCCACACATAATGTCAGGATGAGCTATAACTCCCTTTGTCACAATGATGATAATGAACAACCCACTCCCTGGAAATGAAGAAAATCTTCAAGAAGCTAGGAAACCAGCCATATTATGCTGTTTGTGGTACTATCCATGACATATGGTGGGACTTGGAGGAACAGATGAGAACTTCTGAGGTCTCAGGAAAAATGATGACATGCTTATTGAATGTTTGCCAAACTTTCTGTGGACTATAGAAGGAGAAATCTAATAAAAATCAAAGAGAAGCTGAACACATATAAAAAGGTAAAGGTAAAGGTTCCCCCGCACATGCGTGCTAGTCGTTTCCGACTCTAGGGGGCGGTGCTCATCTCCATTTCAAAGCCGAAGAGCCAGCGCTTGTCCGAGGACGTCTCCGTGGTCATGTGGCCGGCACGACTAGATGCCAAAGGCACACGGAACTGTTGTGACTCAGGGCCAGCCTGTGGGTCCGGCAGCCGGCTCAGATGTCTCGGATGACTCAGATGAGGGGGAGGAGGAGAATGTGGAAGACGAACTGGTTGATGATGGCTTGGAGGCTTCGCAGAGCCCCCAGCCGGGGCCCTCTTCTCAGCTGCGTGAGCCCGATAGTGCGGAGGATGATGACCCACAGCTGGCCCTGTTCAAGGACGCCCGACGCAGGAGGCAGTCGAGCAGGAACAAACAGAGAAAGGCTGTGGGACTCCTCGGGAGGAGGCACAGGGAGGCCACGCCCTGAACTCTAAATAAAAGGAGTGTTTGGGGAGGGGCTGGTTGCTGAAAGCAACCCTTCCATTTGAGGATTCAAGTTCCAGTGTTTTTGTTTCTTGTTCTGTTTGTGTAATAAATCTTGGCAGACGCTTTGCAGCCTCAGACGCTCTCCAGTCTCTACTGTTTGAACAGGGGTTTGCCTTATTGCAAGGCCGGTAGCAGGCTGGTTCAGAACAGGAACGCTGTTACCTTCCCACCGTAGTGGTCCCTATTTTTTTACTTGCATTTTTACGTGCTTTTGAACTGCTAGGTTGGCAGGAGCTGGGACGAGTAACAGGCGCTCACTCTGCTACGCGGCACTCAGGATTCGACCCGCCAAACTGCCGACCTTCCGATTGACAAGTTCAGCGTCCTAACCCACTGAGCCACTGCGTCCCTGAACACATATAGGATTTGTTAAAAGTCTTCTCAGCAGAGTAGTCTTTTCCAAAATGATGTATTCCAATTGTATGGGATTCTCAGACTGACTGGATCAATGAAGACGAGGCGAGTGAGTTCAGCAATGGTCATGTTTATTTGCTTGCAGGAACTGAACTGAGGAACTGAGCTGCAGCCTACAGCAATTTATAGCCTGGCCTCTAGGCGGCAGCCAATAGGTTTAAAAGCAACCCATTGCCTCCTAGGGGCAGCCAATAGCAGCACTGGAGACGGGGTGTCTGAGTTGCTGGGAACCGTTAGCTAGCTCCAGCTTACCACGTGGTGTTACAATGAAGCCCAATACATAACACCCCTCCCCTCTTAGAATGAACAAACATCATAGCAACAATAAGCGTGAAAATAACAAATTACAAGATTTAACAATAGTATGAATAGGTTTTCATTAACAATACAATAAGACAGTTAACAACATTATAGCTCTATCATTGTTTTAGTACAGTCTCATAGTCAACAATTATCACAAGTACATACAACATTATAGTTCCTTTATTTTACTATATAATCTGCTAAATAAGCAGGAGGATTGCGTGCCCTTGTGGAATGCCTCAGGGGTTCAGTCACTTTCTGGTCTACCAGCTTACCCACCGGGCTGGGCAGACCAGTGTCCTTTGATGCACTTGAGCCAGAAGGATTTGGTGTTCTCTGGCTGGCCTCTCCAGGTTGGCCCACCCCAGAGTCAGACTGTTCAGCAGAGTTGGCACAGCGGTTGTGAAAGTCAGGTTGGCTTGCTCCATCAGGGGATCCATGTTGCACTTCTGGACTCTCCTCCTCTACGGCCAACTCCTCATTGCTTGTGCTGTGAGAGTCTTCAGCGTCTATGCATGGGCTGACTTGGTTGCCAGTTTGGGGACCTTGGGAGGGACTTATGACACAGTCCTCACTTAGTGGTCATTCTGGAAACCGCTATCTGAATTGGTCAATGTGGCATCTGACAACTCTCCTCCCTCCAGCTCCACTTCGTAAGAGAGGGGACCAGATGATTTAGTGATTTTTCCAGGAACCCACAGAATCCCATGCCCATAGTTTCTAGCCCACACCCCATCACCCACTTGCAGCCCCCTCAGGGGTTTTGGTCAAGAGGCTTCTGCTGCCACTCTATCTGGATGCAACCTGTCCAGTTTCTGCTCTGCTCTGCTGGGCTTTTCCCTCTAGCCGTTCTAAGAGCCCGTGAAGTGGCTCTACCAATGCAGCCTTGTTAGGCAGAAATGCATAGTAGAAGTTGAAGAGGCCCAAGAATGCTTGTAGCTCTCCTTTTGATCTAGGGCTAGGTGCCATTTGAATGGCCTTCACTTTGGACTCAGCTGGGTGAATGCCGTTAGCATCAATGTGAAATCTCAAAAATTCGGTTGAAGAAACCCCAATACTGCATTTACTCTTTTTTAATTTGAGGCCTGCTTCACACAGCCTCTGTAGGATGGCTCTGAGCCTGCTGGCTAACACCTCTGTGGATTCCCCTGCGATAAGCACATCATCAAAATAAGGGCAAACACCCTGAATGCCTTTAAGCGTGTGTTCCATGATTCCCTGGAAAATGCCTGGGGCAACACTAACCCCAAATTGTAAACACTTCACTTTAAAAGCCCCCCCTGTGAGTCACAATCGTCTGAGCTGCGGCTGTGTCCTCATCAACCAGCAGTTGCTGATAGGCCTGTGCCAAATCTAACTTTGCAAAAATGGTGCCCCCTTGCAAAGATGCCAAGATGTGGTTCACCACTGGGACAGGGTATGCGTGTTGCTTAAGGGCTTTGTTCATTGTGCATTTGTAGTCTGCACATATGGGACGCGGTGGCTCAGTGGGTTAGGATGCTGAGCTTGTCGATCAGAAGGTCGGCAGTTTGGCGGGTCGAATCCCGAGTGCTGTGTAGCAGAGTGAGCGCCTGTTACTCGTCCCAGCTTCTGCCAACCTAGCAGTTCGAAAGCACATAAAAATGCAAGTAGAAAAATAGGGACCACTACGGTGGGAAGGTAACAGCGTTCCATGCGCCTTTGGTGTCTAGTCATGCCGGCCACATGACCACGGAGACGTCCTCGGACAAGCGCTGGCTCTTCGGCTTTGAAACGGAGATGAGCACCGGCCCCTAGAGTCGGAAACGACTAGCACTCATGTGCGGGGGAAACTTTACCTTTACCTTTACCTAGTCTGCACATATTCTAATTTCTCTGTTGGCCTTAAGTGGTGTTAGTATAGGAGTTTCCCACTCCCCACCATCAACTGGTTGCAAAATGCCCTGTTCTACAAGCTTGTCTATTTCAGTGTCAATTTTATGTTTGAGGGCAAAGGGAACCCTTTGAGGCTTAATCTAATGGGGACCACGTTGGGGTCTAGCTTGAATGATATAGGTGGGCCTGTGTGTGTTCCTAGGGCTGAATCAAATATGTCTGCAAAGTCCTAGCAAACTGACATTAGATTTGTGGCTTGTGTCCGGTTGATACTGGTTACTTGGATGCCTAAAGCATCAAACCAATCGAGTCCAATTAGACTCGTTCTCTGGCCCCCTACTACTATGACATCCAGGTGCCAAAAAAATCCCTTAAATTTAATGGCCAAGGTAGCTTTACCCTTGACTGTGACTTTCATGTTTTGAAAATCTGTTAAAATCATGTCGGAGGGCCTTAGCTTGGCCCATTTTCTACTGCAACTGCACACGAAATTAAATGTGTCCAGAGAAATGATGGAAACGGCTGAGCCTGTGTCCAACTCCATTTTACAGGGGACGCCTTATAGCTCCACCTGAAGTTTAAATTTGGGTCTGAGGGGATGTAGGGCCCAAGTGCAGCATACACTTCTGCGGCTTGCACAAAACCCCATGCTAAATGGCCCCTGAGCCCCGGTAGCTCTCCTGGTCAGATCTTCTGACTGGCACTTCGATGGCCAGTCCTTCTGGTGAGTTCTGCATACTGCTGCGATGTGGCCGGTTTTGCCGCAGGCCCGGCACGTGGCTGACCAGAATCTGAAGTCTGTATGTTGGTGGCAGCCTCCACAATCTTTACATCTAGGTAAGAGATCTGCCTTGTAAGGAGTTTCTTGTTGCTTGCTGCTGCGGTGCTGTGTGTCGGACTGTCTGTGCAGTTTGTTGACTTCGGCATCTTCTTCATCTTCTGATTCCTCTGTGCGTTCGGTGTCCTCGTGGTGGACTGTTTCTTCGCGTTGTATTGTTTTGGCAGGCTGGATTGTTCAGATGGCTCCCCCGGTGGCTTCGTCTGCCATGACTTCATCCTGGGCTTCAGTGAACAACAGATTGGGTCTAGCAAAAAGTTTTTGCTGCAGCTCTTGATTTCATAGGCCGCAGACGAGCCGGTCGCTCTTCAACGTCAAAAAATTTACACAGGCGTGTGGCCTGCCTCAAGGCCGTGATGTACTCCGACGCGGACTAACCGGGCTGCTGCAATCGTTGTTCGAAGGCGTAACACCAAGCAATCACCGACATCTTCAGCTGGAAATGTTCTCCAAGCTTCTTCTTTAGCTCAGTGTAGGAGACTGACTCCAGCGGCGTTGACACAAACAGGTTCTCAGCCAGATTGAATGTTGCTGGGCCGCACACACAGAGCAGAGTGGCAGCCTTCAGTCCATCTTCTGCAACCTGGTTCACCCGGAGGTAGTTTTTGACCTGGGACAGGTATGATGACCATCCTTCTGGTTGCTTGATGTCGAACTCTAGCAGCCGTCCGACCTTGGGCATTCTTCTTGTCTTCTCGGCTGGTTCCTGCGTCTTCTGATCCTGCTTCTCCGATTCCCAGGGACTGATCCACTGAGTGCGTGGTCACTAGCATGTCTGGCTAGCCAACCGTAGGGGGGGGAAATGCCTTTCCCACCAGGCGTGTACTGCCTCTCCCCTAGTAACTTTCAGCTCCTTCGGAGAAGCAGCATCCCACCTTCATTGCCAGTGTTGTGTAGTGAGTTCGTTGCACAGGAATGAAGACAAGGCGAGTGAGTTCAGCAATGGTCATGTTTATTTGCTTGCAGGATCTGAACTGAGGAACTGAGCTGCAGCCTACAGCAATTTATTGCCTGGCCCCTAGATGACAGCCAATAGGTTTAAAGCAACCCATTGCCTCCTAGGGGCAGCCAATAGCAGCACTGGAGATGGGGTGTCTGAGTTGCTGGGAGCCATTAGCTCCAGCTTACCACGTGGTGTTACAATTAAGCCCAATATATAACAATTAGGACACTAGATGCAACCACTCTCACACGGAGTAATTTATTCTGACTAAAACAGCAGCAAATTTGATACCTTAGAGTATGATAAAATCTGATAAATTTCAGATAAGACATTTAAAATAGAAAATGGTGTTATGAGTCTTTTCTTTCACCAGTGATAATTCAGTAAAATTAGTAAACACCCACTGATCTAGAACTAATATTCAATGTTTGCATGTGAGTTAACCCCACTTTCCTGAAGTTAAACTGGGATGATAGATTGAATTCTCTGAAGCTATGAGAGGTGGGTGGCAGGGGTGGGGGGAATCTTCATATAATATGCCTTTTTGTAATTGATGTTTTGTGAGTTATTACCCTCATCATGAGTTCTTCTCCCAAAGCAGCCACACATTCTCAAAATTTCAAATATACTCAGTGGTCCAAAAACCCTGCCAAAATGCTAATGCACTGACACTGTTAGTGTGATCTAGACATTCCTACTATTAATGCATTAGAAGCAAACAAAAGGACCAGGAAAGGAAATGAAGGGCAGAATCTCTTTTTCCATGAATATTTAAAACTTGTTTATTGTTGCTGCATTTTTAAAATATATTTAATATATAATTTACCATGTTTGAGTCTATTCTTGTATGCATTTATTTTTCTAAACAATGTACTTCAGGCCAATGCCAATGAAAGTCAGAACAAAAGAAGGTGTCATGTTGTTCACACATTACGCTAAGAGCAGCAGCTAGAGGGCAGGAATAATTGGAATTTTTCACAGTACAGAGATATAACTACTAATTAGAACACAACCGGGACAAACATAAAGCTTTGTGGATGCTTAGTGTAAATGGTTCAGCGATGACACAACACACAAGATGTCTAAATACCTATCCAATAAGTGGTATATATTTATAGGAGCAGTACCCATTAAGCAATTAGCTGATTCTGTTTATTGCCTTATTGCTATTTCATTTTTCTTGATTCTAGTAGATGCGACAATTCTATCTATGTTCTATTATATTTTATTCACAATAATAGCAGCATAGTTCAAAACACGTATTTAACACTGATTTAACTATCAAGAGCATAACAAGCTCTATTTATTAGCTGGAAGATTAAAACTTTGAAAGCTTCCTTACAATAGAAGAAGGGGAAAGAGGTCATTGCATCACAAACTTAGCATGAAAGAATGCAGATCCTAATCTCTCTTTCCATTTTTTTACATACATCTGTCTTGTTGTTATATAGACAGTCATAAATCTAACTATTGCAGTGAAACAGTCCTGAAGTTTGAGTAGATGAGTAGAAAACGTGGAAATAGATTAATGGTTTCTAGAGCTATACAGTGAATCAAATCCTATCATGAGCTGTCATTGCAATCTTACCCAACTTGATGTTGTCTAATGGTATAGAGATGATACAGGATGAAGAAGGATGACCAAAGATAATTCAATCTCTTATGCTATGTAACTTTGAAAAGGAAAGGAATTTCATGGACATTTTAAAATATAGCAGGAGTGACACTCAAAGAGGAAGAAAACCGTTGAAATATCATAGGTCTAATGCCAAAGCAGTTACTATAATCCTAGGCAATATCATACATGGTAGAATTCCCAGCATCAGTATTTCGTTATTTTCAAGACCATCAATGGTCATTTGATCCTGCTAATGTAGTGATATACAAATACTGTAGCTTTTCAATAGAAATCTCGGAGTCTTGGAGTCTTAGTAGACAATCACTTCAATATGAGCCAGCAGTGTGGTGCAGCTGCCAAAAATGCCAACACAGTGCTAGGCTGCATTAACAGAGGGATAGAATCAAGATCATGTGAAGTACTAATACCACTTTACAATGCCTTGGTAAGGCCACACCTGGAATACTGCATCCAATTTTTGTCACCACAATGTAAAAAAAGATGTTGAGACTCTAGAAAGGGTACTGAGAAGAGCAACAAAGATGATTGGGGGACTGGAGGCTAAAACATTTAGGGAATTGCTGGAATTGGGTATGTGTAGTTTAACAAAGAGAAGGGTGAGGGGTGACATGATAGCATTGTTCCAATATCTCAGGGGCTGCCACAAAGAGTGAATGCTCCAACACTGGAAGTTTTTAAGAAGAGACTGGACAGCCATTTGCCAGAAATGGTATAGGGATTGGACTAGATGACCTCCAAGGTCCCTTCCAACTTATTATTATTATTAAATTATATTATTATTTCCATATTTTTCTTATTGTATAATTTAATACTCAGAATCATAGAATTGAAAAGGGCCATTTAGGCCAGTAAGTCTGACCCTGTCCCTGCTACAGGAATCCAAATTCAGGCAGCACAGCCAGATGGCTGTGCAGTCCCTGCTCGAATATCTCCAATGAAAGAAGCCAACTATCTTTCAGGAATTGATTTCATTATTGAATTGCCTTTATTATTAGGACATTTTCCTTAAAAATTCAATTGAAATCTGCTTTTCTGTAGCTTAAATTATTCTGTGTCTTGTTTTCCAAAATAAGTGATATAGGAGCTTGTTGTTTTCATGAAAAATATTTTGTCTATAAGAAGTAAGCAAATAAAGAACTGAATTTTGGCTGGATTGTTCTATATGTCATTCTTGGGTGGGCCTGACTTAACTCTCCTAGAATAGTTTTTTTTAATTTGGTTATTTTTTTACTTTGATTTGATAATGGAAGATTTAGTATTGGTTAATATTCCTTATATTCATCTGGCAAATAAAATTTCCCAATTCTTTCGATAATTTTAAATATGCTATTATGCTTGTTGTAGCTATGGTATAGAATAAATGCTAAACAGAAGACAACAGCTTCTTTACTGCTGTGTTGTTCAGTCACTAAGTCATGTCCAACTATGCGACTCCATGGACCATAGCATGCCAGGAGCCCCTGTATTCCATTGTCTCCTGGAATTTATCCAAATTCATGTTCATTGTGTCTATGACTAGCTAACCATCTCATCCTCTGCCTTGTCCTTTTGCTTCTTTATTGCTGAGCTATATTCTAATTTTGAATACATACATTAAATGGTTCTTTAACTAAAATAAAAATATAATTGGTTGATCAGTTAACCATTGCTGTAACTGGTTATATAAACAGATTAAATTAAATTTGGTTTATTGCCTCCTATGTTAATTCATTTGACAAGTTTCAAGGCTTGAAGCACAAAGGTGTTCTTTTCTCTAAAGAATCCTATAATCAGATATATTAGTTCCATTCATATCATAATAAAGTCATTGAAATTTGATCCTGTGTATGATTATCATCAATGCAAAACATGATTCATAATTGTGAACAGCCCTTCAAAAACCATGTTCAGAGCTTTGTAGTAAACAGTATAAGCTTATCATCCTTGAATATGGCATTAAATAAGCCTAGGTGCAATTATATATTTTTAGACTGTAATCCCTGTTTCATGTGCAATATTGTCATGGAAATCAATCACATTTTGAGCACAGTATTGTGTACAAGACTATAGCCTTAGAATTGATATGAGATTGTATATAGCTACAATTGTAGTGTTATTAGGTAAATGAGAATCCAGATAGTATTACTCCAACTTTAATCTTTTTATGTAAGGTAATTTATATTGTATAATCTTATTCTGAAGTGCTGCCATGGAAAACTACCCCCCCCTCATGAAAATAATGAGGACATTCTGTCTTTTGGATTACTTTAGCTGAGAGAAACCTAAAGAACCAACCCTACATTAATTATTGTTAACTGAAGCTCTGTAGGACTGAATCAAGTATTTCTATTTTTATTCTTTATCCCTTAGTGTTTTATTTTCCCTGCTTTTTCTTATACAAATGAATTATCCTTCTCTACAGAGAAGACTCTAAAATGTAATATCTAACAGCTGTTTAGTACAGATACAAACAGAAACCATTCTAGGAATGGTGAGCTAAAATAAGGTGGATGGTCATAATGAATGGAAAAAGCTTGAAGCAGTATTCCTGTGTGGCATCTTTGCTGAGAGATGCTATTCAGAATCCATCTCACAAACAACATCTGGCAAAACCAAAGATGCAAAGAAATATATGTAAATATATATATAAATGTGCCTATGTTGCACAATAATTGAAAGAACTCACTAGTTCCTTTGGAAAAAAAAGTTGGGAAAGTAGTATGAGATAAACCCGAATATTGACCTCACAATGTGCACAATAGAATTCCAGCAATAATGGATTGGTCATGAGTAGGTGACGTAATATGAATGGAGCAAGATGTGAAAGTACAGAAAAAATAAACCAGCCATTTAGAGAGCCAAAATAAATGAGAATCATGATTGGTGTGTAAGTATCTGCTTAGGAAAAGATAGATTTGTTTCAAACACACAAATACCACTTAAGATGCAGAAAACATGGTCTTTTTATAGAGGGAGTGCTGGTGTGGTCCAACTAATTTAGCTGTGTTGAAATCCTAAAGGGAGGGGAGACAAAAAGTTAAGGATGGGTTTATGCTAATTGCTGCAAGGTTCTCCTTGCATGGAATATGAGGGTATCAGAGTTGTATGTGAAATCATATTATTTGTTAGTATCAAGAATAGATGTCTGAAAACAATAGGCGTGAAAAAAAGTACTGAAAGAAACATGAGTAAAAGTAACATGACTACAAAAAATGGGGGGGGGAAATGAGAATTAAATTTTAAAAAAAAGAGAAGATACAGGAAATCTCCCAGCAGAATGAATGGAATGTGGACAGAGAGGAAAGATAATACAGATTAAAATAATTATAAGTATCAGAGTAGTATGTCAAGTTCTGCTAAGAAATGAAGTGCTATCTCGGTATTCAATATCAATTGGTTCTGGGAAGGATGATGGGTACTAAAAACAATGAGTGCCAAACAAACAGGTGACTTACCATGTGACTCTTTGTTTTGGCTGGGAAAACTTTCTGACTGCTGTTTTTCCTATGTCAGTGACCTTCCCAGCATGGCAAATTTCCTGTCCTCCCTCTGCAGCTAACTTCCTCTTTCTTTTGTTGTTGAGCTGCGAAGTCGTGTCTGATTCATCGTGACCCTATGGACAACATTCCTCCAGGCCTTCCTGTCCTCTACCATCTTCTGGAGTCCATTTAAGCTCACGCCTACTGCTTCAGTGACTCCATCCAGCCACCTCATTCTCTGTCGTCCCCTTCTTCTATTGCCCTCAATCTTTCCCAGCATTAGGCTCTTCTACAGTGAGTCCTTCCTTCTGATTAGGTGGCCAAAGTATTTGAGTTTCAACTTCAGGATCTGGCCTTCTAAAGAGCAGTCAGGGTTGATCTCCTCTAGGACTGACCAGTTTGATCGCCTTGCAGTCCAAGGGACTCGCAGGAGTCTTCTCCAGCACCATAGTTCAAAGGCCTCAATTCTTTGGTGCTCAGCCTTTTTTATGGTCCAGCTTTCACTGCCATACATTGCAACTGGGAAGACTATAGCCTTGACTATACGCACTTTTGTTGACAGGGTGATGTCTCTGCTTTTTAGCTCTTTCTTTTGTAGTGCACCAAATACCAAAGAAAGTACAAATATCAGGACATTTTCACATCAAAATGCATTGAGTACCAAATTCAACAAGTTTTGAACACATCAAATACAAGGTACCACTGTATGTATGTATGTATGTGTATATATATATATATATTGCTAACAAAGAATTAAAGGAAGACTGATATGGCCATTTCAAACTCATTTGTTCTCATCAGTCAGCCATACCCATACCCATACCCATGTTTGGGGCAAATACTTAACAAATACTTAACACATATCTCCCTTGCCTCTCAGCTAACAAAGCGAGAAAGAGCCCATGGCTTAGAGGTAAAACAACTTCCTAATGTGCAATCAGCCCAGGTTCGAATCTCAGAAGGGTATGGCTGACTGATGAGAACAAATGAGTTTGAAATGGCCATATCAGTCTCCCTTTAATTCTTTGTTAGCAATAAAAAAAACCACAAATATGAGCTGTCACTGTTGTAACTACAGCCTGCGGATGGCCTTGGGTTAGGCTGAAACAGGCAATAAGATTTGTCCCATGTTTGGGGCCTAGCAAGGTATTCTAAAATACTTAACAAATACTTAACACATATACATATACATACACACACACACACACACACACACACACACACACACACACACACACATATATATATATATATATATATATATATATATATATATATATATATATATATATATATATAGAGAGAGAGAGAGAGAGAGAGAGAGAGAGAGAGAGAGAGAGAGAGAGATGTGGATGAGGAGGAAAATACATATAAAAACCATACAAAACTGAAGACAAGAGAAAGATATTCTATAATATGTATAAAGATAAAAACTATAGTCCTAAAACTGTGGTTAAAGGAAGCACTGAATGTCTAAGATAGAGACAAAACAGCACTTTGGAAAATTAGGAAGAAAAAAAGTTAGAAAATAGATAAAAAATAAATTAGCCAAATATTTAGACTGGCTGTAGCATTTTTGTCCACCTAACAAGACCTTCTCAAGGATCCAAGATAGGCAGATATTTTTGTTTGATGGTGTTAAAGGTGTTGTTGTTACAGAATATAAGCTGTTCCAAGTAAAGCAGTCTTTCACAATTAACTGATGGTGGTTTTGTCAATGCCAATGGTGTTCAAAGGGTGTTCCAGTTGCTTTGGAATTGCCTCCAAAGCATCCATTACTATTAGTACAAATTTTGCTTTCTTTTGCCACAGTCATTCTACTACTATTTGCAGATCTTTGTATTGTGTGATTTTCCCCCCCCACACCAGTTCTTCCTCTTCTATTCTGTTTTCTCCAGATGTTTCTGCAACATCTATTATTTAGACTTCCTTGTCTTTCTTATTGACAATTGTTAAGTCTTGAGTATTATATGGCAGGTGCTTGTTTGTTTGAATTTCTAAAATCCCAGGGCACTTTAGCATCTTCATTTTCCATTACTTTGTCTATTTTCTGGTCCTAACAGTTCTTGCTTTTAGGCAAATGGCATTTCTTGCACAACGTCCAATGCACTATTGTCATGCCATTATTTGTAAGCCTGTGCAATCTTGTTACAGCAGCTAACTAAGTGATCCACTGTTTCTTCAGTGTCTTTGAAGAGGCAGTATTTGGTGTCTGTCGCTGTCTTCTCAGTTCTGACTTTGTATGTATTTGTTCTTAAGGTTTGAACTTCTGCAGCTAGAATTAGTGCCCCTGTCCTTTTCTTCAGCTTTCCTGCTCTTAGCCATTGCCAGGACTTATTGTTATCTGTTTTGCCTGCTATTTTTTTAAAAAAATGTACTGGCCACATCATACTGGCCAAATCTCCAGTCCTTTCGCCGCGACCTCAAAACACTCCTTTTCCACCTGGCTGACCTGGACTGACAGGCATTTTAATTATATTTACAATTTTTAATTTATTTTTAATTTTTAATTTTAATTTATTGCACAGATGATTTTAATTTTATTTGTATCTTAATTTCTGTACTTATTATATGTTTTGTTGTTAGCCGCCCTGAGTCCTTCGGGAGATAGGGCGGGATATAAATCCCATTAATAAATAAATAGATAAATATTTTGCCTTGCCATGTCTGTTTTCTATTCTTCATTTAGTCTTTCTTGTGGACCAGTTTGGTCCTTTCAATACCCAGTAAGCCTTCTTTATTGTTCTCAGATAGTCTTCCAGTGCCCTTTTTCCTTCAACTGTCTGGTGTATTTGAACATTCCACAGCAACCTATTTTTCCATGTTAAGTAGAGTCTGTCAACATCATTGCATTGGTTAATTATTTTTCTGGTCTTCCTATCCAGGGCTTTTAGTTCTGCTTGAGTCCAAACTGGTATTCCATCTGTGTATCTAAATGACTGGAACTTTTCAGGTGTTAATTGCCGTGATGGCATTTCCTCCATTGAGTTTGGATTTTAAGATCTTCACTCGCATGATGTATGTACTTCTAACCCTCTTCTTAACTTCAGTGTGCTTCATGTTGTCATCCTGAGGGATACCCGGGTATTTGTAATGATCTTCTAATCTTCTAATAATCTAGACTCTTAATGTTATTTCCATAGGGCGTTTTATGACCCTATAAAACACACTTTCCAAGCTCATCATAAGTCCAGAACATCATTAAAGGAATGATTGTAATTCGAGAACTACCTATAACCACTTCCCTTCCTTGCCAGTGGAAATATACTAATAAATGAAATAACTGCACTTTTGTTTCTTGCTTGTTGGTTCTTGCTTGGGACAGTACTTTACTCTCCACTGCCATAATAATGAATTGCTTTCTTTGCACCTTCTCTTGTTTCTTTGTGTCTTCTTTTTGAAAATAACATGCGAAACAAAGTACTTATATAGCAATGCCCCCTCCGCCCATTATGAAATAATGCAGCCTTTGCCACAGAATTCTTGTTAATGGCCTTACTAAACTGTGGAATTTGGAGTCTGAAGAGCCGACATCTGGAGAGTAACAATTTCGATCTAACTATCCTAATGCCAATTATATTTTCTTTCATTCAACAGGTGAAATAGTTTATATTTTCCAAATATATTTTATATTTCTTTGATATTTTATGTTTACTGATTACTCCCTATGAACTGCTCTATTCTGTACTCATTATTACATGTCATCTTTTTATTCTGTGGCATACTGCCTAGTTTTCAGGGGGGGAAAACCCTATGCTTTAAATCAGACACGTCAAACTCGCGATGTCATGTGATGTTGCGCAACATATTGGGATGGTTTTGCCAATGGCCGCAATGGGGTGGGTGTGGCTTCCGCATGATGCATCCGGCCCATGGGCCGGCAGTTTGACACCTCTGCTTTAAATAAATGAATGAGTATAAAGTCATGGGAATGTAACTCTAATGGTATTCAAACTAGGTATAGATGGGCTGAATTGTATCAAAGAAACGTGGTTCAAACCTATTATGTTAAAACTATGTCTAAGTAGCTTTGATAAAATGGTAATAACCTTTTGAACCATTCAACTACCACATCCTAATATTACTCCTTATCTGAATACTGTAGATTTACCAATATTTCCATCAATATTGTATACACATCCACAAGAGAGAGTAAAATTCTTGCACTCCAAAAAGCAAACTTGCATTTTCAAACTTCAGTTTCTTCCAACTATTAATATCCATTCACAAGAGTCAAGGTGGAAATAAAGAGCACTGCATTATAACATTGTAACACATTTATGTAGATGTCATAATTCATGAATTTCAACAGAAGTTTGGATCACTTCCAGTTTAATTTTCTGAAGTCAAAGTTTGCAGCTGATAACTTCCAGCATAATGTGTTAGATGCATCTCCTAAAGCTGTGAATTGGAGTAACAACATTTTGGCTATACTTTTTCATCAGAAAGCATCATTTAAGGGGTTTAAGGTCTGAGGGCAAAACATCAGAGTCACTTTATGTGGACACAGCAACATAGCTAGCTTCATAAATTTTGTTGCAGAGAGCAATAATCAATACTTCATGTTTAATGATGCAAAACTGAAATTAGTATAGATTTTATGCCTTCTGCTCTTCCAAATTATACAAACTTTAGTAGCACTTTCTGTAGTTGCTCTATTACCATTTTCCATAAAAAACAAGCCAATAATATTTAAATGAATGATTGAATGGCACCTAAAATGTTAGAGACTACTTTTTTAAAAAGAAAAAAACTTTTTGTTAAGTATTTAGCCTTAGGTTTATATAAAATAATGTCAAACACATAAACAAAATGATTTATGGGAGTCTTGCAAGTTTTGTTACCCTTAGCCACATAAAAAGGCAATTGTAAATTGTTTCCACATTCTAAATTACCTTATGTTGCTTTGGGACATACTGAAAACAAAATTGACCCCTAGAGTGCTTTGGAAAATAGAAAGCGCTACTTTTAGATTCAAGCATCCTATTGGAAGATTTTTTTTCAGGAAAATGTGGGGAGTTATTTCAGTTTACACATGCCAGAAAAAAGGAGGGATAGATTTTTGAAGAAGGTTGGAATGAAAGATGAATGCGATGACAGGATTTTTTTTCAAGTTGCTGTTAAATGGATTGAGAATGCTATGTGTTTAAAATATAACATTTCAATTGTTTTACTGCAAAATGAGAATGGGCATGAGTTCAGAAAATAAGAAAAAGTTGGAAAAAATTCTACACATTCTGACTGACCTACACAAAAGTTATTGTTATAATACTGATCAGCTCTCTGGAGCAATTGTAGAACAAAAATGGGATTATTAATACATCTGTAGTGGACTGCAATGTTATTGCCGTTTTTTAAAATATTGAGTAAGAGAACTAAAATATGCTAAAATACTGAGGACTTATTTTCATAATTATTTTTGGGAAGAAAGTTTCAAAGTTTAATAAAATGTTTGAAAGAATAGTGTCCTTCAACCCTCTCTATTAGTTTTGTATTCAAATATTATACAAAATACTAACCCAGATGGCTAGAGTCTTTCCATCTATCTGAAAATAATGGTTATAAGTTCAAGCTAATGTAATCAATTGGAGAGTAATATTTACTAAATTAAGCTAATATTTTAATATCTGCTGTTTGTTTCTCTGCAGGAAGAACTCAAAAGACTACAGCATACCTTGGAGCAAGTTAGTGATGGAAAATATTTACTTGAAAAGTAAGTACATTTTTAGATTTCCATATTAAAGTCCTGCACAAGTTTTAATTAACTTTTGCTTAGATTAAGGAAAAGTTTAATCAACTACAGTCCAAATAAGTGTCAACATCTAATTTGTAGAATAAGATAGAATTTCATTTAATTTTATGTAAGTTTAATTTCTAGTCCAACCCCCTTGAGCTGAAGAAGACCTCCAAGGTCACTTTCAGCTCTATTCGGATTCTGATGTAAACTTACTTCCTTGATGTCACATGTTTACTCCCATGCAAAACAAAAACTGTAAATCCCTCCATCAGTGAATGAATGAATGAATGAATGAATGAATGAATGAATGAATGAATCAATCAATCAATCAATCAATCAATCAATCAATCAATCAATCAATCAATCTACTTGTCTATGACAGAAGTGTATAGTGTAGAATAGATCCCTGTCCCAATGCAATTTAAAAAAAGAAAATGAGGGCTTGTGGGGAAGAGGAGAACCATTTGTGGCTATTTCAATAATACCAATAAGGAACAAAAAAGCTGATTGTGCCAGTGGCTTCAGGGGAAAAGAGGTCTTAGGGAAGGATTTGTTGAATTTTAAGGGGAAAGGTATCCTGCATAGCATAAGGGAAAATAAAAATGAAAAGGTTGTGTGTGTGTTTTTTTTAAGGAATTGGAGATCTTTAGATGATGGTAAATCATAAACCAAATATTGGTAATAGATAAACAGACAAATATAAAAAGCCTGAAAACTGTGAGAAAGTGCAAAGCTTTCGTGATAGAGACAACTAGATTAGGGAACAGGGAGCCAAAGTAAGGATTTAGGAACATCACCAGTTTGGAAGAAATTCACAAATTAAATTAAGGGTGCCCTATTGCTAGAGGCCTTTATATAGTCCCCAGAATCCCTAGAGCACTGTTTGCTAAGAATGTCACTTTAATGGCAGTGCTGCAGGCACTTCATATACAGACATCATCAGTTTAGCAATCATATGTTATACATAGTCCAAGCCATCCTCATTAAAGCAGTAGAGTTAAATTAGTCAAAACAAAGGTCCATGTCACTGGAAGATTGGCAAATTAGTTTGCTCTTATTTGTGATTTTGGGGGAAGACTAATATTTTGTGTTGAGGAAAGCTATTTTAAAGTAAGCAGGTTCAGCATGTTTTGTTTCAAAGTGGATAAGAATGAATAGATTATACTGAAGAACTTCTTTTCTTAACAGCCATCAGCTTGCTATGGACATGGACATGGAGAATAATATTGAGAAATATCATATCAATTTACAGCCCTTGGAATCAAAAGTGAAAGTGTAAGTGACCTAAAATAATTTGACAATTACAATATTACTTGACTTCAGGGGATCTTGTTGGCCTGGCCAATTGACTTCAGGGTATCCGTGCCTTCGTTGTTATTTAACTATAAGGTAAACAAAAAAAAATGGCAAGGAGAGCAGATCAGGGCCCATTCAGATTCCATAAACTAACAGTTCTGCATGATAATACAATGTGGAATTTAGGAAGATATTTTAGTGTGGCTCATTGATTTCGGAACAAAGAAAAAATGCTGAAAGAGTCAGGATGGGCTTGCCTAAGACGTAGCAATATGACATAGCCCTTGTCTTGCATTTTAATCACAGGGATGCTGATCATATAATATCAAAATATTTTTGTGATGTAGCCGTACACAAAAGATAAACTGTGAAGGAAAGAAAATCTTTTCATTTTTTTGACATTGTGGAGTTAGTTTACAAATTACATTTAACATAAGATTTTGGAACAGAATGAGAATGAAACCCAATATCCAAGGAGCAGAATACAGGATTTCCCTCTCTTCGATTTCCACCATACCTCAATCCCTCCAGATCTTTTCTGAGGCATGTCTCAATACCTTTCAGCTGAGTTGGAGAGGGGCCAAAGGATAATCACATCAGTCTGTTGCAGAAAAACAACAACATATCATTGGTGCAGTTTTCAGAGAGTTAGGAGCAGCTGTGGCTTCTTTGAAAATGTTCTCTCGATTGCAACAAGTATGTTGTCATACAGAAAACTAGTATGTACCTGACCATTTCTACCTTCTTCTTGTTTTGATTTCATTTGGTCTTGCTTTAGGGCAATAGGTAAAAGCAGATATAAATAAATCCTTTGACAACTTCACAACCAAATATAGGTATCATATGCTTCCACCACTTCCATGGAATTTATTTGCTTGTTTCGATATATTTTAGTCTTTATAATACTTTTGGTTATGGGTTTTTGTGTGTGTCTGAAAGTCAGTTATGTCACTGAAAATAAGAACTTCTGTAAGTCCTGGGATTTTTGTGATGGGAAAGCAAGTTATTAGCTTTTAAAAATTATGATCATCAGCAATTCAAACACTGTTCCAGAGATATATGGGCTAATATAATAATAATAATAATAATAATAATAATAATAATAATAATAATAATAATAATAATAATAATAATAATAATAATATCGCAGTCATAGAGAACTGAAGCATACAGTTAATTGATATCGCGGTACCAGGAGATGCCAGAGTTGATGAAAAAGAACTGGAAAAAATTACGAAATACTGCAACCTGGCCATCGAAATTACGCGATTATGGATGAAACGTGTAACAGTGATACCCATTGTCATCGTGGCACTGGGAACTATGTCCAAAAACTTTGCAAAATACATCAGCTTCCTGCAATAACTCCAGCAAAGCTACAAAAAACTGCGCTACTCAGAACATCTTAAGGAGATACCTGGTTGATACCTAGGATGCTGGCAGCAACCCGTGTCAACCATTAGTGCCAGTCAGTTTGAATGTTCAGTTGACTGAGGTTCATTTTTAATGAATAAAATAATAATAATAATAATAATAATAATAATAATAATAATAATAATAATAATAATAATAATAATAATAATAATAATAGAATTGGAAGGGATCTTGGAGATTTCTAGTCCAACCCCCTGCTCAGGCAGGAAACCCTATAATATTTCAGACAAACTTCTTAAAAACTTCCAGTGTTGGAGCATTCACAGCTTCTGGAGGCAGGTTGTTCCACTGATTAATTGTTCTAACTTTCAGGAGGTTTTTCTTAGTTCTAGGTTGCTTCTCTCTTGCCCTCAGGTGCTTTGGAGAATAGCTTGACTCCCTCTTCTTTGTGGCAACCCCTTAGATCAGGGTGTCAAACTGCCGGCCTGCGGGCCAGATGCTTCATGCTGAAACTGTGCCCACCCCATTGCTGACAATGGAAAAAAAGTTGTGAGTTTGACACCCCTGCCTTAGATATTGAAACACTGTTATCATGTCACCCCTTGTCCTTCTCTTCATTAAACTAGACATACCCAATTCCAGTAACTGTTCTTTATATGTTTTAGCCTCCAGTCCCCTGATCATCTATGTTGCTCTTCTCTGTATTCTTTCTAGAGCACTGGTGTCAAACTTGCCACGTCACGTGACGTGTTGTGACTTTTTTTGCATTGCCGGTACTGGGGTGGGCACAGCCTCCATATGATGCAACTGGCCTGTGAGCTGGCAGTTTGACACCCCTGTTCTAGAGTATCGGCATCTTTTTTCTATCATGGTGATTTCTTTGTGTGTGTGTGTGTGTGTGTGTGTGTGTGTGTGACACTGAAAAGAGCTATTGGTTCTGGCAATCACAGACTGTCTACAAAAAGAATCTTTTTGCAATTTTTTTACGATTAATTGCTCTATCCATTTTTTATCCTTTATTTGCAATGAAGAAGAAGCAGAGAAACGGCACAAGAATTTAAGGAACTGCATTAGAATATCATAAGGCTATTTTCTGGAAGTTCTCTTCAGACAAGTATTCAGTTGTAATGTTAAGAGCAATGTTTTGTATTAACTACTATACTTCGCAGGAAGCTATTCAAAATCCAAAGCTTCTTTGATATTACACTGCCATCTGGTGTTTGTAGATATCCCATCTAAACAGTTCAGAATATAATACCTGTTTTTTTAAAAAAAATGAAGCTTCTTTCACAAAACAGCAAAAAGGGTAATAAGAAGACAAGAAAGAATAGAAAACAAATATATTTTTATTTCTATTTTATATAACTGTTTCTGAAGAAATTCTGTCTAAAATCAAAGCAGTTTGTTCTGCAGAGTTTGGGAAGAAAGCAGATTTTTGTCTGACCAAGACTCTAGAAAGGTTTTGGGAGCAACAGTGGTGGTGCACCAACTGAAATATCATACAGATGTTTCTTGTTGAAAAGTTTATGAATCCACATTATTTTGTGGAAGATAAAAGTATCAATGGCTCCTAGTTATGATGCATACATGAACGTTGAATGAAAAGTAATGCCCTTAGGATTATAGCTTGCAAAGACATAGCAGTATGGACAAACTAAATGTCAGTGCTGCAAACATTGACATGTTTTTGCACTGACAATATAAGAGCCAGCCTTTTGCTTTAACTGTTTGGTTTTGAATCACTAAAGCGTGGGTGGAATGCAACCCGGATGTTTTGACAAGATAAGGAATAGCTGCTTCAGAAGGGAAGTGAAACTTCGTGTGTTAAATTAATTGGTAAATGTGATTCATGACATGTAAATAAGGGAGGAAAATTCTGTATGATGTGGTGTGTCAAGGGAAGGAGAATTCAGATTCTGGCATCCATCCATGAGTGCCGATGCTCCGTTCTGCTCATTATAGACTTTTTTAGAATAAATAATCAAGCAGTGCTCTTTGATGTGTCTTTTTTATCGGAACCATGACATCAAAAATGTTGACATCTTTAGCATCTGTTCTTTGACTTCAGTTGAAGGAAAGTTGTAGTGAGAAAAGATTCTGTTGCTATTTGTGAAATGAAAGCCTCAAGTAAGTACACTTCATGCAGTCTGTTGTGATTAAACCTTTGTCTGCCAAAGTAAAGAAAATGACCACCAATTTTTTTTAATGATACTGTTCATATGAGTTCTGTCACATAGTCCACAAACAGGGTCAAAAATGGTGAACTACAAAGGAATATGACAACAACCAATAAGTTCCATATGAGAAAGTTTGATCAACTGACAATCCACAATTTACTCAAAATGCATTTGAAAGGGACACTGGGTCACATTATTGATATTGTTCAATACTGGTTGATTATGCAGGTTGGATGCCTTTCAAGAATTGAAATTTGCCAATAATTTTTGTCATGCCAAAACAATGAAGGTGAGAAATTTCTACTCAGAATTGTGATAATCAATAAAACATTGGTTCATCTTTATGACCGGGAAACAAAGCCCCACTCCATGGAATATTAACACAATCCCTTGCAATCATCATTGTCTTCATCATCATTATCATCATCATCATCATCATCCAGGCTTCAGCATGAAAACTCATTGTTAATTTTGGGGAATGAAGATGGTGTTATTCACATGGATTTCTTTGAATATGACATCAGTATGAACTCAGTGCTACAAAACTTTAATTCAGAAGCACAAGAAGGACATTTCCCCACTAAGGACCTTGTTAGGTAAAGGTAAAGGTTCCCCTGCACATGCGTGCTAGTCGTTTCCAACTCTAGGGGCCAGTGCTCATCTCCGTTTCAAAGCCAGAGAGCCAGCACTTGTCCGAGGACGTCTCCGTGGTCATGTGACCGGCATGACTAGATGCCAAAGGTGCATGGAATGCTGTTACCTTCCCACCGTAGTGGTCCCTATTTTTCTACTTGCATTTTTACATGCTTTTGAACTGCTAAGTTAGCAGAAGCTGGGGCTAGTAACAGGCACTCACTCTGTTATGCGGCACTCAGGATTCAACCCACCAAACTGCCGACCTTCTGATCGACAAGCTCAGCATTCTAACCCACTGAGCCACCGCATCCCCTAAGGACCATGTTAGACAGAAGGAAAAAGTGAACTTCGCTCTCACCATCTTACCCATCCATTTGAACAGGTGGTAAGGGATGTCAAGACCTGACTAGTGACATAAAGCATAGAGTTTTTTCACAACAACTTTAGGAAGTTTGTCCATCTTGGTCAGAAGTGTATAGCAAACAGTAATGCTTGTGTGGAGAGGTAAATACAGGTAACCAAAGAGCTAATTTCAAGGATTATTTTCTGGTTTCTTTTATTAAAAAATCTCTATAAAGTAAAATTATAGAAATGGAAACATTACATTTCCTTCAAACCACACATCTTTCTTGTTCCACCAAAGGAATATGCCTCTGAAAATGCTACACTCACATTTTGTTTTTCACAAGCATCTGGTAGCCACTGTAGGAATTGAATGCTGAATTAGGTAAGCTTTTACTTTAATCCAGCACATCGGTTTTTTCTATCTGTTCAGGTTAAGATTGTTTCTTTAATGCTTTATCAAAAAAGTGAATGGAAATGTTCATTAAATATCTTATCTGAAGTTAGCTGTAAGTGAATTTAGTACGACTTTTGAGACTTTCTATGTAAGACTGCATATTTAATTTATATGATTAATTTTCCCACTGTGATACACTCTAAGTATATAATTTTAACCCTGGACTTTGATTTTAAAATATATTCATTTATTTAAAATTGTGGAGAGAGTACTTTGCTCCCTCCGCAGGTTCTCCTGATCATTTTACAAGGTAGGCTGATGAACTTTTGCCCCAGAGACTTGTTCTGATAAATTCCTCCTTCACTGGGGGAAACACCACTTAGGAATTATTATTGGATGAAGCTTTTTAGGGAAAAATATGTCTCTAATATAGCATTCAAAAGAGAAATTTTTAAGAAATGTATTTCCCATAGTGTGCAAAATCTTCTTCCAGAATGGGTGTCTAGAGAAATGCAGGAATATAAAATATATGCTCATATTCATCCATCTTTCAAATTTCATATAGCATTCAAAGAGCATGGCGTGAATATCTCCAACGTCAAGATATACAGAGTCAGAACCATTTAGAAAAGCGCAGTCCTTCACCACCTTCCTTGTCATCTGGCAAAATGAGCAGCTCTATCAGTATGAACATCTTTTCGGATGACAGTACACCTGTGAGTACATTTATCCCTTCCAGTTTTAAACTTTTTTAAATGTCCAGTTCAGGCTCACCTCTCACAGTAGCTTTTATATTATGTTTTGGTTATTTCCACCCTTGACTTTTATATTCACACTTTACATTAGTGACTGCGGTCATGCAAAAGCAGAAATCTTGTATATATCAACGCAATATTTCTGCTGTTGAGTCTTCTGATGCATCGTATTCGGGGGGGGGCGGAGGTATAATAGCCCTATTTGTATTGTGACTTTCAACATTTTTACAAACTAGGTCAAATGTTTAAGAAAGTCAATTCACAGAACATGCAATTTGTTTTCTTCAGTGATCAACTGCTCTGTCCATATTTTACTTTCACCATATATCAAAGAAGTAAAACATCTGTTATGGAAATTTAAAAAAAAACAAATATGAATAAAACCTTAAGTAGAAATTGGAACAGAACAGTATGGCATGTCCCTTACTGTGCTTTTCATGTTTAAAACTGTCTGCCCAGATTACAAGATGGCAATCAGCCTGACATAACTATTGTTTTCTTAAAATAGATTGCATTTTTCCCCACAAATGCATTTACAGTATCCCTAAGCAACTGCAATGTCTAAGAATGGTTTGCATGGATAGAACAGAAATCAACTAGACTGATTGGGCCTTGTGAATAGAAGTAGCATTTCATTGATGCTGTTGGATCAACCTATCGAAATGAAGCCTACAATGCATACATACTGTAGGTTACAGACATACATAATGGAGACATACATAATGGAGAAAACTGCTTTCTTTACATTCATGGCCAGATCTGATCCTGAATTTATACTCCAAACTGTCCTAATGATTTTATGCTTGATAAACTTGCTGATGTTTCACTTTTCAGTGACATAGAGATATTTCAGAAGCAAATCACACTACATTAGAAACTAAATGAAATTCATGCATAAATTAGTATTAATAGCACATCAGTTAAAACTATTGTTTTAAAGCAGCGGGGTCAAACTCGCAACATCACGTGACGTGTTGCAACGTATCGTGACTTTTTTCCATTGCCTGCAATAGGGTGGGCGCAGTTTTGCCATGACGCATCCGACCCACAGGCTGGCAGTTTGACACCCCTGTTTTAAAGGATCCTTATATCTATATGTTTTCCCCAAAATTAATTTAATTGCTATGTAATATTGTAAGATGCAAACGTAAACATTAAGCTGATAGGATAATTAAGTCAATGATTGGATCCTCTTAGGAAACAGAAAGTAACGGATATACATTTCATAGGAGATACAGTACCTACTTTTAGTGTGGTCTAGTATTAATTAAAGTATAAAAATATTTTGTGAATGGATTTAGCTGCAGTTGAAACTAGCTGAGTTATTTCATATCTTTTTAGGATCTACTACTTGTGGACGCTAACAGTAATTGAACCTCTCTCCAAAGCATGTTCCTATTTTAGGGATTATTCGGGGTGTTTAAAAAGAGAGAGCAAAACTTTTAACCAGTTCAGAAAGAGGAAAGGAAACAATACTTTTGACTCGATTTGGCTTTGTGACTTTATTGCATTAATAGATTGCATGTCCCATAGATGGTTTTTCAAGAGTCAGCTGAACTTTCTTGTTTTTATTTGAAGATGATCCAATTCTCATCCAAAAAACTTCTTCAGCTCTGACTGGATGGTGGGGAATGGAAGGATTTATATTCCTTGCAGACAGATGGTCATTTGCATTCTTTTAGAGAGTTGTTGAAGCCACTTGGAGGTTTATCTGTGCCCTCAGGGTCACCTGAGTAGTGCAAATGGGTGTGGAGCCTTCCTGGAACTGCTGAAAAGACTATGTTGTAGACTGGAGATAAATAATGTTGTATCCCTCCCCCTCTGTTGAAAGAGGGCTGTTCAATTTTGACATAGATGGCCTCTTTGACCCTTCTTTCAAATCAGCATGGACCTGGATGACTGAGAATCTCCATAGATATTTAGCTATAATAAGTTGCATTGGTTTTCAGCCAATATCTAAAAAAAATTGAGTGTGAAGGCAATATTTCCTGGTCATTCTTATTTGGCATGATGATGTTATGTAGTCACATCTGATGACAATGCATAGTAAACATTCTCTCTCACACACCTACACACAAACGCACATCCAAAATACTCACTCACTCGTTGTGGTTATGTTAATGGAGATATTTCATTTCTTCCTCTGCTACAAGTAAATTACTATCTGGTATTCATCCAGTTTCAGATCAAAGAATTTAGAATTTACTAGATTGTAGAATTTGCCAAGTGTATATTGCTATTTCTGGATTTTTTTTCTGGAAATCCACCATGCCTCCTCTCCTGAGTTACTTATATTCAGAGCTCTAAATCCATCTTAACTTCACATGTGCTGAAACTGGGAGAGAGAATGCAATCTTGTTACACAAAAGCTCTAAGACATATTTGACAAATATCTGGGAACTTCATCTAAGCTGAAATGGGAATGGTAATATATTCACAAAACTGGATGAAATGTAAGCAGGACACTTGTATATGAAATAGTGAGTATGTAATATATTTAATAAGTATCTCATATTTACCTTCCCACAGGAGAGAATATGTTAGCATTGGCCCTACTGCTATGAAGAATAATCTTAACAGTTTATCCATTTTATTTATTTTATTTAATCCCATTTATATCCCGCCCTTCTCCGAAGACTCAGGGCGGCTTACAATCTAAGAAGCACAAATCAATGTGCTTAGCAGTAGCCTTCATTCTATGTATATGCCTGCTTATTAGGGCTTTCGCACCCCCCCCCAAGCGGCATTATTACAAAGTCAGCTTATTGCCCCCAACAGTCTGGGTCCTCATTTTACCTACCTCGGAAGGATGGAAGGCAGAGTCAACCTTGAGCCTGGTGGGATGCGAACCTGCACTAATTGCAGGCAGCTGGTGTTACTTAAGGAGGCATTAGCCCACTGCTCCACCAAGGCTCCATGCTAGTCTCCCTGGTCATGTTAGTTGCATGTGTTGATTCCATCTATAGTTATTAACAGTCTGCTTTGCTTTACTCTTGTTTAATCTTTTAATGGAGTTATGTCTTGTTAATCTCAGTTACTGCCTTTCTCTCATTATTTCTTTAGGTTCAGTATATTACAGAAAGATTAACATTTTTTAAAAAGCGAAATCAATGCTGCTTTTAAAAATGGAATTAATTGGAATGGTGTTGTGTGCATGTATGTATATACATATCACATACACACGCATGTATGTATGTGTGTGTGTGTGTGTGTGTGTATACATGAGATTTCGTCGAAACGTTGCTCTTACACCTTCAATTCTACGTGGGGAAAAAACCCGAATGACCAAAGATCCACATACAAACACCCGCAAAAACCTCAGAAATATATATATATATATATATATATATATATATATATATATATATATATATGAAATTCCACAAGAGGTCACTCTTTTTCCACCATAGAAACAGACAGACTATTAAAATAAAATAATAAATTTCCATTTGGTAAAGGCCTGGCAAATTGTGTATAGGTTGAAAGCAAAGCACGGTTAAACCTGGGAGCCCAGGAATCCCAGGGCAATAAGCTATCCTGGAGTCCAAAACCATATTTTCCAAAGTTCACTTCTACATTTGTTTCCAAGAAAAGAGACCTGCTGGAGTTAAGGAAAACTTTTCACTTTGCCGTACTGATGGTGAAGAAAGTTTCATCTCAGAGCTGTATCATCTAATAGAGTATTACCAGTGACTTTAGCAATATAAAGCATAGTTTTGCACATCATTATCTTACATTTTGCATTGAATTCCTGCATATTATTTTTATGAAGAAAAAGTACAAGTCATTATTAAGACTTCCAAGTTTTCTCCTTGTTCATCCCATACTTTCATACAATCCATACCTACGTCAGACATTAATACAGAATTTGAAACATATCTGAATGCCCTGGTTGATAAATGTATTGTGTGATGTTGATTGCTTGGTGATTCAGGTTTCTTCTAAATAGGGATGGAGTGTCTGTTTGCAGCTTTAGAAATACATTTGCAAAATTTAAATTATTTATGACTAATCATTTTCTAGGCCAGCATTTTTTTAAAAAAATAAAATGCAAATACTTGGAAATTTTCATTATATCAAAGAATATTCTGCACATTTTCCTCTTCTCGAATGTGGAGAATTTGGAGGTACTTGCAGTTCCAGATTTCATACTCTCTAACAATTTTATTGAAGGAAAGCTAGAGTTTTGCTAAATGTCTTTCCAACTTTTCCCTGTTTGTGTAGTGTTGCCTTGAAATTCTACTTCCCCTTTGTCATTTTAAGTCTCTATTTCTTCTGGTTGAATGTAATGGAACAAAACACAAGCAGCAGATTTGCAGTAATAAAAACTACTGTTATGCTGGCCACTCTAGACCAACATTTCAAGTATGATCATGCTGCTCTTTGGCAACTTTATAATGTGCCATATTACAACCTGCATCTCAAAAACAGTTTTTTGGACAGCATGGAAGCCAATTCAAAATCCTGCCTACTCTGTGCAATTGCTTCCATATTTGTTTGCATCCTGACCATAGTGAAGTGGTTTGAATTCACCAAAAAAAAGACCTCTGAAATACCTAATTGTGATGGACTGTAGCAAAACTATAGTTGCCCAGGACAGAAAAGCACATTCCAATAAAGTTCTTGAGACAAAAGGCAACCCAGTCCAGAGCTGGATAGGAAACAGAAGAAAGGAGTTAGGATAGGCACTCCCTAGAATTTCCCAGTATATATCTGTTAGGCTGAGAAGATGTGGCAAGATTCTGTCTATTAGATGTAAGCAAATAAGGAACTGAACTTTGGCTGGATTATTTTATGTCATTCTTGGACTTGTCCCGACAGAAATACTGTATAAGCAAATACATCTCTCCACCTATTTGTGTATTAGTGCATTAGGAAAGCTTTCTGTGTTTGTTATCATTATTAATTTTTTAAAAATGGATTTTATGATTAGTATAAACCAATTCAGCTCGGTGAGATTTGATCCTAGCTTTCTGTGATCTGCTTCTTAACACTCTGTTGTAATGCACTGCTTGTGCCTCTGTGCTATATAACTAATGTAAGTATGCATATTTACAGTTGAGTACCACTGTGGAAAACATCAGCAAAAAGAATGCTTAGTGGTTTGTTTAAAACCTTCAAGCTCACCAGATAGCTTGTTTCCAATCTGGCCCTGGTCACATAATGCCAAATTAAAAAAAGAAATCACATCTCCAATATAGTCAGGGAACAAGTGGATCACCTTTTTCCTTTTACTGCCTTGAAACTGGTGATTTGAGCCATTATTCAGAGTGTTAACTTTTGTGTTAGTCAGCCATATCACCGTTTTCATTTGGGTGATTTTATACTGGATTTTTAAAGGCTGTTAGGAATTCATGAGCTGGGGAGAGCTACTAAAATTGAATTTCCCCCTAGCCAATATGATGGGCCGACAAGTAATCGTTCATTTGCTCAGCGATGCAATATCTAGAGTGATAGGGATGCTCCTTTTGGTGTGCTCTTTGCACAAAAAGAAAAAAAAGAAAGCAAGAGGTGATTTACTGTCTGTTTGAAGGTAAGCAGCTTTGTAGAGAAAAGTTGATCTAACCCCATTCCTGTTGAGAGGCTACAAAAAATACTGTGCTTCTGCTGCTGTTGTTTTTCTCCCACAAACCTCTCCTGCCTGATAAATCATTGATACTCTGATACAGTAGGGAGTTAAAAACATGCTTTGGAGCTTCTACCTACATTCAGAGAAAATTAACATCATCTTTGCTGTATAAGGTAACAACTACTAGCTTTAAACCTGGGGAATTCGTGTCATTGTTGAGAAACTCAGAAAATTCCCCTCATTTTAAATTTTTCTTCTCACCAAGCTCTGTTAAGGCAAAAGGAAAATACAAAAAGTTTCACTTGTTAACTAGGATCACAAATCCTGTGGTAAGTAGGAGTTCTTGTCAACATTTTATTATATATTGATAGGTTTATTCCATAAATTTCCCCAAGTCCTGCTCTGCTGCCTCTTTGTGGTGGGGGTATGTTCCTAGGAGGGGTGAATGAAGAAGGTCAGACATTGTATACCAAGAGTATATATTCCCAGCAGGGATACCCAAGCATGAAGGTCATTCCAGCTGACCAGCTAAAGTAAGCAGAAACCTATCTTGGGCAGTAGCAATATAGGAAGATATCAGAGGCAGATGATCACTTTATTGACAATAACAAAGGCACAGACTCAAACTGTGCAGCAGAAGGCAACGGTAAACCACTCCTGTATTTTTACTGAGAAAACCATATGGATAGAAAATATGAAATGATTGACATATAGTGCCAGATGATGGACCCTTCAGGTCAGATGGCACTCAACCAGCCAGTGAGGGAGAGCTGAGGATTGTTCATTGTTTATGACATGGCTATATTAAAATCTTTGGGATGTATAGTTGCTGACGTTGTCACACAGGAAAAGAAAATCCAAAGCTGCAAAGATAGAATTACAGTACATACATGGAATGTAAGAAGCGTGAACAGAGGAAAGCTCAATTCATAAAATTGAAATGAAACAATTACAAATGGATATCAAGTCAGCATCATTGACTTGAGAACTGGACATTTTCAATCAGATGATCAAACAGTTTATTACTCGGGATATGAAAAACAAAAAAAAATGAGCCACGTTGGTTTTATAGTTAGGAAAAGTATAGCAAGAACAGTATTTGGCTACAATGCAAACTATGACCAAATAATATCATAAGACAGAGTAGAATACAGAAAACAGAGTTGGAAAGGGCCTTGGAGGTCTTCTAGTCCAATCCCCAGCTTAAGCAAGAGACCCTATACCATTCTGGCAAATAGCTGTCCAAACCCAGTAATGGAACACACAGAACTTTTGTAGGAAACTGTTTCACTGGTTAATTGTTCTCTAGTTGTCAGGAAATTTCTCCATAGCTCTAGGCTAGATATCTTCTTAATAGGTTTTCATCTGTCACTTCTTGTCTTGCCCGCAGGTGCTTTGGAGAATAGGTTGGCCTCCTCTTCTCTGTAAAAGCCTCTCAAATATTGAAAGACTTACGGTAGTCCTTTTCTTCATAATCAAGTTCAATTTGAAATAAAGTGAACTTGTAAACAAGATGTGCTACTTGCGTTTGGAGATTGGATTCTCAATGTGGGAGTGATAAAAGAGAAAATATAGTTGGATTGTATGGCCTAGGAAACCATAATGAAACTGCAAAACTGTACTATAGAAATGTTAAGATCCAAAATACCTGAAGAGTTTTTCCTACTTACTAGAACCTCTGATACTAAAAGATTAAATTAAATCAGCAATCTGGTAATTACCTAATTGGGAGGCTACAGGATCTGTTGGATTATCAACACATATTGTATATGGCATGCAACAGAAGAAGAAGCAATAAAGATTATAACTAAGCTATGCCAGCAAAACTGCAGAATGACATAGTGACCAACAGATTGGAAGAGGTTATCTACATTTCAATATCAAAAAAGGAGACTTAATAGAGTGTGCACACTATGTACAATATCTTTACTTTCACAGCTAGCAAAAACGCTTAGGATCATTCAATGCAATTAGCACTTTAGATGGCTCCACTTTATTTTTTGTAATATAACCACCCTTGATATTCCACTTAAAAACCAAATATAACCCTTGGGCCAACAATGATGCACACCTTAACATGGAGATAATTCCTGTTTGCTTTGTAAGCTATATTTGGGTATTTAAAAGAAACAAAAGAGTATTCCTGTCAAAAATTATGACAACTCATATCAGCATTTGCAAAATAATATGAAAAAAGAGGAATATTCCCTTTATGTATCTTGATTACTGCATGCTATACAAAATATTTTGGGTTAAGAATTTGTAAAATTAAGGATAATTGTTTTTGTAAGGATAATCAGAAAGTAGACAGATTTCATTTAAATTTCATGATGTTGAATAGGCATGCCTGTTTATATGGAATAATCATTCTTTGTGTTTGCCATGGCTTCAGATTTGATTTGATTTGTCATGCTATGGAAAAGCAACAAAGCATAGCTTTTCTTTGTTAAAACTGAACAGTAGATTAGATTGCTAGTAGATTATGGCACTTCAGACCAGGCTGAAATGTGACAGGTTGATAAAACATGTAGACAATCTAGTGTATTGCTGTTGCTGTTGGTCACAGATAAAATACTTTCTATAGAAAAATATGTTGACAGATATATTTTCCTGGATTTCATAAAGGTATATGTTTGAACGTATTACAGCAATAAATTGGGTGCTCTTAACACTGAGCCTGTTGATCAGAAGGTCAGCAGTTTGGCGGGTCGAATCCCGAGTGCTGCGTAACAGAGTGAGCGCCCGTTACTCGTCCCAGCTTCTGCCAACCTAGCAGTTCAAAAGCACGTAAAAGGCAAGTAGAAAAATAGGGACCACTACGGTGGGAAGGTAACAGCGTTCCATGCGCCTTTGGCGTCCAGTCATGCCGGCCACATGACCACGGAGATGTCCTCGGACAAGTGCTGGCTCTTCGGCTTTGAAACGGAGATGAGCACCGGCCCCTAGAGTTAGAAACGACTAGCACACATGTGCGGGGGAACCTTTACCTTTACCTTTAATGTGTCTTATAAAGCTGTAAATTTGGAATACAGCAAAACTTCCAAATGGGAATTTTTAGATCCTTTCAGTACCATGGATAGTACCAGCAGTTTTATATGGGAAGATGACCTTTACAAACACTTTGGTGCTGTAATATTTCATTATTTAAAAACTTTGTTCACAGAGTGTATATAATTTAGAATCAGATGCTTATCCACACAATTTATAATAATCAACAGAATGTTTGTGGCTTTTGGTGAATCTTCCTTGAATCTGCTTTGTTTGCTATTTTCAGTACAATTTTTTGGTGTACAACATAATTGCAAATAATTTACAAAATATAATATTTCCATAATAAGATGATTAGTATAACCAGATTGAAAAACTAGTGGCCATTTAATTAAATAGGTCACATGATTGATCATTCTTTGAGGTGTTGCAGGATACAGTGGTTTTTTTTAAAAAAAAAGTCATCTCAGTAATTCTGTATTTCTTGTCCTTCCAAGTTTAGTGCCTTTATATACTAACTGGGTTGGCTATTTTCATTCTACTACTTCTTGGATTTTACTTTTGTATACATTAAATTAAAAAGATGGCATTTTTGTGTGATCTGCCACATTTCATAGATTATTTAGACGATCAACTTTTGTCAATATTTTGGTATTTCAGGGTCTTCCAATATTCTGCTAACCTGGTATTAAATGCTTGTCCTGGCTCTCCTGTGCACATGTTATTGATAAGATAATTAGGTGGCCATTGAAGACTGGCTCCCTTCCAATCACATCCTTATAAAATAAGTTGCATGATTTTTCATCATTTTGATATGGGAAGCATGAAAAAACTATAGCTACATGCTAAATTAAATTAAATTAAATTAAAATATATATTCCCTGTATATAATCCAGTCAGTTTGTTTTATTCTGCCCCCCCCCCCAAAGCATTAAGTGCAGTTCTGGCCATAAAAAAAATAATTATCCCAGTCTTAAACCATCTTTCACATATTTTGATTTGGTGACAAACTCTCCCATGCAGCACAGAATATGTAGCACTATGGGCAAAAATCTCTTGCCCAAAGATTACTGGAAATGGGATTTGCTATTTGAAGCTGAATTTCTGACATTAAGTTTATGCATTGAATTTATCTTCCTTTCACAGACAGGAGGAGATAAAATTTAATACAATACTGGAGAGCCAGCTGTCTTGTTAGTAGGTTTTTCATGTTATCAGGAGATAACTGAACTATTTGGAATTTATTTCACTTCTGGACCCTTTGAGATGCAGAAAAGAATTGTAGTTGGGGTGGGGAGGTGAAGTCTGCAAGAAAATAGCATATCATGATGTCTCTTATGGACCCTTCCTAATTGTATTCACATATCCCAAACTCTTTTGACTTCATGGTCTGTGTACAAATGAAGGTGAAGAAACTGAATTCAGTTTCACACATAAAACTGACAGACACTGGTTGACCAATCGAGTTGTTGAAGCAGAGTTTTAAAGGTAGAAGAAGTCTTGGGCAAGATAGTTATTAGTGAGTGCATGTAAATGAGTTTAGACTTTCCTTTTCAATACTAGAACTTATATTAATCCCTGGGAATTTCCAATTTGTTTCAATTTTACATTTTTATATGCTGAATAAAGTATGAATTAACAACTGCATATTTTAAATGATTCATCACAGCTGGAATAGAAGATCTTATTCATAGAATCACCTGCTTTCTGAGGTTTATGTGTGGTTTGCAGATATGTAGTATAATTATGGCTAATATTTCTATATTATTAATTACTCTAACATCCACTTTATACAATACCTGACCACAGGATTTACATACATGATATTTCCATAAGTAGATACATCATCACTAAGCATAATAACAAATAGGTTTGCAACAAAACTGCCCTCCCCCCATATGAATTTAGGATAAATGGAAATAGAAAAACTTTGAGAACCTGATGTGATAAATAGTATCATGGAATGTGAGGCCATGTGAAAAAGAGTAGCCAAAGATAGGACACTGGTTTAGGTTTCTTGCACATAGTGGTCTTCTGAAAGATAGCATGCCACCTAGGAATAGTCCCAAACACAATAAGAATATACAGAAAAATGCTATTTCATATCAGCTTTCATATCCTGGATTCATAACTAAAGTAATAATAATCTGGTAGGATTATTTTAATCATTTAATCAGGATTGAATTTTAATCATGCCTTTTATTTAATGCAGCTTTGTTTTTTGATTCCTCATTGAACTTTTTCAAAGTTCAGCAAGTCAAAGGCTTCAAAATGTTACTGAGCTTATCCTTGATCTGTGGTGTATTGATTGTTTGCTTTTTTATGAGATGGTTTGGCAGATATTTAATGAATGCATCCTATGCCTCTTTCAATTATTTGTTTTATAACTTTGATTGCATCTGAAATAGTCTGAGATAAGATGATAAGACTTGGGAGGGAGCACTAATTAATGTAGGCAATTTGCACAGATCAAAAAACAGTATTGCAATTTTGTGCCTAAGCTAGGACATGTAAATTGACTTCCCCCTTTTTTCTTAAATTCTTTTTAGCAGGGACATAAAATCTTTGAGCAAATAAAAGTTACTTCTACTTTTACCTTCTTTATTCAACAGGAATGCTAGATTAAGATTAGAAAAATAAACCTCTCCTGTATGCTACTAAAGAGTACAAAGACATCTGCTATAAGCATCACAGACATAAAAGGTAAAGGTAAAGGTTCCCCCGCACATGCGTGCTAGTCAATTCCAACTCTAGAGGCCGGTGCTCAACTCCGTTTCAAAGCCAAAGAGCCAGCGTTTGTCCGAAGACGTCTCCGTGGTCATGTGGCCAGCATGACTAGACACCAAAGGTGCACGGAACGCTGTTACCTTCCCACCGTAGTGGTCCCTATTTTTCTACTTGCATTTTTATGTGCTTTCGAACTGCTAGGTTGGCAGAAGCTGGGACGAGTAACAGGCGCTCACTCTGTTACGCGGCACTTGGGATTCGACCCGCCAAACTGCCGACCTTCTGATCTTATCATAGGACATAGAGCATAGAATAATAGAGTTGGAAGGGACCTTGGAGTCTAACTCCCTGCTCAAGCAAGAAACCCTATACCATTTCAGATAAATGATTGTCCAGTCTCTTTTGAAAGCCTCCAGTGATGGAGCATCTACAACAGGTGTGTCAAACTGCTGGCCCGCGGGCCAGAAGCGTCATCCAGAAACCTTGCCCACCCCACTGCCGGCAATGGCAAAACCGTCCTGATATGTTGCACGATGTCACGTGACATTGTGAGTTTGACATGTCTGACCTACAACTTCTGAATGCAAGCTATTCCATTGGTTGATTGCTGTCACCAGTAGAAAATTTCTCCTTAGTTCTAGGTTGCTTTTCTCATTGATTAGTTTCTGTCCATTGTTTATTGTCTTGCCTTCAGGTGCTTTGGAAAATAATTTGAGCCCCTCAAATATTGGAATATTGCTATCATGTCTCTCTTAGGCCTTCTTTTCATTAAACTCGACCTACCCAATTCCTGTAACTATTCTTCATATGTTTTAGTTCCCAGCCTCCTGATAATTCTTGATTCTCTTCTCTGCACTCTTTCCAGAGTCTCTACACCTTTTTTATATGGTAGTGACCAAAACTGGATGCAATATTCTAAGTGTGGCCTTACTAAGATTTTGTAAAGCGATACTAGAACTTCATGTTATCTGGATTCTATCCCTCTATTAATTCAGTCTATCATTGGCTTTTTTGGCTGCTGCTGCACACTGTTAGCTCATATTTAAGTAGCTCTTAGTTACATTTTTGACTGCTGTCTTGTTTATTTTCGAAACCATTGTACTGAGGAGATATGCAAAGGACTATATGCAAGCCCAGGTAAAACAACAGCTTTTAAACTGCTTTTTTAATTCAGTAATCTTACACAAATGTATTAATGATTGTCTGGCACTGGAAACAAATCAGAAGAGTGAACTAGCCAATAAAAAGTTAAAATGTTCTGATGCATCTTTCCCAATAAAGAAATACTGTTTCCATCATTGAGTTTTCAATAATTGAGACTGAATGTTTATTAGCACAGTTCTATTTTAATTTTTTTTTAAAAAAAGCTTCCTTCTAATTATATTAGTTGCCATATCAACATTGCAAGGAGATTGCATCATTTTTGTGCTGTCTCTTATGCAAAGCTCATTGCATATCCCCAAATCCAGTCTGTTCAAATTTGCTACCAAAAGAGTCAGATATTTATTTTGGTTTTTATAAGCATCTTTGGGGGGAAATTATAACCTTGAGAAATGAAATGTGTGAAAAGGAATATTCCACTCTGACTGACTGACTGTTTGTCTAAATGTCTGTCTGTCTGTCTGTCTGTCTGTCTGTCTATCTATCTATCTATCTATCTATCTATCTATCTATCTATCTATCTATCTATCTATCTATCTATCTATCTATCTATCATCTATCATCTATTTTATTAAGAATTTAAATCACCAGTTTTACTTCTAATTGCTGGATAATTTCCAATGATTCCAAAGAAATCTTTTTTTTAAAAAAATGAATGGAATATTTTGTATAATGTAAAATTGTATGCACAAGTAAAATGTCTTGTTGCTTTTTCTGCTAGAAGATTGTCCCAGGGATTTATACATAAATAATTCATATAAAAATATAATTATTTTTTAAAGAGCTTTATACCTAGACAAAGATATCAGCATCAGAATATGTGACTAAGAGTATTATTTACTTTGTCTGTGCAGGGACTTATTTCCAATAGTTTTGAGTCATTTGTAGGTGTGCATGTAGCATTTTTGGATAACACTTTCAAGCAGCAGGAAAAACAATGCATTTCATGTCAATGATACGTATCCATGTACATTCTAAATATTATTATGCTCTTGAATGTGGATCCTTATGTAGCCTTTTTACATACCTATATTCTTAATATGACCAACACCACATAAGAATCTATAAGAGAATAGGCTTAAAATAGCCCAAGTCAAGATGCATTAGAATAAATATATTTAATCATTGGTGATTGGATTGAGTGCTACTGATTTTAATAGGTTTACTTTAAAAATATTTAAACTCCAATTCAACCTCCATATTCCTTAATATAGTAAAACAGATGCTGTGTTATAACATTCTGTGACCAGCACATCCTTTTCATTTATCAATTACATCCCCAGACGATTCACAATTCATACTAAATTGTGTATGACCTTTATAATATGCTTTTTGAAATTATGAGGATCCATCTGTATGTAATGAGGTCATTATATAGCCCATCATTCTGTTCAGTAGATGGAATAGAAGAATCTACAAAGCAATCATTATGTCACCCTATTATTCATCTTCCACAGTGACCTAAGTAAGAATCATATTTACTAGTTGAGTTTTCATTGACCTTTACTCACACAGATGTATACATTTAATTTGGATCACAGAACAAAATAATATGGCAGACACAAATCTGAGGAAATACAAGATACATTCATTATCCCTGTAGAGGCCCTGTATAGATTCTATTTTGTTCTTCAGTTTATTCCCTCAGTGGATTGAATTATAGCAATGCATTTTGAGCATATTTGTGAACTAGTATCCCCATGGGCAATATGCACATAGTATCTGTACAGCTCCTTAGTATGCTCTTACAATCAATTGCATTGTATCAAGATTTTTGTCATATTGGGGCATATAGAAAATGTTCCATTCTGAAATGAAAAGATATACGGTACAAAAAATATTTTGCAGTTAACATTGGCTATTCCTTAGCAATACCTATTCAGTATTATCATTCCAGGATTATGTATTCATTTGCAATTCTGTATAGTGTTTTGTTCAAATGTTACATTTAAATCTCTTTGTCTCCAGGAGAGAATTCATATTTATTCATCAGATCTGATAGAAAATGAATATAGGTTTGTTTTTTTGTTATCCCTAGGAACCTTAACCTGTATTTTTAGCCACAGCAGAATCAAGGAAAACTGTAACCACTGATAGAGTCAGAGTCAGCCTACCTTCCTTAATCTTATGTGATCAGAATGATCTGTTACATGGATTCCAGAGATACAATAATCTGGTACATTAATCTGGATTTGAAAAGAAAAAAATGATTCAGAGTGCATATGACATCTGTGCTGCATCTGTCAACAACTCCTAAAAATATCAGTGTGTATGTATTTGTGTGGGTATTTCTCTTCTTTGAATCTGGATTACTATATATTCTTTCAATACAAGACTTAACCATTAACTATTAATAGCCATAGATCTACCTAACATGTAGTAAAAGCAGGGACCAGGGCCTGGATGATTTCCATGGAGATTATATATTATCTCCATCTCTTCTAAGGAACAACAGAAGTACATTAATAGTTCAGAAACACCAAATTGTCTGGATGTAGTTTGCAGACACCAAGAATATTAACTATTCAATACTGGCTAAAATGGTTACCAGTTTTGGGAGTGGGGAATCAATATTCTGGTGATTGGCTTTAAAACCTTAAAAGACTAATTAGCTGAAGATTACCCAATACCCATGAAACTGACTAAGCCCTGAGATTGGCCATGGAGGTGCTGCAAAGTTACCAGTGATTAACACAGGGCCATTTCCTGGATCTTCCATGCCTTCCATGGCTTTCATGGCATGGACTCCCATGGGGCATTCTGCAAAGTTCTTTCTTGGAGACTTTAAATAGGTATGAAAAACTTAGGTATTCTAATCTACTTTTATTTAAATTGTCTGAAAGTTTTCCAGCTTTGCTCCTTTTTTTGCATTTTTTTTGGGGGGTAGTATTGGGAGGTTTGGTTGTTGTTTTATGTGCTGACTGTCAGAGAGTGTGTATAATTTCAGAGTATTTGACTGAATGACAGAGTACAAATGGCATCCCAGTTTGTTTAAAAGAAAAATTCAGATGTCTGATCAAGATAAGAAAAGTAGTGGTTTACAGCCAGATTAATTCCCTTACCATCCATGGTTTATATTGTTCATCCTCCCTTCAGTTTTATGGATTGGATGCTGCAGCTAACATTTTAACCTTGTTTTCTGAATTCCAACTTTCAGCCTTATAAGCTCTATGTATCATTCCATACAAATGGAATGATACAAACAGAACAGGTATGCCGTACTCAATTATTAGCCTTATTAGCTCTTAGTTCTAGAGTTAAGAAAGGGCTTGCAGGGAATAGTGGTAGCTTGCTGTCTGCTAGCTTCCCTGTGGCAAGTGAATCTTTGATCTTCTGGTCACTTCTGCATTGGTTTATTATTGTCATATGGAGTTGCTGCAGCTGCTTCTTCTTGTTCCATCAGATTACAAATTCTTACTGTTCTAATTCGGAAGGGAAGGGGAGAGAAGGGGAGGAGAGAGGAGAGGAGAGGAGAGGAGAGGAGAGGAGAGGAGAGGAGAGGAGAGGAGAGGAGAGGAGAGGAGAGGAGAGGAGAGGAGAGGAGAGGAGAGGAGAAGATGGCTTGTAAGATTATCAAAACTGTAATTCAACAATAAAATGATACAAATAAAACCACAGCTAATAAATCAGAAAGGACTCTTTAAAACAGAGAAGAAATAAAAATAATTTTCTATACAATTATCTTCAATGACTAAAACAGAAATTTAACATCTGTCAAGGTTCCAACTGACTAATCCAATCAAGCAAACACCTTCGAGACATTCCGATCTCTTAATGTAAAACTTTATTGAGTACATCATTTCAGCACTGATGAAAGCAAAACCAGCTCTGGTAAGACCTCTCCCAAACCAATATAGTAAAAGCATTGAATTCTCCCACCTCCCTCTGATACAGGTCACATTGTCCAATCAAGTGGAAAAATATTGTTATGAGAAAACATCTCTAGGTCTGGCCAGACACCTAGTGTAATGGCTTCTTAATCTTTGAAGTCTGTATTCCAAATCCCTCTGGTCTCCCCAAATTTGTTAGCAAGCTGAGAATCAATATGTGTTGCACCAGCAAAACCATATTTCAAAACTTGACATTAGAATATGTTTACCAATTAATTTTCCTTCATGTAAGGAATCAAAGACATTTTGCATTTTTCAGTCTGACATACTGGAAATAAATCTTTTAGCTCCATGTCTCAAATACTATAGTACTCCAATTATTGCAGTAATCCCACATACATCCTTATCTTGTTTGTGAATGCATCCTATTCTAGAATTTTTTTTGTGAATTAGATAGGAAATTATTATTTTGTAAAGACAAATTAAAGCTGTTATGAAAACAGGAAATATTGATAGATGAACACTGTAATAGAGCATGTCAATATTTTTGATTGGTGTGTCTCGATAGAGTCAGCATTGCTGCTTTTGTCAAAAAGAAAGGTTTGTGCATACAATGTGCTATAGAGATAAAGCAATCATGTGGTATTACTGATATAAAAGAGTCCACAGACTCTTCCAAGCAAAAAACAAACAAACACCAAATAGCAGTTCTTTTTTAATCTGATGTTTATCTACAACAATTGTTGCTTATGATTTGTGTAACCTTGCCTATGTATGCCTCACTACTGGAAATATTTAATTTCTTACACAACTTTAATGGCTGGTTCAACTGGCTGGTATTGAGAAGAAAAACTGATGGAGATGAACAGTTAGCAGAAGTAGGCACCAGAGGCAGTAAGTAAGTAAGTAAACAAACAGACAAACTATAGCAGAAGCAAAGGAAATTGCTGCCATGCATATTTTATTTTTATTATAAAACAGGTTCTCCATGTGATCTAGAACAACATCAACAAACATTATTCGTTTATCTGAATTGGTAGTTCCTTGATTGGGGTATTGTTTACTTCTTGATTGTTGGTACAGTGTTAATCTTGGTCTTAATCTCTGCTCATCTGAGTGTTGATTATGGCGTTGTTATGGTCTTTTTCTTTCTTTCTTTCTTTCTTTCTTTCTTTCTTTCTTTCTTTCTTTCTTTCTTTCTTTCTTTCTTTCTTTCTTTCTTTCTTTCTTTCTTTTTTGGCTTTTCAATTGTCTCTTTTGAGTAGCTTGTACATGTTTATCTTTATGTTCCTGTTGATGGCCAATTTGTCTGAGTGCCAGCCTAGTCTTCTCTTGGTCCTACATAGTGGCTGCTACAGTCCTTACACTGCATTTGTAGATGACTCCTGTTTTTTCCTCTGGGGCTGCTGGGTCGTTTGGTTTAGTGAGGTTGTTTTGGAGGACTTCAGTTGGTTTTTGTGCTATAGTGATGCCATGTGGTTGTAATAGTCTGTAGGTGGTTTCTGAGAGGTTTCTGATGTATGGCAAAGTTAACCTTTTCACAGCTTGTGTTGGTTGTCATATGGTTGTTTGAGTGGTCAGGCATTCTTTGATAAAGTTGTGTGTTTATCCATTTTGTTGGAAGATGTAAAGGTGAGCTGTTTCCTTTTTCTGAGATTCAAAACTGCTACAGTGTGTTTGTGCCAATCTAACTCATATTGTTATGCAGCTTCTCTTTTTAGAGGTTGAGTTAGTTTTGGTAGTGGAGCACTTGGTGGGTGTGGGTAGTTTTACAATAGTTTTACAATTAATTTTTTTTAGACTTCTGTTATTTGCCATCTGTTGATGAGGATATCCAGGAAGGGTAATGTGTGTGTGTGTGTGTGTGTGTGTGTGTGTGTGTGTGTGTGTGTGTGTGTTTTTCTCATCCCTTATGAATTTTATTCCTTTGAAGTTGTTGATAGTTTTGTGGATTTTCTCTAGTTGGCAAACTTTGTAAATCCATATATTCATGTCGTAATATCAGGAAATATCAGGAATATCAGGAAAAAAGTAGCACTGATGATTTATATCCATTAAATATATTTTGAATTTCAAATAATGTGAGATCTATTTTGAACAGAAAATTATAAAAAATAATGTTTGGTATAAATGAATTTTATCATACATTCGCTTGTACTGCCCGATTGTAATAATGTATAAAGATTTGAAACAGGAATAAAACATTTTGGAAGAAGAGTTCTTTTAATTATGAGTATCTGATCAAGCAAAGACAAATATTAAGTTCTATTGTAAACTTTTACAAGAAAGAATTGTGACTGTGTTTTTTAATTAATGTCATTCTTTATGATAATTACTACTAAATGTCTGAGCTAATATAAAATCCAGCAAATTCTTAAGGGCATTTCATTATTCTTTATTAAGAATGATTAACACTGCGGATAATTCATCAGATTTCTGGTCCTTCTATGAAATGTATACAGTTCAAATTGTAACTGCTATATCTCTGTCAGGATATTAAAAAAGGAGCACATCATTTACAAATAATTTTATCACAGTATGAATTGTTTTTACATTAAGATTTTGAATAATCTTATTAACCCCCAAATTTTGTGCTAATATGTTTATAATGAGAATAAACAAAAATGAGAAAAACAGTGTCCTTGTATTTGAAAATTCTCTGCATTTCCTCTGCTGCTGTTAATAAATAGTTTTGCCAATTGTCTTGGAAAATATAGTGATCTACTAAAACATGAACCATAGCAATCAAAATGCTAAAAAAAAATATTCTTTGTTAAAATGCTCTGTGTTGATGATCACTGGCTCCCAGCTAAACTGGCTGAGAGCCCTGACAATAATTCATTATAGGATTACATAGGAGATAGAAAATGTGTCATGAATAATTAGTTACATTACATAGACAGGAAAAGCCCCCAGTGGTTTTTTAATGTGTTTAGCATATTCTTTATATTGAGTCACCTACATTTAGCATAATTACAGACCGTTCAGGGGTCATATAGTTAATCATAAACTTGATTAGCCTATATGCCAGTAAAGCAGTAGTAATAACATATTTATATTTTCAGATGTAGAAAGTTTCTTTAGACAAATTTAAATTAAATTTGCAATACATATCATTTAATGGATGCTGGAACAGAGGACAAAACAAACATTAATACTGAGTGCACTTAAATCCAGGATCCTGGATATGGGACAATGTTATATTTCAATGTGGTCAGTCCTAAAAAGTCCGGAAGGACTGAAATGAAATAAAATGAGATTGGGACCTTACCCTGATCAAAGTTTTATAATAAAGAATTGTGGTAGGCTTAAAGGTTTCCGACCTGGCAGAGATGGCGAAGATTTCGGCTTATTTGAAAGATCATTCGCAAGAACGCTATATTATGGAATGGAGAAAATGGATTGAGTTTATCCAGAACAAGTATAGGGTTAAGAAGTTTTATGTAGCATTCGAATAAGTCTTCTTTCGTTTTTTTTTTGTTTTTTTTATTCTAGTTTTTTATATATATTTAATATTGTTAAGGTGTGTCTTATCCTATATAAGCTAGAGAGTGATGGATTTTAGAATTTATAGTTGTTAGTATATGGTTGTTTATGGTTGCCTTTTTATATATATATACCTTGTATTTAGCTCTGGGAAGTCGGGGGGGAGGGGGGGGTGGAGGGAGGGGGGGAGGGAGGGAGGTTGGGGGGAGGTAGGGGGGGAGCAGGGAGGGGGAAGGGGGGTTTCTTAAGGGAAAACTGTATTTTAAAACTTTTCAATAAAAAAAAAAGAATTGTGGTAGGCTGATAAGGACAGTGCCCTTAGTGAACTTTCTTTTTGAAAGGTGTAAATTTCTGCTCGCCCTCTAAATCTGCAGATATCTGATGAGTCAGTTATTTAGAATAATCAGACTACTAGCCAACTGCACACTTATGATTTTTTATGTAAAAACAGAAAAATGATTCGTAATAGTATACAGAGAATATTTTTTATTAGAAAGTAGGATTTAAATTCAATTTATTTTGTACTTCTTTAGCAATATTGTCCATGATCATGGCATGGGTCCGGGTTACTTACGGGAGCACCTGCTGCCGGCATCAACTTCCCTTCGTCCAGTGCGCTCCCACAGAGAGGGCCTCCTTAGGGTGCCGTCGGTCAAAGAGTGTCGACTGGCGGCCCCCAGGGGGAGGGCGTTCTCTGTGGGCGCGCCAGACCTTTGGAACCGTTTACCGGTGGAGCTCCGGATGGCTCCCGACCTTCGCTCCTTCCGACGTGACCTAAAAACATATTTACTTGAACAAGCCGGCCTGGTCTGATGGGTTTAGGGGTATTTTAATGTTTTGTATTAATCTATTGAATTGGGCTATTGTATTTAATATTTCTTTTAATTTTTATATATTGTATTTTATTGTATTGCCCTGTACACCACCCTGAGTCCTTCAGGAGAAGGGCGGTATAAAAATTAAATTATTATTATTATTATTATTATTATTATTATTATTATTATTATTATTATTATTATTATTATTATTATTATTATTATTATTATTATTATTATTTTGTAATAACCAGAAACTTAGGTACTATTTAAGGTTAAAATGAGATGAAGACACTTGAATTATATTGATCTAATCTATTGTAAGATTTATTTATCTAGTCAAAACATTATATAGCTGCCCAAGATGCTTCAGTTTCAATACAAAGTAGTAGATAAATGCTTAAATGAAACAAATGACACTGAGCATGATCACAGGTTGTTATTGTTCCAGTTATACCACTTAAACATAACGAAAGCGAAATGAGATCAAGATGCTTCTTCAATAAGTTTTTGATTAAAGATATTTGGATTCAGTTCAACTTATCAAAACATGGGATAATGAAGTTCAAAATATTTATTTTAAGGAGGTAATTCAATCTAATCAAAAAATTGAAGCTTTTTACAGCACCATAAAAATTATTCATTGGGCATTTCTACATATTACCTATAAAGAGTTTATTAAACAAGAAATATATCAAATATTAAGCAGATTATATTGCAGTCAAATGAACAACTAATTTATGTAGTATTGAAGAAGTTAATACCTAAGTACAGAAGAATCAAAGAGACTATTTTTGCAATTGTTTTTACCTGAAACATGCTAAAATGTCCTAAAATGCTTATTTTAGAAAAGAACAAACTGCAGAACTTCATTTTAAAACTCAGTTCTGAAAATGTTATCCCACATCAAATAGATGGAATACTGTGGATTTTAAATGGAAATATGAAGTATCACAATCTGTTGCTCAGTTACATCTGTACATCTATACACTAAAAATAATTGAAAAATGCTTAATATCTCTTCATCACATTTTTAAAAAAATGTAGTCAGCTTTCACTGCATTGTTTTTGACTGGATTTTTTTTAGTAAATTCAATATTTAACCATATTTACCAACTCTAAATACAGGTAACTAAGCCATAGGCATAAGTCATACCATTACTCTGTGAGCTCCACTGGCTACCAGTGTGTGTCCAGATGCGATTCAAAATGCTAGTTGTCAGAATGGGACAACTCGCCCCAGCCAATTTGCCATGGGACAACTCACTGTGGGACAATTCAACAATTCAATTTAATTACTTGAAATAATTAAAGCACTATTTTTATTTTTATTTTTGTCATTCACATTTCATTTTGTCCGTCCTTTGGCAGCCTTTCTTTAATGATTCTAAAATCCACTATTTTTTTTTCAATATTAGTGTAACTCTTGTCCTACAGTGAGTTGTCCTGCTGCAAGTTGGTCATGGGAAGTTCTTCTGCGGTGAGTTGGCAGCAAGTTGGCAGCAATGAGTTGGCCACGGCAATTTGTCATAGGCCTGCTAGTTGTCGCCTTCAAAGCACTACATGATGTATGATCAAGTTAGCTGAGGAACTGTCTTTTTTCAAGTGTTTCTACCCATCAATCCTGTCCAACAGGCTGAGCATGTTGCAGATCCCATCAGGTAGAGTGTCGACTTACTGGAACTAAGAGGGGGCTTATACTGCTATAGCCCCTATCTTACGGAATATTCTCCCCTCAAAGATTAGAATGGTCCCAACCATTAAAAACATGGCTATGGCATCTGGGTCTGATCCTCGGAATGTGTTAAGGAACATGATACCTGGTTTTACTATTACCTGTTTAATCATCATGGCTGATGCTGATATTTATTTTGTGGATGTTGTTATTGTTTTAATGTTTTTAAATGGCTTTGTTTTATATTTTTAGAATTATAAACTTGCCAGAATCACTTGGTTGAGTTGGGAGGCTATAGAAAATGAACAAACAAACAAATGAACTAACAAATGTTTTGCAAATATTTACTTTTCTGCTGTGAATGCCGGCGGGTGATCTGCAGGGAATGCTGGCGGGTGATCCCCAGAGGGAGGGCATTCTCTGTGGGTGCGCCTGCCCTTTGGAATGATTTACCTGTGGAACTCCGGACTGCCCCCGACCTGCGCTCGTTTCGCCGGGACCTGAAAACCTGGCTTTTCGATCTATCTGGCCTGGACTGAGGGGGGGTTTAGTTTTAAGTTTTAACATTGTTTTATTGTTGGACTATTATTAATTTAATTCTTTTTAATTCTATTAATTTAATTCTATTAATTTAATTTTAATTCTATTTTTATCTTCATGTTTGGTACTGAACAAGGGAAGAGTCAAGGTGCATTAATGATGCTCCAATCTAAGAAGTAGTCAGGTCCATTGTACATGGGGAAATTATTCATGAATGAACAAGCATAAGTTTGTTGTTTCTGTGAAAGCTGGGTCAAGGTTGAAATATACTATGTGGGCTTTAAAATGAGCATATACGTGTCACCTTTTTATTCATGATTAATTGGTAGTATTGCCCAAGAGAAACCCATTATAATTTCCCCTCCAGTAAAATAGGGGGAAAATAGACCAAAACAAAACAAAAAAACTCAGAGCTTCTTAACATGCTTGTTTTTAATTAAAACATATTTTAATTAAAATAGGAAAACTCTTTCTGCCAGATGGTAATTCTAATTTATTCTAGTGTGATAGATGCAACGTGATTCTTTTCTGATTATATTAGGTTTATTAGATATACATTGTTTTACATTTGTTACAGACAAATGATTTGACAAATTATTCATTTTAAATGAAAAGTATCTGGGTAGCAAGGAAAGAAGGGGTTCTCTAAATAGTGAACCCCCCGTATCACATGTATGAGGCATGCATCTCCCTACAGCAGATATGAGAAATCTTCTAGAACTGATGATTTGGGGTGGAGAATTCTTTGCACTGCAATTATGTACAACTGTTCCCATTCTTTCCTCTTAATGGTGAGTACATTAGCAGCAGCATTAGGAACAGGCTTAATCTTTGCTAAGACAAATTTTCTTCTTTGGATTCTTCTCTTGACTGACTCAATTAATTTAGCTTCTTTAAAGCATTTAGTAACTTCCAGCAATGCAAGCAAATGGTGCTAGTCATCCTTCCAAGTCTTCATCCTTAAACCCAGAGGTGCAGTGGATCAGTAGCTTAATGATGCTGGAGATGGTCTCTGCTCCAACAGTTTGAGTCCTAGCACTGTATGTTGGGCTGAGCTCCTATCACTCACCTCAGCTTCTGTCCACCTAACAGTCTGAAAGCATGTTCTATGCGGGTAGATAAATAGGTACCACTTCAGTGGGGAGACAAGTTGGTGCTCCATGCAGGCAGTTAGATTCCTACTGGGTCTGAACCTTCCTGGCTATGATGCTCATTTGCAAGATGGCTCCAGGAAGAAAGGGGCCTTGATGCCTTGAAGGAATTCAGTCTTAATCTATTCCATTCCATCTAATCTGCTAATCAGAGGTCCCTAATACCCAGTTTATGGCCCACTACTGGGTTGCAGCCCATTGGGAAATGAGCCATGCAAGTGGCAGAAACCATCCCCATCCACCACCACCACCATGGGTCTGTAGAACTGGAAAGGTTGGGAACTGCTGCCCTATATTGTTCATGTGATAGTGGGGTGAGTTGGAGTGTGGGGTGGGATATAGTTGTAAACCTGTGTATTATCTGCAGATTGATATACTTAGTTCCCAAACACTGCATAACCTCATTCAGTAGTTTCATAAATTAAAAAGAATGAAGGAATGGGCAATAAATTGCTACCTATGATGGATACTTCTTCCATGTGATATATCTATTGAGGCATGGTGGCTCAGTGGTTAGTGTAATGTATTGGGCTTGCTTGTTAACACCCAATACATTACACTAACCAGATATTGCAAGAAATAAACCATGCCCTTTGCTGAACTCACTCGCCTCGTCTTCATTCATGTGCAACGAACCCAGTACACAACACTGGCAATGAAGGTGGGATCCTGCTTCTCCGTTGAAGCTGAAAGTCACTAGGGGAGAGGCAGCACACACCTGGCGGGAAAGCAAATTCCCCCCCTATGGTTGGCTAGCTAAGCCATGCTAGCGACCACACGCTCAGAGGACCAGTCCCTGGGCAACGGAGAGGCAGGAGCCGAAGACGCTGAGATCCAGCGGCAAAGACCAGCAGAATGCCCAAGGTTGGAAGGCTGCAAGAATTTGACATCAAGCAACCAGAAGGATGGCCCTTGTACCTGTCCCAGGTCGAGAATTACCTTTGGGCGAACCAGGTTGCAGAGGATGGACTGAAGGCCGCCATGCTGCTTTGTGTGTGTGACCCAACGACGTTCGGTCTGGCTGAAAACCTGTTTGCACCCATACTGTTGGAATCTGTTTCCTACGCCAAATTGAAGAAGAAGCTCGGAGAACAGTTCCAACTGTTCAGAGTCACTGAAGCATATAGTGACTGGGGACTGGCATCACAGATTGGCAGATTTTTTACTTTGCCAGCATTCCACGCCCTGCACGGCTACAGGGAAAAGCCCAGCAGAGCTGTGCTGGGGGAGGCGACTGATCACGAAACTGGACAGGTTGCATCCAGATAGGGTGGCAGCAGAAGCTTCGCACCCAAAACCCCCAAGGAGGCTGCAAGTGGGCGATGTGGTGTGGGCCAGGAACTATGGGCATGGGAATTTGTGGGTGCCTGGAAAAATTACTAAAACATCAGGCCACCTCTCTTATGAAGTGGGGCTGGAGGGCGGGTGAGTTGTCCGGCGCCACATCAATCAGCTTAGGAAGCATTTCCCAGAACAGCCACAAAGCAAGGACTTTGTTACAAGTCCTTACCAAGGTCCACAAACCAGCAGCCAAGCCAACCCATGCATAGACTATGAATCACACAGCCCAAGCAATGAGGAGTTGGCCATAGAGGAGGGGAGCCCGGACATGCAACATGGGTCCCCTGATGGAGAAAGCCAACCTGATGGCTACAGCCGCTGTGCTAACTCTGCGGAACAAACTGACTCTGGGGTGGGCCAACCTGGAAAGGCCAGCCAGAGAGCACCAAGGTGGGCAAGCTGGTAGGCCAGGACATGCCTGGGTCCTCCAGGCATTCCACAAGGCCACGCAAACCTCCTGATTATCTGAAAGATTTTGTTCGGTAACAGTAAAGCTATAATGTTGTATGTACCTTGTATTTAATGCTGACCTACAAAATTGTAATAGACAATGGAGCTATAATGTTGTAAGTACTTTATAGTATTGCTCAGTGAAACCTATTCACACCAGTGTTAAATCTTGGTAAGTGCATTGCTGTAATTATTTTCTATTGTTGCTATAGTGTTGTTTGTTCTAAGGGGGGAGGGTTGTAATGTATTGGCTTGCTTGTTAACACTACGTGGTAACGGCTGGTAGGTTGCTAGAGCAGGGAGCTAGCTAACGGCTCCCAGCATCTCAGACAACCCGTCTCCAGCACTGCTATTGGTTGTCCCTAGGCGGCAATAGGTTGCTTCAAAACTATTGGCCACCGCCTAGGGGCCAAGGTATAAATTGCTGCAACTGCACCCTGTTCTCTAGTTCAGATCCTGCTAGAAATAAACCATGCTCTTTGCTGAACTCACTCACCTCGTCTTCATTCCTGCGCAACGAACCCAGTACACAACAGTTAGAATGAAGTATTGCAGGCTAACTCACTCTTCACTGCCAGTAGTTTGAATTTGATTCTGACCAGCTCAAGATTGACTCAGCCTTCCATCCTTCCAAGGTTGGTAAAATGAGAACCAAGATTGTTGGGGGCAACATGCTGACCCTGTAATGCTATCTAAGAGCATTTTGGGGACTCTTCCCCACATTTCCAGAGATTTAGAAAGGCTTTTGCCAGTTGTTCCTTAGCCTGTAACTCTGAAATGTCTTAATTATTATGCTATCAGCTGAGTCAGATCTATCTCAAGTAAAACACTGCCTCAAAGGAGAGAAACTTTTCCACTGAAGAAGCATGGCCAAGGACCCTACATTTATATAGAATTATTATTACCATACCTGATACTGTAAGAAAATGTAAGATTCTCTGTTATATAGAAATATCCAAACTTGTTGGCAACAGTTTTGCCAACAATTTTATACAGTAACAATTGAACTTCAGCACAGTTTGCAATGCTAGGCCAATCTCTGCATTCAGGTAGCATTTGAAGACATGAGATATAATAGACCTAATTACCCTAAACTGCCAACACTTTTGTAAGTAAGATTGTTAACTACCCCTTTACATACTAGTTTATTTCCTAGAAATAAAGTTTTCTAACTATCACAATTTACATTTCAAAGTAGCAATAAGCTATGAATTCTAGTGTGAAACATTAGCATAAAACTATTCAGCATTGTACATTCCACTAAAAGTGCCAGGAAGAAATCCACGACTCTTGCTTTTTCCATCTGGCAGCCTCTTCCAAGCCTAAAAATTTGCATAAGTATGTTATGTTTATGAAATATAAACCCTTTACATTGTATTCCAAATTGATTAGTTATTCAAAATTTAATAAGCCAAGGAACTGTGAAATTGAAAAACCGACTGCTTCTGTGCTTTCCAACCATCTTGGGAAATATTTGCCAAACTATCATTCATGTTAATGTTTGACTTTTGAAAAATGCCAAATAAAATCCATGAATTAAAAACATTGTATAGTAGCTAGATAGTACAGACCTTGCTGCTGGTTATGGCGAATTTGATATTTAACCAGACTTTATCAGACTTCTGACTGAGCAGATTATAGAATGGAGGTGAAAAAGCTATGAAAATCACAAAATAGGCCAGTGAGCAGATCTGGCCTCCATCCAACAGACCATTCCCTAATTTGGCATTTTCTAGGCAGACTTGATGCTGGTCAGTTTACATAGAGACATTCCAATCAAAAGGACATAAAAGCCCAATGTGTTTTACTTCTTTAAATTTCCTAACATCTGCACACTGGCACAATTGTGTTGTTCTAATTATTGACATACAGTTACTTAAGTTCATTTTTGAATTATGAGCATGAATAAAATCTTGATCCACCCAGTTTTAATCAACTATGGGTAATCCTTAATTTATTATCATAACTGGTACCAGAATTTCCATTGCTAGGCAAAACAATTATTAAGTATTCGTTCCTGATTTTTTTTTCCACAGCTATTAAGCAAATCACTGTAGTTGTTATGTGAATCACATGGTTGTTAAACGAATCCCACATCCCCTGTGGACTTTGCTTGTCAGAAACTGGCTGGAAAGGACATAAATGGTAATCACATGACTGTGTGAGGTTGCAGCAGTCATAAATGCGTGCCAGTTGCTAAGCATCCAAATTCTGATCACATCATCAGGATGATGCTATGATGGTCATAAGAGTGAGGACTGGTCATAAATCTTTTTTTCCCAGTGCCATAACCTCAAACAGTTGCTAAATGAATAATTGTAAGTCAAGGACTACCTTTATTGTAAGCATTACTGCATTGGACTATATGATTTACTTTGGAGATTATCTATAGAATCTGTTATTAGAAATCCAGGTTTTTGGTTAGAATGCCTTATTTTATAGATCTCAAGATATTACAGTTCCCAACATGTTTTTAATCACTTAATAATGATACAAATCAGAGGTTTCTTAAGTCTAAATTATTTAAAGTTCATGTATGCAATAAGGAAGGCAGTCAGTGACAATGTTATAAACAATCAGAAAAAATACCTTGCAAACCTGAACATAAATAGGTTTAACCCAAGTTACACAAAGCTGTTATGAATTGAGGATATGGATAGTATTCTTTTTAATTTGTAAATACTGGCCCAAGGGGTAAATTATGAGATACAAGATAAAAATTGACAGAATTAATTTGATAATTCCAGGTTTCTCCACAGGTGAACTTGTGGAGAAAATTTCATTTTTTAATTTGATGTTAAGGTTTTATAAACATTGTGGAATATAGTAATATGCAATTTCAAAAAATTTCAGATACAGATTTTCTTGGTTTTATTTGGCCTGACTTTAGACGCTAGTAAACGGCCTTTCTCTGTTCAAATTCTTCTCTATTCTCACACTAAGTAGATATGGAGAAAATAACCATTCTGGGTTCTGAAATATTGTTTTTATACTTAATATGCATTTGCTGTTTGATCAAAATCCCATTAAACCTGCAGCAGACTAAACATTGAAGGGGCCAATATGCTGCTGAGAAAATAATAAAAGATACACACACACACACAGAGAGAGAGAGAGAGAGACCACACACAGACACACAGACACAGACAGACACAGACACACAGACAGACACAGATATACATACATACATATATATATATGTGTGTGTGTGTGTGTGTATGTGTGTGTCTTATTTCCATAATGTGAATATGTTTTTTAATGCAAGCAATAAAGCCATTTAAAAAGAAAATCATTTTATTTATAAAAGTTTAAGTTATAGCATAGATGTATAATACAAATCGACCATGTCTGAAAGTAACAACACTATACAGTATATATGCTGACTAGCCTTGACTTATTATTCTGATGTTGAACACTCAGGGAATTGGCTGATCGAAATGGTTGGCACAACTCTCAATGTCCTGTCATTTCATGTAGACAAGGTATATTTTTACAAGTTATATGTTCACATGAACACTGTTATTCTCTCAAAAAGATGGAACTCGGTTTTACAGACATTGCCTATGGAATTTTTATGAATTTTTGGACATGAGTACATAATGGCATCTAATCAACATTCAAGATAGAGTTTATTTGTAACAACTGTTGCACTTCTGCAATCTTTCACTAGCATAATATATTAAATGTAAATCAGTGCCTATTTGTTTTATATTAACATTTGTCAAAGTTTTCTAACCATCATCATTATTTATATTTATTTAATACAATTTAGAGGCCATAGAAATCCTGATGACTCTAGGCAGCTTGCATTTTACAAAAAAAAATAAGAATAATTTTAAAAGGAAAGGGATAATAAGCATGCAGAAGTCAAATACTGTATAAGAATAAAGTAACTTACTGGGGCTCATCATCATTATGGTGGGAGCACAATGTATCTGGGAGGGGGGAGGGCTGTTCCAGAAGGCAGCCACCCTAGCAGAGAAAGTCCTGATCCATTCATTACATTCTTTTGTAGAAGAGACCTGGATGATCCCATTCTGCCTCATCTCTGGATGGGCAGAAGCAGACAGACATAGGTGGCTCTTTAAATAGCCAGAACTTATACACAATTGTAACTGAAGTCAGTGGGCTTTAGGAGATGGATAACACATGAATTTTCCCATTGTTTTGTTCGACTCCCCACCCCACCAAAAAGCCAAGAGCATCCCTAGCCCCTCAAAAGTTGTGTGTACCTGTTTTAGAGGTTAAAATAAGTTTTTCAATATGTGTGTGTGTGAGAGAGAGGGTGGGGTGGGGAAAAAAAATCAAAAATAAAGTTTTTATTTGTTTGTTACATTCATATAGCCACTCATTTCCAATACATGACTCTGGGCAGCTAGCAATTAAATATAGAATAAAAACTATAAACAAAATTATAAGTAATATAAATAGCATCTGAGCAACCAACTTGCAACCATAATACACATCCCAGTTTACACAACCAAGAAACATTCTAACCCACACCATCAGGGCTCAATCTCAATTCAATTATAAAATTCAATTATAAATAAATCTCAACAATAAAACCAAGCCTTTAAGGCCTCGTAAAAAGCCGTCTCATAGTAGTCACTGCATTCTGAACTTTTCCTCACATTTAAGGATTTCAAATGCAATCCATGATTATGTTTTGTAAGGTAGACAGCTATATAAATATTTTAAATATATAATTTGAAATAGTGGCCTATTGGAGGATTTATTCTAAATCAAATGAACCAGGATAGCTCTGAACTAAAAAGGGTTGCTTGCAGCTATAGTTTGAATCAAGTTGACCCAAAAGTTATTTTAGACCACGGGTGTCCAACCTTGGCAACTGTCAGAATCCATTTATATCCCATTCATAAATCCCTATCTGTATGTTCTAAAATCTTACATCCCTCACTGGATTCTGCCATTCCCAAGGAGGAGAAGAGAAGATGTTAATTAGCTATCCTTATCCATTTGTTGCAAGGGTGTTTATTTCAGCCTGCCTGGAGGCCGTCATTAGACCAGGGGAAGAACCTTTGAACTGAGAAGAACAAAGAAAAAGAAGGGGGGGAGAGATCTGGCTTGTATCTCCGATTAGAATCTGAAAGGGAGGAAGGAAATGTCATAAAGGCATGGAAGATCCCTTTTCCCTTGGAAGGTTTTGACACCTGAACCTTAATTGATCCGGGACTGACCAAATGGACTGAGGGGAGGGGGTTTCACTTGGGGACACTTTAAAAGTACCAACCTGTAACACAGTTTTCAGATCCTGTCTAGATTTTCCACTGACATGTTTTAGTAAAAGTTCCTTTTTGGACAATTCTGTCTCCAAGAGTTCTTCTTTCCTAAGACGTGGATTGGGGTGGGACTTTACAGCGACTTTAAGACTTATGGACTTCAACTCTCTTCAACTATGGCTGGCTGGGGAATTCTGAGAGTTGAAGTCTACAAATCTTAAAGTTGCCAAGGTTAGACACCCCTGTTTTAGACAAACACGAAAGCAATGTTTTTAGTCTGAAATCAGTGTTTGCTTTAAAAAATCTATATATTTGGCCTGTCTCTGTAGAAAGATACAGAATTAAAAGAATAAATATTTCCCTGCAACTTAAATCCAAGGACAGGTCTGATGAACAATATATCACAGAGATAATATAGATTCTCCTGTGAAGTCTGAAGAACTGTACTTGTAGTTCCCCATAATTAAAATGAGCAATTAAAGCAATTACATTCATCTTTCTTTATAGTACTCCCAATATATATATATATATATATATATATATATATATATATATATATATATATATATATAGTCAAGGCTTTTTGACAATATATATGTATGTATGTATATGTATATGTATATGTTTATGTATATGTATATGTATATGTATATGTATATGTATATGTATATGTATATGTATATGTATATGTATATATATATATTGTCAAGGCTTTTTGACAATATGTATGTATGTATATGTATATGTATATGTATATGTATATGTATATGTATATGTATAATAACAACAACAACAACAACAACAACAACAACAACAACAACAATAATAATAATAATAATAATAATAATAATAATAATAATAATAATAAAGTTGGAAGGGACATTGGTGGTATCTAGTCCAACCCCCTGCTCAGGCAGGAAACCCTATACCATTTTGGACAAATGGCTGTCCAGTCTCTTCTTAAAAACTTCCAGTGTTGGAGCATTCACAGCTTCTGGAGGCAGGTTGTTCCACTGGTTAATTGTTCTAACTGTCAGGAGCAACCTTAGTTCTAGGTTGCTTCTCTCCTTGATTAGTTTCCATCCATTGCTTCTTGTCCTGCCTTTGGGCACTTTGGAGAATAGCTTGAGTCCCTCCTCTTTGTAGCAGCCCCTGAGATATTGGAACACTGCTATCATATCCCCCTTCGTCCTTCTCTTCATTAAATTAGACATACCCAATTCCAGCAGCCGTTCCTTATATGTTTTAGTCTCCAGTCCTATAATCTTTGTTGCTCTTCTCTGTACTCTTTCTAGAGTCTCAACATCTTTTTTACATTGTGGTGACCAAAACTGGATGCAGTATTTCAAATGTGGCCTTACCAAGGCATTGTAAAGTGGTATTACAATGGTGGTGATGCTGTCTAATCCACATTTTTCTATTTTATGAAGTAGTAGGTTGTGTTCTACTTTATCAAATGCCCTCCTGAAGTCGCAAGCCTTAATTCATTTTGAGCCTTAGCTTTCCTCACTTCATCTTTGCAGTCTCGGGCTATTTGCTGATATTCTGATTTAGTTATGTGCCCCTCTTTCCACTTTCTATACTTGTCCTTTTTATCTTTTTTTATGCTTATCCCTTATCCCTTATCCCTTGTCACATCTACTAGACAGAAATTAAACAACTGATTGTGAGAGGTTATAAATTTCTTCCAAGAAAAATGATATCCCCAGACTCATTAAAAAGATCCATATTCAAAAATATTGGACCTAGTATAACTAAATAATTATAGAGCAATGATTTACTGCAATGCTTTACATGAGACGTGGTCTTAAAGATGATTTGGAAACTTAACTCATGCAAAATACTGCAACAAAAGTACATCAGTGATGTTGATATATTTTTATTTGTTTTGAATGAAAGTTATTGATTTATTATTACTTTTTTATTTATTTGCTGCATTTTATCACCACTGGTCCCAAGAACTCATGGCAGTTTGTTTTAATACATATTTTATTTGTATATTTTGTATATATCTTATATAGAATTCTCATTATGTTGTTCTTGTTTAACGTTAATGTATACAATTGAGAAGCAATGTGCACTGCACCAGTTCAAAAGAACCAAAGGCTCTGATAGAAGCACATTTTATTTTAATAGAACATAGGGACTGAATTGTGATTTGATATAGTTTTAGTAACTTCAAAAGTTAACATGATTTTTTTTTATTAATGTTACAATGATTTACTCAGATTCAGAACTTATTAAATGTCAATAGTCTTATTATTTTGCTTTATTTGACGATGTCAGATTTTGTTTCCTTTGCTGAGTCTTCAAATGAAAAATACATTTTGATTAAAACCATCCAATGGTAAAGGAATTATTGCCAAGGATAAGTCATTTGGAAAGGGCAAATATTTAATTGAGTTACCAATAGTAGTAATAGTAATAGTAAAAACCTGATGAAAGAATACTGATTAAGAAACATAAGTTCAAAAGCATTATAAAATTGTTTTGACAAACCATCAGCATAATTTTAACTAGAGGAGGTTTGGGGTCTGTCTGTGTATGATTGATTTGATTTCTAGAGACTGCATAGTTTAATCCCTGCAGTTTTCTTGGCAAAACTTTCAGAAATACTTTGCCATTGCCTTCTTCTTAGGGCTGAGAGAGAGTGACTTTTCCAGAGTCACACACTTGGCTTTTTGCCTAAAATGGAATTAGAATTCATGGTCTTTCTGGTTTCTATGTTGGAGTCTTTAGCCTTTGCATCAAACTGGCTGTATGATACAATCAACAATCAATGGGAATCCAGAATAAGAGTAACTAACTGGCTCTATCATGTGGGAAGTCAGCTCCCCAGAGAAGGATCTTAAAAAGGCAGAAAAGCATGCCCAGGTTTTCTTAATAGCCCCAAGTCTCCCCTCCCCCAAGCAGAAACCAACTCTATAGAAATGCAGATGTAAACCATTCAGGGAGGTTGAAGCTAAGAAGACTTCTGAAATCTACATACCCCAGCCCCAGGGAGTTGGGCTGGGACAGACAACCAGCAAGAATCCTAGAGTGGCACACCTAGGCTCAGGACAGAATACATGACAAAGGAAACACAAAGATTGAAACAGGAAATAACTCCAGACAAAAGAGTCCAGGGGGTATAAAAACCCACTACCCACATGTGCTCAGCCCTTCTTTTCCTGTTGGATCCATCTTTCTGTCTGCCTTTCCTCTGCAATAAACTACAACCTTCTTCCCAAAGCAGTTGCCATGTTTATTCCCCGCTTGGAGGAACCATGATGGAGACTTTCCTTCCTACAATGATATAACCAACAATTTGGTTACATCATGGGAATCCAGAACAAAAGTGCCAGACTAAATTTGAATTATGAAGCATAACACTTGACCAGATTATCTGATGTCTATTAATGTGTTGAGAAAAAAGTAAGGGTCTTTCTTTAGCTGATAAGAATATTTTCTTAACTCTGTTGGCACCTGCATTTGTACCTGAATCTTAACAAAATAATTTTAAATTGTTAAGACCTTTAAAAACAAAGAAAAGGCACAAAACCAAACTAAGAGTAACAGGTACAGTATTTTGTTTATGCTTAAATATGCTTCTATTGGAAATGGAATTCACAAAGATTAGAATTCAGTACACTTTGCTTTGGCTTTGTTTTTGCTGCCTCCTGATCTGTACTGTTATCTTAACTTTGCATGAACAATGGGGCAGTTCCTGAAGGAATGTTTCCAATGAAACCATTCACTGTACGGATTATACAAAATGTGATGATGGACTGTCAGCTTTAAACTGGCAAATACAACAGCGCAGAATTGTGCGAGCAGGCACAGCAAATAGCCCAGCGTTTCTTATTTTTTATGAGTCTGCCAGTCATTTTGCCTCTTTTCATATGCTGAACTGAAGGAAACCTGCTAATTTTAAAGACTTAATGTTATTATGTGTCCTCTGAGCATTTTCTCCAAAGTGCACATTTCCAACTCAGCTTCTGCTGTTAGTAATTCTATGGTCATAAACATACAAGCCTAAAAATGTAATGGATAATTACCCCAAAATTCAAATAACCACGAATGTATTGTTCTTATTGCTTATTTTATTTTATTTAAAAAAACTTTTCCTTCTAGTTGAATTTACTAATGTACTTCTAGAAAAATGCACAAGGTCACACTTGAGAGTTTATACATTTTGTCAAATAAAGACCTAGATATATGACTTTAATGGAGAGAGGAAGGCAGAAAAAACTAATTAATTTACCCATATTCTGAAGATAAACATAACAAAAGCTTGGAGAAATGTTTCCAAAGTGATACTAAAATCTTAATAAGCTGTCAAATCTGCTGCTCAAGTAGAACTTAGAATGAAAAATAGTACTAGGAATTCTAACTGAGCAATATCAGAAACAGCGTGATTCATCAAAATCTGCCTCAAGTCAAAATCAGGATAGTAACCAGTCAAAGCCATCTTTTCCTACTTTAATGGAAGAAATGGGTAATAGAGCCTGCCAAATATGTGAGTAATGGAATAACATATTGATTACACTAAGTTAACTGGCAGGTATATTCTAGGAAGATTGGTTCAATTTTGAATGCTACTATTATAAAACTGTTGGATTGCTGGAAGAAATATCAACAACCTAAGATATGCAGATGATACCACTCTAATGGCAGAAAGTGAAGAGGAACTGAAGAGTCTCTTGTTGCGAGTGAAGAAGGAGAGTGCAAAAGTTGGGTTGAAACTAAACATTAAGAAAACTAAGACCATGGCATCCGGCCCTCTTAATTCCTGGCAAATAGATGGGGAAGAAATGGAGGTAGTGACAGATTTTATTTTCCTGGGCTCCAAGATCACTGCAGATGGGGACTGTAGTCAAGAAATTAAAAGACGCTTGCTCCTGGGGAGGAAAGCCATGGCAAATCTAGACAGCACACTAAAAAGCAGAGACATCACCCTGTCAACAAAAGTGCGTATAGTCAAGGCTATGGTGTTCCCAGTTGCAATGTATGGCAGTGAAAGTTGGACCATAAGAAAGGCTGAGCGCAAAAGAATTGAGGCCTTTGAACTCTGGTGCTGGAGAAGACTCCTGCGAGTCCCTTGGACTGCAAGGCGATCAAACCGGTCAGTCCTAGAGGAGATCAACCCTGACTGCTCTTTAGAAGGCCAGATCCTGAAGCTAAAACTCAAATACTTTGGCCACCTAATGAGGAGGAAGGACTCACTGGAGAAGAGCCTAATGCTGGGAAAGATTGAGGGCAATAGAAGAAGGGGACAACAGAGAATGAGGTGGCTGGATGGAGTCACTGAAGCAGTAGGCGTGAGCTTAACTGGACTCCAGAAGATGGTAGAGGACAGGAAGGCCTGGAGGAACATTGTCCATAGGGTCGCGATGGGTCGGACACGACTTCGCAACTAACAACAACAACAACAATTATAAAACTGAATAAATAATACTCAAATAACAAACCAAGAACAGAGCTTTCTGTGATATTAGGGGTAATTGATTTTATGCACATGATGGATTGTAGCTTAAAATTGTACCACACATTTGAGTCTTTGAGCAGGGGAGATTTAAGCCTTTGAAGAAAGCGTGAGGTAATAACAATAACAATAACAACAACAATAATAATTACAATAGCAATAATACATTTGGAAGGGTCCTTGGAGGTCTTCTAGTCCAACCCCCTGCTCAGACCTATACTATTTCAGACAAATGGCTGTCCAGTCTCTTAAAAACTTCCAGTGTTGGAGCATTCACAGCTTCTGGAGGCAGTTTGTTCCACTGGTTAATTGCTCTAACTGTCAGGAAGTTTCTCCTTAGTTCTAGGTTGTTTCTCTCTTTGATTAGTTTCCATCCATTGCTTTTTGTCCTCCCTTCAGGTGCTTTGGAGAATAGCTTGACTCCCTCTTCTTTGTGGCAGCCCCTGAGATATTAGAACACTGCTATCATGTCACCCCTAGTCCTTCTCTTCATTAAACTAGACATACTCAATTCCAGCAACCGTTCCTTATATGTTTTAGCCTCCAGTCCCCTAATCATCTTTGTTACTCTTCTTTTACTCTTTGACAATAAAGGTTTATTCATTCATTCATTCCAATATGGATCCAAATTCTATAGGGCCATGTTCATGGATTCAATTTGCCAGAAATGTAGATGACGCAAAACATGCCTTCTTCTTCAGATAGGTTAAAAAATTCCTTTAAAGATCTTACCAACATATTAATACTTTGAAAAGTGATAGTGACCTTTTATTGAAATGTGTAAAAAATAAACAACAGTAATTTTCAGAACAATGTGCTAGGAATAACTTAGCACCAGCTGAAGGATCATAATTACCATCACAATTACAATAATGAGCCCCCAAACAATCTTTTTAATGAAGTCTGATCAGTACTCATTTAATAAGAACATTTTTAATCATGAAAACATTGCCATTTGATTGGTTATATTTCATGCTTGAAAAGGTGAATGTTGAGGGAAATAAGCAATCTGTATTTAACTAAAGGCCACCTTGACTCTTCTCTTCTTCCAAAGGGGTATTCACATATTTCTGATTAGGTGAGTTATTATAATTTCTGATTTTAGGCAGAATGCCAAGAATGGATGCCAAGCAGACATTTATTTCCTATCCTGCGTGTGGACTCATTATAATCCTAAAGTAATTTCTCTTTACTAAAAGAAGCTTTTAAAACAAAATATAAGGCTTGTTTGAATGTAGACATGCATGCAAGTACAAATACACACTATTTGTTATTGTCACTGTATGCCACTGTGGTGTTCAACTTGAAGCTACTGAAAAACACTGAAGCGCTAAATATCAAACATAAGATCTGTCAATATTTTTACACAAGGTTAAAATGGAACTGACAGAAAATGTAATAGAGAGGAATATGTAGGACTGATACTTTGATTCAAAATGTATTTATTAAAAAAATCCCATTCTACATGGCCCACAGAATAACATCATTTCTCTTTTCTAGTTTATAACCCTAAAATTTAGCCTTTTCTTCTGCATTCCTCTTTGCATTCTGCTCTTTGCTAATAATCTCACTGTCCAAAAAATAGTATATACCCTTTCCAAAAAGATGTTGGGACTAGGGGGGAAAGATGGCTCAAACAAACCACAAGTTTGTATCTATCTAAATTTAATCAGAATTATTTGATAAATATAGTCAATATAATGACTCCCTCTGTGCTTATAGGGTTGTGTCACTGGGATTATTTTTTCATTTTAAAAATGCTGATTTAGCTACTGTCTTAATGCAGAAAGTCAGCTAGTAGCCTTTCTTATGAAAGTATATACGTAAGATGGCTCCTTATATTTCTAGATAAAAGATTATGTTATGGAAATCATGAAAATTAATTTACCCAAGTTTGTTTCAACAAACCCAAATTAACTGGCAGCTTCTGAATAAAGCTATTTGGGATTAACTATTCTCCTACAAAAAGGTTTGAGATTATTTGTTTGGGATTATACTGTATGTTTTCAGTGTTAAATTTTGTCTTGATTTTTTGTAAGATGCTCAGAGCCAATAGATTGGAGCAACATAAAAGCTGATGTAATAAATAATAAATAGCCAAGCTGAGCCTAAAGCAAATCTGGTTAGTGAATGTCTTAAAATTCTTTTCCATGCTGTATTGTCATGGTATTTTGGGAAAAGAAAATTAAATTTAAACCATGTTTTCAGCAACATGCTGAATATATCAATATAACTTGCAACAGCAATAGATCTTTGACTATATCATTAGGGTAAGCCATGAAGATTTTTCTGCTCAAAGGAAATTCAAATAATTGCTGCTTATGGAGGATAAGAACTTATCATTCCCTGTAATTAAAAGCTACCATCTCCATACTCCCTGACACTGAACAAATTAAGTAGGCACCTGGAATAAGAGTCATTACTCCTAAAACAAGAGGTTATATTTCTCAAGTGTACAAACTGTTAATTAGAACAAGACAGCTAATTGAACCAAAGCTGTGAGAAGCTTAAATTAAGAACATTGAGTTGAAAATGAAATGGGAAGATTTTAAATAGTAGTGTAACAACAGTTCAAAGGAAATTGTAATGCTTAGTCTGTGTTTCTTTTTTGGTTATTAAGAACTTTAAGTATGGACATAAACAAAATTGAATCTGTTCTTCTCTTTACTATTTCTTATTCAGTTGAAAAACCACAAGGCAAAAGCTTCTATTATAGGTCAGAAGTAAGTAAATTACAGGTTTATGATGGCAGAATACACAAGATGACTAATAGTATTGCAGTGTGAGCTGTGATTTTCTAATCAAGATATGAGAATGTGTAAGTACATTTAAATGCAGCATACTGTATACAAGATACATTTTAATGGAGACAAATACAAATGTGGATGATCATTCATTACTAACAGGCTAGTAACTGATTAAATAAGCAAAGATATGGTTATTTTTTTCACATGCATTTAGTTTCTTGACGTGCCTTAATTTGTCTGTGAAATGCCAGATCTTTGAAAATCTATTTTACACCTGTAAGAAAAGATGTAGAAGCTCCTATTTAACATGCAAAGCCGTTTTCCATGCTAAACCATACCATTCCCCCATTGACAACAATCAGGAAGCTGTCTGTTCTGCATGGTTTTCATTTGGATGGTTCTCTTTTCTTCTACTATATCATAGGATTTATTTATATAATGTGAGTGGAAATCTATAAATCTTAGGATATCCCAAATCTATAAATCTTAGGATATCCCATCTTAGGATATACCTTCCTCTTGAGGATATGAGCATTTTGGCAATGTGTGTTTATGGTCTATATATAAGATATATCCCATATGCTTCAATAATCCAGATTTATTTACCGGTATGTGAAATTTTTAAATAAATTCTGAATCCAACTTTTTGAATTTCAAAGTTTTGCATGAGGCACTTTTGTAGTTCAGCTTTCTTCAGTGTTTAAAAGCCAACTGCAATACAAATATTACATTTTGTTGTGGAGTTTTAATATTAAAATATTGATATTTGAAAAATAATGACGTATTGCTCTCTTGCTGTCTCTTGTCTAGAACACATTGATAATAGCAAATGTTAGGGGGAAAGTAAAGGTGATCCTCCAGGAATATTCGACCCCAAACCACCCCAGTGATGCCCTCAACGTGATGTCCCGTTGCCTGGAGGCGGTTCGGGTCTGGATGGGGAGGAACAGACTTCAACTCAACCCCGACAAGACTGAGTGGCTTTGCATATCTTCATCCCGGGTCTATTCGGACATTCCACCTCTTGCTATGGGGGGTGAACTATTACCCCCCGTAGATAGGGCTCGCAACTTGGGAGTCCTCCTAGATTCACGGCTCACCTTGGAAGACCATATAGGAGCTGTGACTAGGGGGGCTTTCACCCAGGTTCGCCTGGTGCGCCAGTTGCGGCCCTATCTTAGCCGGGATGATTTATGCACGGTCACTCATGCGCTCGTGGCCTCTCGTCTGGACTACTGCAACGCTCTCTACATGGGGCTGCCCTTGAGGACCACCCGAAAGCTCCAACTGGTACAGAATGCAGCCGCGAGAGTTGTGTTGGGAGTCTCCCGATACTCCCACGTTACACCTTTGCTCCATGAGCTGCATTGGTTGCCAGTTGCCTTCCGGGTGAGATTCAAGGTACTGGTAATGGTGTTCAAAGCCCTTCATGGCATGGGGCCGGAGTACCTTAGGGAACATCTGCTGCCGGCATCAAGCTCCCTGCGCCCTGTGCGTTCCCACAGAGAGGGCCTCCTCAGGGTGCCACCGATCAGAGAATGTCGATTGGTGGCGCCCAGGGGGAGATCCTTCTCTGTGGGCGCTCCGGAGCTGTGGAATCAGTTGCCGGTAGAGCTCCGGATGGCGCCCGATCTTCGCTCCTTTCGTCGCGATCTCAAGACGTTTTTGTTTGTACAAGCCGGCCTAGCCTGATGGGGATTGGTGGGGTTTTTATTTTTTTGTACTCTTAATTTTATTTTTGGGGTTTTATTATTGTATTAATTGTTTTAACTTGGGCAATTATTTAATCTCTTTTTAATGTTTGTACTTTGTATTTGACTTTTGCCCTGTGAACCGCCCTGAGTCCTCAGGGAGAAGGGCGGTATATAAATATTATTAAATTAAATTAAATTAAATTAAATATTTATTACAGCTTTGGCTTGCTCAACATAAGCTTGGGGTAATTTACAATTTTTTTTCTTTCCTCCACTATTAGCAGGGTGACCTGAAAAAATGTGAAGTACAGAATTGCTCCTAGCACTGAAAGACTCATTGATATGTCTATAAAGTTCTTACTCTACCCTTTCCATGTTCTATCTTCTTCTGAATTCCTTTGCTGAATAACTGTAGCTCTAATAATATTGCATGCAGTATCAGAAAAATCTGGTTACCAGTTTTAATTTTTCCACCATCATCAAACTGGATACCAATTATTAACAAAGAATGGAAAATATTGATGCTATCCTGTTGGGATTGTTTGGCTGGAACAAATTGCTTAACTTTATTTAAAACTTTGTTTTACATTTCAAAAGGGTTTCTTGGGGGAAGAAAAGGAACTACAGTAGAGGTTATAAAGCATCCTAAATCACCTCCTCTTCTTCCTCTTTTTTTTCTTTTTTGTAATCCTCTAAAGAAAAATCCAATTTTGGTAAGGTCTAGGTTGGCCCCAGAAGATAATGTATTGTTCTTTGGTGGGGGAAGGGAATAGGTTTTAACACTGAAACTCTGTTGCTGTTCAAGCCAATTGATGTCATGAGAATAGCACCCAAAAGTACATATGTGATTTGTTAGCATGCAACACACAACTCCCAAGTGCTTCAAGCCATCTTTCTTTTCTTAAATAGCTGACAATTTACCATTTCTGATCTACCTCTCTACCTTTCATCCTTGTGGAATAATTGAAAAGTGTTGTTACCAAGACACCAACTGGAATGGTCATCATTTTCTACCTTAGCTGCTTGCCTAGTTGCTCATGAAGGCAATTAATATGAGTGTCTAATATTTACAGGATTCTCACTGCCACGTTGTGTGTTACTGCACTCACTGCTGCTCCTTTCCTACATAAATTATTTGATAAGTCTTAACTTTACTAACCAGTAAAGAGTATCTTAATTACACAATGCATTGAGCACAAACCTTCTTCTTGGCAGGGGCCAGACAATGGAAATTGGTGATCTAATGCATTAAGCCTTCATCGGTATTGTTTATACATTTATAATAGTGGTTGTGGTCTTTGATGATAGCAGAGGCAATAAATAAAAGCTATTAGGACTCTTCTTTATTATCCTATGATTTTATAGCCCTTGCTTTCTTAACTAGCCATGCATAAAATTAACTATATCTTTCACAATTATGGGAAATAACTACTCTAGTTTTTGTAGCTGATATTTAGAGCTGTAACCTGATTTGCAAGATGCCGATAGGACTTAAAACAGTATTTTAGAATATATTTGCTTACTTAAAGTAATATACAAAGTAAAGTATTTATGCTGTAATTGAAGACAGACAGAGAGAAACAAGGACATAGTATAATATCCAGATTGCTATGCACTGCCCAGAGCGCTTTCAGTGAAATGGGTAGCTATATACACTTGATAAATAAATAAATAAATAAATAAAAGAATGGCAGTGGTTTGCTCTCCAAGATTGTTTCAATTTACTTTATGTTATGTTTCGTTATCAGACTAGGTAATGTCATCAGCAGGATTTTCTTGTCCTATTTTCCTTAGTTTATAAATGTTTTGTGTGCCAGTGTGGTCAGTTGGTCGTGTGATTGGTTGTTTGTTTGGAGCTATATTTAAATTCTAAGCAACTGATTAGTTCTCTTGTTGATTGGCAGCTCGAACGGTCTGGTTTCTTACATATTTCTATGCTGGATCTAGATCAATATACTTGTTATTATGCTTGCTTTGGTAGAATACTGGGCTTTAATAAATTCATGCGTGTGTTGGGTGTTGGCATGCCCAATGATTTGTGTTCCTTCCCAATCGAATTGGTGTTGCTTGTTATCAATGTGGTTTAAGATCGGGGATTTTTGGTCGTGCCATTTAACTGCTAGTTGATGTTCAGGAACCCTTGTTTTCAATTGCCTTCCTGTTTGTCCCACATAGAATTAGTTACAGTTGTTGCAATTGATTTTGTATACTATGTTGCTGTTGTCTTCCTTCTGTATTTTGTCTTTGACTTTAGATAGCTCTTTTCTGAGTGTAAATGTGGGTTTGTGAGCTATCATTATTCCAATTAACAAGCATATTGATCTAGATCCATCATATGAACATGTAAGAAACCAGACCATTCGAATTACCAATCAACAAGAGAACCAATCAGCTGCTCAGATTTTTAATATAGCTTCAAACAACCAATCACATGACCAACTGACCACACTGGCAAGAACTGACCACAATAGGACAAAAAAAAATCCTGTTGCTGATATTACCTAGTTTGGTAACAAAATGTTCAGAAACTAAATTGTAACAAGCTTGGAAAGCAAACCACTGCCAAAATCTAAAACCCAAGCTGCAAGTATTTTCTATTATTTCAAAATAAAAGAATGGTTACATAGTTTGACTTGGACCAAGATATTGGAATTCCCTTGATTATGGATTGCACTAGATTTCTTTGGGCTTTTCACTTTTGCTGTTAGCCTAATTTATTTTTCAGGGAATTTGCTGCCGAGATAAAATTTTGTGAGACTTCTGTGTATGCTGTTTTGAACCCTTTGAAAAAAAGGTGACATACAAATGAATTAAATGCATAAATAATGAACAATGAAAATAATAACCTTGGCAGGTCTGTAAATTTCAGCTTGTATAGTATTTGAAAAATACCAGCACCCTATAAAAACAATGTAAGTAAATTGGATAAAAAATACACTCATACATACAAAAATATAGTCATTTGTGGCTGGTAATTAATCTTCCAACTAATGCTATGAAACTTTTATCAGGAATTCTCATCCAATTTGATGGAATAAAAGAAGAAGAAAAAATCAGTGAAATTCTCATTGGTAAGGTGTGAGGCTATTGCATTTGCTTTGTAAACGAAGTGTCCAAAAAGTGCCAATGAAAGAGAGAATAGAGAACAAGATCTGTATTTGATTATACATTTACACAGTTTTTATCTGCAACTCTTCGTCTAGGAAATCTGGGAAACTAGGTCACCCAAACCCCAATTTTAACAGTGCTTCTACTCAATTCCAAATTGAGTAGAATTTATTATTATTAGAATAATACTGATAACATCTCTATTTTATAATAAATCAAGGAATTGAATTGCTGTCTGTCACAGGTGCTTGGCAGGATGAGATAGCCCCCCTAAAGGCTTATTTTCTGCTGGCAAGGCACACTGTAGAGAAGTGATATAATCCTAATGGTCAGGGACATGAGATTTCCATCTCTTTCCAGCATCCCTTTCTGACAGTTAGCAATTTTTGTTCTGATTGGACAGATGAAGGTAGAAATTCTGTCCATGTTCTGACATCCTGGTTGTCTAGTAGAATCACCAGTTGAATTGACTTGGAGTTTGGTCCAAGAAGGTTGGTCTTGGGACTTATTCATACTGAGGATGATTTGACAGAAGCAGTTGAGCAGTTTGTATCCTCTGTGGCTCTTACAGCTTAATCATAATCACAATTAACTTAACTTAGAACACTTAGAGTTGCTATTAAGAGGCAGCCTTTCAAAACCATTGGGATGATTTCATTGAAGGACATCCTGTTTTTCAGTTATGTCATCCTAACAGTCAATGGATTAATAAACAATACATTTATCTCGGTCCATAGTAATAACTTACAGTAGCCTCTAAGGACATCCGTTGAAATCCACAGAATGAGATATAGAATCACCTTTAGTCATAGTTACTGGATGGAAAGAGGCCAAATCGATTTCATGAAAAACTAATAACTTACTGGCATTGTGAACCCACATTTCTCCCTTTTCCAAGGTTCACTGGAATTCTCTAGCTTCCATAAAACACAACATAATGGGGGTTAAAAGTATAAAGTGCCTTTTAGTGTTGTCCCTATTCTGCACAATTCTGAAACAAAGCTAGAAATAGTGAGAGAGAACAAACAACCCTAAAAAGTTAGATACAAACCATAATGATGATAAATGATGTTTAAATCTGGCCATAATAAAGCCAAAAAACCCAGTGATAGATCCCTAAAAATGAAATAGTGTGATGAAAACTGCAATATTAATAACATCCTAACAGTTCAATAATTCTCTTGGTGAGAGGTATCTTCAAGAAGCATTTGAAGGCTATTGAGCAGAAATTCAAGGTTTCAACTCAGTGGTTTCACAATTACTACTATGACTGATAACTAAGTAGTTATAGATAAAGTGATATATAGATATAGATATAGATATAAACATAGATAGAGATAGAGATAGATAGAGATAGATATAGATGTAGATATATATAGATATAGATATATTCAGTTTGCTAGCTAGTTATCAACCGTAACAGTCAATAGCTAATTACTAGCAGCAGCCAACTTTCAAAGACTCCACTGCATAGTGTTATCTTTTAAAAATATCTCAGTCTTGTATTTATTCAAATAGCATGCTTATCTTACTTCATTCATGCAACCCACCTATTCAGTTACATAGACATTTGCAGAAACTTTTCTAGAAGGAAAACAGGGGGAGGGGGTGAAGGGACAACACAAATACATACGTACCGTATAATTCTAAACATATGAAGCAATTCATATTGAGGGGGAAAAGGAAAACTTTCAGCATATCAGTAAATGAAGAAATATAAGTCAAACAATGAGACAGCTGAATATTTTTCATCATTTATAAATCTCATACATTAGGTTTCTAGATTGTAACACTGAATGATACTGCAGGATCATCACAAACCATTTTAAATTCTGTTGCTTACACAAAGTGGATTATCATTATGTTGGTCACATATTCAGCCAGATGCTTAGCCCAGATTTGACAGTTTTATGCACCTAATGAGTCCTTCACAAGGACTTAGGATAGGCAGATGTTTGATGGTGTTGGAGGTATAAGTTGCCTTTTGACTGTTGGTGACTTTGTCAATGCTTATGGTGCTCAAGTAGTGCTCCAGATGTTTCGGGATTACACCCAATGAAACTGTTTGGAATACAAAATAGACAAAGTAATAGAAAAGCTAAAGTGTTCTAGGCCTTTAGAATTCAAACAAATAAGTATATGCAACACAACAGCCCAGAATTAATAACTGTTGAGAAAAAAGATAAAATGTCTGGACAGAGAATGTGGACACAGCCAAATAAAAGAAAAAGAATTGGAGAAAATCACAAATTATGAAGCCCTGCAAACAGAAGTAGTACAACTGTGGCAAAAAAGCATATTTTAACCAAGTACAATAGCTAGCAATAGCAATAGCACTTAGACTTATATAACGCTTTACAGTGCTTTACAGCCCTCTCTAAGCGGTTTACCGAGTCAACATATTGCCCCCAACAGTCTGGGTCCTCATTTTACCGACCTCAAAAGGATGGAAGGCTGAGTCAACCTTGAGCCACTGAGAATTGAACTCTAACCACTGTGCCATGGTGTCTCATTCAGATTAGATTAACATTCTGAATTTCTGAATTATATTTTATAAAGAAGAAAAAGGGGGTCCTTAAGAATGATTCTTCTCTAACAATATTGATGTCCTGATTTTTTTTTGTCTAGGAGTCACTCTGTTTTCTCAAATGTTAGCTACTGTTATATTGTTCATTGATAAAACACTAAAAGGAGGAAAATGTAATGTCTCCCAAATGAATGAGAAGAATTGTGTTTAAATAATTTATTTCCTACTATAATTTCTTCAAGAGTAGTGATGTCCTATTCTATAAATGATATGAACTGGCGAGTATGCATTTGGTGAGCATGCTTGCCAGTTTTGATCTGCTATTTTTTGCTCAAGCAACATAATTTCTTCCCTCATCCTCTTGTAATATTTTTTTATTTCTAGAGAATCAATGCTTAGTGCTAGCAGCTACGCTCTCTACATGCTCAACTTACCAAGTGCTATTCTAGCACATCGGGGATTAAACAAGGCTGCAGTCTTGTTCTACTTTTGTTCATTTCAGTACCCTGGTGGGCTGTTTAGGCAATCTGAATTTTCATCCTCCTAAAGTGACAGATAAGCAGATCTACATCCTTCTGATGCAATAATTTCTGCCAAGGCAGCATTTAGGCCTTAGAAGAGCTTTGCGTTTCTGCTACATTTCTGCAAGGAAGACTAATCAAAGATCAATACTAATAAAATGGATGTTACTTTTTTACAAAGAGGCCAAAAATTCATGCATGATGATGCACAAATGAAAAACTAAACAAATCTCATAGTATAAATGCCCAGGGATTGTTGTCTTTACTTCTGGAAGGTATGATATTTATACAGCCCTAAAGAACCAGTAGGGACGCGGTGGCTCAGTGGGTTAGGACGCTGAGCTTGTCGATCAGAAGGTCGGCAGTTTGGCGGGTCGAATCCCGAGTGCCGCGTAACAGAGTGAGCGCCTGTTACTCGTCCCAGCTTCTGCCAACCTAGCAGTTCGAAAGCACGTAAAAATGCAAGTAGAAAAATAGGGACCACTGCGGTGGGAAGGTAACAGCGTTCCGTGCGCCTTTGGCGTCTAGTCATGCCGGCCACATGACCACGGAGACGTCCTCGGACAAACGCTGGCTCTTCGGCTATGAAACGGAGATGAGCACCGGCCCCTAGAGTCGGAAACGACTAGCACGCATGTGCGGGGGAACCTTTACCTTTACCTTTAAAGAACCAGTAGAATGCCACAGTATTCATACATTTTTCTGTACAAGAGATGTCATTATGTGTCAAATTATTAACAGCCAAATTGATAGTATAGCTCCTGCCTGGATCACAGCTGGTCTTTTCTCAAGCTCTGCGCCTCTTAAGCTTGTTGTTAGAGCAATACTTCAGTTGCCTTGCTATGTTTTTAATTTCTCCTTATGATTAGAGATGAGAATGATGAGAGTAGAGAGTAGATTCTGGTCAAGTACAGTATATGGACTGACGACAGGGTTTTTTAAAATGTTTTTTAATTTTAATTGTTTAGTTTAACTTATTTATTGGGGCTGTTTATTTACCGTATATACTTGAGTATAAGCCGACTCGAGTATAAGCCAAGACCCCCAATTTCACCCCCAAAAACTGGAAAAAGTTATTGACTCGAGTATAAGCCGATCCGCCGTTCTGCAAGCCTCCGCCGCCGGCGGAGGCTGGATCCGCGCTCTGCAAGCCTCTGCCGCCAGCAGAGGCTCGATCCGCCATTTTGCAAGCCTGAATACACAGGAATACCCTGTGTGGCCGCGGCTCTCGGGGAAGCCCTGGCTGTCCGCTTCCTCGCTCCACGCTGCCATTCGGGGCCCGCGCGTTCCCCGGGCAAATTGCGGCGCCCAGCAGGCGAGGAAACACGCCCGCTCCAGTCGCCCCCCCTTCCCTCAGGAGACGCGAAGCAAGTGACCGCCCGGAGCTTACCGAGGACTTGCGCGCGGCCGAGGCTTCGGTGCTTCCAGGATCGCGCGCACCTCTCCCAAGCCGCCGCCGTCCGGAGACCTGCCGAAGTTTGGGGAGGTTTGGGGAGGTGCGCGCGCACCTCCCCAAACCTCCCCAAACGTCGGCAGGTCTCCGGACGGCGGTGGCTTGGGAGAGGTGCGCGCGATCCCGGAAGCACCAAAGCCTCGGCCGCGCACAAGTCCTCGGTAAGTTTTTTTGTTGACTGGAGTATAAGCCGAAGTGGAATTTTTCAGCCCAAAAAGTGGGCTGAAAAATTCGGCTTATACTCAAGTATATACGGTAATTTCTTTTAACTTTTGTATTGTTGTTTTTATTGTTGTTAGCCGCCCTGAGTCCTTCGGGAGATAGGGCGGCATATAAGTCCCAAAAATAAATAAATAAATAAATATTTTTACCAGCTGGCTTAGATCTTGTTTTACTGCGGTTATACCTTGCCTTCTTAACTTCAGCAGTTGATTTTTCAATCCAAGAAGAAGAGACTTTTTTTAAATGTATCAAAACTTCTTGTTTATAACTTATCAACTTTCTCAGGGGTATAATTAGGGACCAAGCAGTATATTAGAATGTTAGTTTGATTTTATCAGATCCTCAAAGCTTCCTTTACTTGTAAGTAAAAGTTAAAAGTAATATGTGCTACTTTACACAACTAACAGTCTCTTCCCACAGAATATGCTCTCCTTCATCTCTGTTAGAAAGAAGACATATTATGCTCCTGTGGTGATGGACAAGTAGAGATAGTTGATAATATTCTTTATACAGACAATTTTATAAAGATGTCCTGGTGCCCTTTGGATTGGAATGCCAGGTTGTTCAAGTCGACCATGTGTGAATATCTTCTTGACAGTAATTGTTTTATAACATAGATTATTGCAGAATATAGCAGCACATTTCATACACAGAACACTGGTATATATTAACTTTTCTGCTGGCATACAGATGCTAAACTTTACTTTCAAAGTTATTAAAATACTTCACTATAATATTGCTATAAATCTTATTTTTAATAGTTTCTTTATTACCTGAAGTTAGTTTTCTTTTATATAGCATTCTTAAACTATACTCTAATTTATTCATTTAATTGTCTATAACTAGATAATATTCTCATCTTATGGTGGTCAAAGACCATAATAAAATAATGATAGCTATATGGAAAAACCCTAATGAAGTTTGTTTAAAATAATAGTGTAAATATAAGATACAATTATTTTCACAGACTGAGATTTTTCTTTCTGCTCCACCAAAGAATATCGCAAAAAGAAAATTCCCATACTGCTTAACTTCTTCACAACCTTTCCAGGGTAAATCAATTATAGGTGGAAGACACAATATGGGACTGTCCCAGGTGATCCAGATCTTTTCACAATTTGCTGGCAGAATGAGCCATGACATATTTCCTCCTAGGAAGACAGTTTCAAAATCCATGTAACACATTGGATAAATCGGAGTGACAATTTCAACCTTGGCCTATCCACTGCTGAAACCATTACTCCAACTTGTACGTATGCAATACATAAACAAACAGCATCCCTTTTCCTCTCAGTTTCCTTTACTGTATATGATGATCAGATAAGGAGCAGTTGTCATTTTTTTTCATTTTCCAAAAAATGAAGGCACACTTATTCTGCTATATTTCAGATTTATATCATTGTTTTTCATCTCAGCAACTGGCATTCACTTGACTCCCAGGGCACTGTTGTTGCCAGCTAGATCAGAAGAGTTGTTTTATGGAGCATGATGAGTGATGTGAATGTGCAGAATGCAGCATGTTCTCGCCCCCAAAACATTGTTAGTTTTCCCTCAAGTGGCAACACAAATAATGAACCAATCAGTTAATGTAAGCTTCATGCACACAGAGAAAAACAGACAATGCATTTTAAGGTTCCACAGCATAGAATAGCAGAGAACTTTTAACTACTCTTCAGTATTTATTTTTGAGCTGTACATAAATGGCCCTTTGAATTTCTGCCCTAGAGAAGAGAAAACTTACCTCAAACTTTTTTGGGAGAAAATTTATCACACACTGTTTTAGCTTCTGTTAAAAAATGTCAATGTTTTCTTCAGAGTGAGGCTTAGCAACAGCAATGAATTACCTTTTCGTAATGAGCTTTAATCTTTTTTTGCTATTGTTTTCAGAACTAATAATAGCTAACAACTACATTGACAACCTAGCACCATTTTTTTATTTCCCACAATGCCTAGACCTAATGTCATTCAGGATCATGTTTGTGCAGAGACGAATGGCATCTATCGTCAAACAATGGCCTGAATAATAATTGGGAAAGCATTTTCTTCATTTTGGGGAGGTTGAAAAAGAAAGATAATATAAATTTTCAGAAAAAGTGCAGCTGAAATCTGTTAAAATACTTCAATATCATCATTCTATTTAGAATCTCAGGTGGGAATAATTATACAACAGAGATATAATCATAAAATAAAATCCTAAATTATTCAAACCAATTGGAAGTGACATTTGACTGAAGTTTAGGTTGGTGCCGAAATGACTGCAAAGTAAGTAGTACCAAGTTGACCTCTGTGAAATGGTCATTGAGGTGTTTCAGATGAAAAAAAAGATATTAAAGTTTTTGCAACAAAGGGATGTGTCAATTGACTATAAACAAATGTCATAATGTAACAACAGGCACTGTATAATAGAATAACAGAGTTGGAAAGGATCTTGGAGATCTTCTATTCCAACCCTATACAACAGGGGTGTCAAACTCAATTTCATTGAGGGCCGCATCAGCATTGCGGTTGCCCTCAGGGGGCCATGTGGGTGTGGCCTGGGTGGGTGTGGCCTACTGTGTGGGCATGGCTAAAGTGTGTATGGCCTACTGGGTGGGCATGGCCAGATCTACATCGTTCGCATCAAGGGTGCCTATGGGGGCCTGGGCAGGAGTGGGACAGATCTGAGGGTCGCTGGCAGGAGGGTCTCTGGGCCAGGGCCAAGGCAGTGGGGGCCGTTCCCTCACTGTTTCCAGGATGGCTTCGCGGGCCACATGAAACCACTTCGCGGGCCGCATCTGGCCCCCGGGCCTTGTGTTTGACATGTCTGCTATACAACTTCAGACAAATTATTGTCCACTCACTTCTTTAAAACCTCCAGTGTTGGAGCACCCACAACTGTGATTGAACTGAAGTTCAATCTATATCCCTAGAAGTAGGAATGGGATGCCAATGAAGTGGGAATGGAGTTAAAGTGATATCAGTCTTCTATTCAACCATGATATCTGACAAAATTCCTTTCTCTATTCTTGAGTAGATGAAGAGGTATTACGCTGATGTAGTGGATTAAAAAAATAGAGATACAGTGGTTTCCAATTCTTCCTTAGGGAGAAAAGCTGGTTAGGTGACTTCAGACCAGCAACACTCTCTCAGCTCCACTTAATTCACAGGGTTATTTTTGTGGAACAAAAAGGAAAAAGGAGCATTATGAACAAAATCTTGAGATGTATAAAACAAAGATCGGATCAAAATATATAAATAATATTATCTGCCACAGAGAAAAGTGACAACAGGATGTCTTCTGATTGGTTTTATTCCATCTCTATCTGATCTCATCCATCCACCCATCCAATCATTCCTGTTTTTGAATTCAGGTCATGATGTGAAATGATTCTGGAAACAGCTGTTTCTTGACAGGTGGAGACCACTGATTTATAAAGTTGCCATATGGGCAAAATCAAAGACTCAGAAATTGAAAACATCAGAATTTTTAATGCAATATTGCAATACCATTTTTATTTCAATATAATAATCATTTTTAACTTTCCCTTATGGATATTACCTTTTTGAAAGATAGCAATTATATTAAACATTTCCAGTTATTTTCTACTAATACTTCTGGTACTAGTGAAACTTTTAAAAATGTGCATATGAGTATTTTGAAAGTTACCTAGAAAACTTTTGAAAAAGATCTCTTCTATAAATAATATTTTAAACTAGTATTAATCAATAGGGTATTTAGTAGGAGAGTGGCTGAACAGAAACCAGAGCTTCAATCTATGGAATATAGTGTAGCTCTTCAAAAATGTGATAGCTTTTGATGTCACAAATAAATTACTTTCCCATTCACAGCCCTTTCTCTTTATAAATACTTTTCACTTCTCATTTATTAATCAACTGTTCAGGCTTAAAACATAATGATTAGGCCAAATGTATCTATTTTGATCAAACTTTTTCAACAAGTCTTATACTGGAAGTATATTTGTCTACATAATTTGTGTTCTAGCACTGAACAGTTTTATACAAGTATTTATATAGAGGTATTTTCATATATACTTCTATAAGAATGCACTTTTAAAAATGTACTTGGGAGTAAGTATAATTGAACCTAACTTCTGAGCTGATATTCTTAGATTTTGAGCTGTGTTTTTTTTTCCTGTGCCTCCTGTTGGGATAAAAGTTGAGAATAATCCCAAGTAGCCCCTACAAATATGATCGTTGTTGAAACATGTTAATAGCTGCAGTTCAACAATGTCTGAAGATTCAGAAGTTCTCCACTATTCCTGTTTTATTATAAACTTGTAATAAGAGTTTAAATCAACAAGCTTTTATTCTGTTCATTACGGCTTACACCACAGTTAATCCTGATGATTGTCTATTTGTCTATTTCAGAACTAAGTCTGTTATTAGAAGAGACTAGACAGTCACTGGTCTGAAATGGTATAGTTTCTCCTGCTCGAGCAGGGGGCTGGACTAGAAGACCTCCAAGGTCCCTTCCAGCTCTATTCTATTCTGTTCTGTTCTGTTCTGTTCTGTTCTGTTCTATTCTACAGTGAACCACAATAAAAACTATCATCCAAAATACACTTGGCCCTACAAACAGCCACCTAGATAGTGGCAATCATAGGGAGGCAGATAACCATGTATCATATGATTAAATATACATATTTTATTATTTCTACTTTAAAATAAGCTGTAATTATCATTTTATGAAATAAAAGGATGCTTAGTTATCATCAGGGCAGCAGATGCAAACAATGAGTGTAATGCCATTATATTGGTAATAGAAATTGTATATTTTCACAGCATTTTTTTTCTTGTTTAACCAACAAAGGCCCAACAGAGGCTTCACTTTCTTAGGGTCTTGCGGAAGAACAGGGTAGAACAACGGCTAATGACCCTCTTTTACCGGTCTACTATAGAGAGCGTCCTCTCGTATGGTATTGTGGTTTGGTATGCTGGTCTGACAGCCGCGGACAGGAAAGTATTACAGAGGGTAGTGAGCACAGCACAAGACATTGTGGGCTGTTCCCTGACACCACCGGATGACATCACCAGGGCTCGTTGCCTTGGAAGAGTGAGGAAGATTCTCAGGGATGACTCACACCCTGGATGGTATCTCTTTACTCTCCTACCATCGGGTAGGAGATATAGGAGTATAGCCAGCCGTACCAACAGGCTGAAAAACAGCTTTTATCTGTGGGCTGTTAAGCTTTTGAATGGGATATAATCTCTGTGAACTTATGCAGAATTGACTGGGGAGGCCGGTGTGTGGTGTAGTTGGTTCACATGGTGTGGTAGGATGGAGGGTTTGTTGTCACTGTGTGTTGGGGGGAGGGAGCACAGGGAGAGGATCAGCTAATCTCAATGTACACATGTTGTACTTTGACAATAAAGGTTTATTATTATTATTATTATTATTATTATTATTATTATTATTATTATTATTATTATTATTATTATTATTATTATTGTGGGGAAACTGCTTTATTTTTCTTTTATACACCAGAATATAGAAAATGGAAGGTATGAAGAGTTGTTCGTGCACTTCAGAGATAAATTAATATTCTGCAAAACTACAGTATTTATCCTAGGATCTAACCACAGGGCCAAGGACAGATACAAAAGAAAATCAAATGAGAAGTTATGTAGAAATGAGACTAAGGATAGGCAGTTTACAGAAAAGGAGCTCAGCTTGTGACATTTTTTAAAATAAATGCTTTTATACAGGCAAAACCTGGTAGATTGGAGGTAAATTTTATACAGAAATGGGCAGTAACTCACAATAGGCAAGCTGACTTCTTAAGTCAGTTTGGTCTGGAAAGACAGATCTATTTCTCAAAATGTCATTTCTAAAACAAATCAAATGTCATATGCAAGATAAATTCATTGCATCACCTCTCTTCTTTCCAATTTTCTCTTCCTGCCCTTCTCTTTACTTCATTTTTGCTGACTGATTAGGAGCAGTGATTCACTGGCCACAGTGGAAAAAATCTCCTTCTTCCAATTCTGAAGCTGCCATGTTCTGTAGACTTCAATAATTGTGGAAAAATATAACTTTCTTAAAGCTATTGACATTACACTGCCAATACAATAAACTTTCCTCCAAAATTATCATGGTCCAAAAATAGAAGATTTGTACCATAAACTATCCAGAGAGAAGACCCCCATCACTACTTTGTATTTGTATATGTGTACAGAGTAAGATGGATGTTTTTAACTGTCTGAGTAGGGAGACAAGAGGATGATGGGTAAGGCAGAAGTACATGTCTACGTTATATTTTCATTTGAGAAATTAATTTCAGAATGTTATTTCCTCTTTGAATATTAATTTGATGTGCTTTTGTCTAGGTGAAAAGTCACAGTGAAATAAAGTAAAGCAAAACCCACAACAGAATAACATTTGCTGAAGAGCATTTGTGGTCCGTGTACATTCAGAGCTAATGGGTTAGAAAAGATAGATAAGTTCATCTTATATAATAATGGACCTTCTGTCAGTTTTAAAATTTAAAAGTAAAATGGTGCCAAGTTCTATTTTGTTGGATATCCCAAAATATAACTATAAAATCTCCTTTCCCAGTCTTAGAATAGAATGACAGAGTTGGAAGAGACCTTGGAGGCCTTCTAGTCCAACCCCTGCTCAGGCAGGAAATGCTATAGTGTATCAGACAAATGGTTATCCAATCTCTTCTTAAAAATCTCCATTGTTGGAGCATGCACAACTTCTTGAAGGCAAGTCGTTTCTTGCCTGAGTAATTGTTCTAACTATCGGGAAATTTCTCCTTAGTTCTAGGTTGCTTCTCACCTTGATTAGTTTCAATCCATTAACTTCCATCCATTCTTTCCAAGTTGCTTTGGAAAATTGCTTGACTGTCTCATAAACAAGAGGGATTAACTGCATAAATCCAGATGACCACTAGTTTTCTGTCTTTCTGTATTCTTTGCCATTTTCTGTATAACTTTAGGCTGCCTGTTAAAGGAAGTTCTGGTCTTTTTTTTAGTCTGTATATCAGCCTTTTACACTTGATAGGTTTCCTTTTGCTCATATTATAATTCCATTTTAAAATGCTGGTACAGACATCCTGCAATCACTTGAAATTGTTTTCTCAACTTTAAATGGCTTTTTCCAGGTACCAAGTATTTTATGAATAACTAGTGTCTGACTATTCAACATGATGGATATGAAGACAAGAAGGGAATACCTAAATAATTTCTTTTAACCGATACGCATTTGAATTGCATATTAGAGTAGGGTTTTTTTTACCTTTTTGAAATAAAAGACTTTATTTTTGTCATATTTGTATATCTGTTGTGAATCTTGTGATTTGGGTTCCTGCAGTGAGATCTGATTTGTTGGTATAAGTGATTCCTCCTCAATGTATAACCCACAGAATTGTATTATGTCAGTAACTTTGAAGTGGAGTTGCAATTAAAAAAAAAAGACTATAATGCACATATTGCTGAGTGTAATTAAACAGTTATTAAAAACTGTTAAGCTTCATCAGACCTCTTATTTTGTTATGTTTAATTAGCATAAGCAATAATTACATTCATTCCTATTCTCTTGTTAAATGCTAAGCCCTTCAGCATTACATCAGAAATCTAGCAATGTATGACTATTTTTTTAAATCAAGTCTCTTTCACTGATGTCATGATTGGGAGCCCCTTTAATGGACTGTATCATAAATTCTAAATTGAAACCAGTATCATCTAATAGACTCTGATAATAAATATATTTAATTTCCAATTAGAAATTACTATATTCCAGATCCATCTTTTCCCCTTGGTTCCCCCCAGATGTATTGCACTACAAGTCCCAGTTCACAATCCAGCACGGTGATTATAGTCCAGTGTACCTGGAAGAACAAAAGCTACCCTATATAAAAGGGTATTTGCTCTACACTGGAAACTTTTTCTAAACATTCCTTTCCCAAGTGATACAATATCTGTATACATCAAGTAGATGTTGCTTAAGAAATAAAGTGGGGAGTTACAGCAAGGATGAGAATTTGATTACTATCCCCTACAAAGCACTAATGGCAACAAATGAACCTTTGGGCTATGCCACTTTGATGGCACCTTTTATGAAAATTTTCTCTTTCACCAGCATATCCTCACATGCTATTATGATACTGATGAATTTATAGGCCTAACTTTTCTTTTCTGGAAAACACATTTTAAATTACAATATTGCATTTTTCATCACACTTGGCAGCCTATATAATAATTTGTGATAACAGGCATGAAATATGAGCAGATACAGATAGGGTAAATGATGTAAGACACTCATCACTCAGACTACTATATTTATGGAACTATAAAAAACAATTGCTTTCTACAGGTTTATTGAAATAGGCATCTATTCCAAATGACATGGTCTTTCAATTTCATGGCAAAGCTTTTTCAGATTGTTTAGGTGAATTATAATATATATGCCAAAGATGCTTGCTTTTACTATTTTTTAAAAAAATTTAATGCTACATTGTATTTTAATGTTTTCCTGTTCCTTCCATCACTTTTCTGAGGCTTGAAACTTGCTTTACAAAGAACAGTTCTATGGATCTGAGCAGAGGAAGGTAAATGTAAAAATGTAGGAGCAAGAAGGAGGCAGTGGCTAGCACAATGGTGAGACATGATGTATTTTCATGCTATTCTAGTTCTCTTACCAGACATTTAGATAATATATTGAGAAAAGGAATCTTTAATCAAAAGTCATTCAGAAAAGTATTGCAAACTGTTTATAACTTCACTTGTTGAAATTTAGGAAAGAAGGGTGTTAATTTGTAAGCAAGTTGGCAGATTAAGCTATAAGTAATAATCTTTCAAATAAGTCTATTAATGCTGGATTTGCCAATCTGTATTGAAATCTGGGCAATATCAATTTACCAATTTATTATCCTGATTTTTTAAATTTTGATTTTTTTTTCCTAATCTGATATTTTTAACTCTTGGATAGGCCACCTGGATTCTCTTGATGGAATATCAAACAATCTATCACACTTAGAACAATTATTGCTGAAAAATGGTATGCTACACTACAGGTTAATAACATGGCTACTTTCTCTGGAAAAAGCAGGGCAAGCAAGCGCTCACCCTAGATCTTCTGGAACAAAGTCAAGTTGACCTTCGGAAAACAGCAACTATACCAGATTTATTATTCAGGAACAAAGAATAAATGAGCATTCCATGAGTCGGCCTTCTACAAAAACTCCAACATCGTAGAAAAGGGAATCCAGACCCCTACCCAGGTTTCAGTAATACATGCCAGGTCAGCTTTCTCATTCAGAGTCAAGTTATGGATGAGAACAGCTTATGCAAACCAACCTGGTTTCAGCAGCAGCACCTTACAGCTCAGGGCCTTGAATGTCTACCAACCTCGCAGTATGAGTTTGGGGCCTGGAACAATATACTAATAGCAGGGCCCCTGAGAGTTGCCCACCTCCTATCTATTTTCATAATTCTCCCTACCCATCACTGCTGAGATGCTATAGCCAGCTCTCATCCCTCCAGAGGCTTCTCCTCTCCCTGCCCAAATTGGTCCAGGTCCACATTCCCCACCTTAAATTACACAACCAAAAACCAACCAATCAACCAAGGGCCACCTGCAGAACATACAGTGCCTCAAGCTAATTAGGAACTTCTCACTCCCATATACCATCACACAATGGCTTCAGCCAGGTCCATCTCACCAGACTGGTCAGGTATCCAAATATTCACAGTATTTGGATCACAGTCCCAGTGATCTAAAGCCCCCGTCCCTGTCTCTCACCCATGAAAAAAAAAAGCAGAATCACAGTCCAATTTGAGTGTTTTCCTACTTGATGAGCAATTCAGTTGCCAATCAAAATTCTTGCAAAGTCCTCTCAAGTTGCAATTACTTCTGCTGGAGAGAAGCTCTTCACCAAAGGGCTATGTAAGGCCCCTGACAATAGCTAGTCCTATATAAAGCTTTAGCTGACAAGAATATTTTGGGGATGAGAGGAGGCCGATCTATCACTTGATGGGTAAAAATATCAAAGATGAAGGATTAAATAAATATAGTTATTGATTTGGTACTGACAGTACTTTTGAATAGGAGGAAATTGTTTGCTACTTATTCTAAAGTAATCCAGACTGTTGCTGAAAGGAGTAATGCTCTATTTAGCGTTGTGCTGAGAACTTACTATATATTTAGTTGGATCTAACTAACTCCCAGATTAGATGCATCTGAACAAAATTTTAGATTTTTTTTACGTACTTTCTTACAGAAACCTGAAAGCCAAAGACAAATTGAAAAGAAAATAAAGAAAAATACTGCAGTTAAATATTATTTTATATTCACAGTATCATCTTTAGATATAGCCTCAAACATTATATATAACCTCATATTGGATTTGTAGCCCTTAGATTTTTATTAGTTCATCAGGACTCTCAGCACCCCCAGCATAGTTAAGGCAGGTTTCATAAAAAAATAAATACCATGATTGGACCAACCTCCCATTATTTTGTATGGCTTCAATATTTCCCTCAAGCTTTATTTCAGGAGTTTTTACTTTGAAGTTTCTCTCAGAAAGAATTCCTGATTACAGAAGCTGAAAGCAAAGCAAACTGTGATCAGAAAAGAAGGAGAAATACACCTAGTTCATCTAAATATTATCTCAATATTATTTGCAAGAAGTTGTCTTTACCTCCTTGTGTGGCATCAACAGTTCAATGTTTCCAGACGAACTTATTCAGAAATATAATAGATCGATTGTTTTCTCTCCCTTTCAAATAAGTCCCTTTTGGAGAAGGATTGGAGAAAGGGGGAAAATCATTGTCTCGAGAGACTGTGCCAATTATTATTTGAATTATATTCAATAATGTATATTCCTTTCTCTTCCATTCAAATGATTCTTTTGGCCTTTACTTTATTTATTAAATTAAGATGTCACTCATCTCACTATCAAAGCAACTCTGGGCAGTTCACAATACTATAAAAACATAAATATAAAAAAATCTGTTAAAAATGAGTACGAAATAGTTGTTATCAGCAATTGTTTTTATAAGATATAGCATCAGGATTGGAATCACAGTTGCAATTCTATTTACAGTTGATAATAATTGGGGTCAGATATTATTTATTTAAAATATTTTCATGCAGCCTTTAAATGCAAAACTATTTTAAGGATGTTTATGAGGCACCATTTTAGAACAATAAAATGCAGTTACTTCTAAGAGCAATATAAAATATTTTAAATAATATAACCCGGCGGGTTATTCCCAGGGGAAGAGCGTTCTCTGTGGGCGCACTTGCCCTTTGGAATGATTTACCTGCGGAACTCCGGACCGCCCCCAATCTGTGTTCATTTCGCCGGGACCTGAAAACCTGGCTTTTCGATCTATCAGGCCTGGACTGAAGGGGTTTTAGCTTTTTAAACATTGTTTTAATTGTTGGGCTTAATTAATTAAATTTATCTTAATTTATATTATCTTTTATATTGTATTTTATGCTGCCCTGTAAACCGCCCTGAGTCCTTTGGGAATAGGGCGGTATAGAAATTTAATTAAATAAATAAATAAATAAAATAATAAGCTTCCTTCAAAAGCCAACTGTCATATCCAGATTTTTAAAATCCTTTTTAAAAGAATTAGCTGAGAATACACATGCCCATTATAAAGATATCCATCCATACAGAAAGAGTTATTTTTCTATCAGCTCCAGCCTAAAGATAAAAGGTAAGGTAAAGGTAAAGGTTCCCCTGCACATGCGTGCTAGTCGTTTCCGACTCTAGGGGCCGGTGCTCAACTCCGTTTCAAAGCCGAAGAGCCAGCGTTTGTCCGAAAACATCTCCGTGGTCATGTGGCCGGCATGACTAGACGCCAAAGGCACACGGAACGCTGTTACCTTCCCACTGGAGTGGTCCCTATTTTTCTACTTGCATTTTTACGTGCTTTCGAACTGCTAGGTTGGCAGAAGCTGGGACGAGTAACAGGCGCTCACTCTGTTATGCGGCACTCGGGATTCAACCCGCCAAACTGCCGACCTTCTGATCGACAAGCTCAGCATCCTAACCCACTGAGCCACCACGTCCCATAGCCTAAAGATAGAACATAGCTATTGAGGCTGATTTTGGAGCCAAACAGATTCACATAAATACTAGTGGATCTTCAAATAATTGCTTCCAATTTATTTATGACTTTTGAATCTGGGTCCAGTGGAAGTCATAATTTGTCCTTTTGATGTCCTGCTTATAGATGGGAGCAGTAACACTAACAGTAACAGCCAAAGAAACATGTAATGTTGGCCAAACTAAATCAGGACAGAGCCAGATTAACCAGTCAATCAATCTGTCAGATTAAAATAATGCAGATATAAGATACAAAAGCAAGGATGAATCACAGGAAGCAGCTCCACAAAGTAATTCCTCTGCCAGCAAGGAATTACTCACAACAAAACCAATAACTTCAATTGCTAGCAACACCAAAAAATGTGATGCACAAGCTTAAATAGCACAAAAACATTTACTTTGGAACCCAGGTGTTGTTTCTTGCCTAAAACTGTGGGAGATTTTCTCATCCTCTACCACAAGTGCCTCTGCCTCCATCTCCCATTCTCTGGCATTCCCAAAGGACCAGAAGAAGGCGGAAAAAAGATCAGCATTTTCCTTAAAAGCCAGGTTTTGTTTTGCTTTTTGCAACATTGCTTGGTTGAGCCTTCTCAATTATCTGTTCCCCACTCTACAGTTATTTCACCTCAGGACATTTCTGTGTTTGTGGCATTTGGCCTTTCATAGGGAGTACATCCTTAGTTAATGTCAGTTTCAAATCTCCATTCAGTTTTACTCACTTGTAGGATTTTTTATATTAAATTTAGCCCTCTTCCTCCTTTTGCATTTCCTTCATTTCCCCTCACAGCTAACCCCATAAAACTTATTCAGAGTTGACAGCCTTTCTTGGATTAGAAAAGAGACAGATTACACAATTTCAAATTATCTATCTATCTATCTATCTATCTATCTATCTATCTATCTATCTATCTATCTATCTATCTATCATCTATTATTCTGGTTAAATTCCAAATCCAACAGTTTAGAAATTGATTCCTATTAATCACATAATTTCTCACTCTTCCTGCCTTCTAAACACCAGCAAGATAATCCTAGATATGACTCCTCCAAAATGTTGGGTTTATTCCCATGAAACAGTTTATGATTGTGGCTATCTTAGAAAGAAAAATATCACTCCACCATCCGGAAAAAAAAAGGTTTCTTCCCCCCCCCCCCCCAGTATCAAGTTCAGCATCTGTTCATCAGTTTATGCTGACAATGTCATCCAGGAATTTGTGTGCATAGAAGGGAAAAAAGCACAGTACGTTTACCTCAATACAATCCTTAAACTGTCGTTTAATTTTGCTCTGTAAAAGGTGGTCTTTGTAAATGCACCGGTATTACCTTTTAAAAGAAGCCTGATTTAATTTTCCTATTGGGAGATAAAAGGTTTAGAAGTTGGCAGCAAATGGAAGGTATACATTAATTTTATTGCTTTAAGACACTTAATGTGAATTCTTAGAGATCTTTTATGGGGGGAAATAATTTTCTATAATCTGACTCCATTTTCATAAATGCTCAGTTTAGTGAAGCATATCATACTGAATGGTTATGTACAAGTAAAGCTAAAAAGAGTAAAGCTGTTTTCATTCACGTTACGTGACATGTCATGGCATATTGCAATTTTTTCTCCATTGCTGGCAATGGGGTGGATGCAGTTTCGGCATGACACATCCAGCCTGTGGGCTAGCAGTTTGGCACCCCTGATCTAAGTAAATTCTTTAAATGTTATGATCTAGTAGCCTAGGCTGAACCTTTCTGCTGAAGAATAACATGGGGAAGCTGAAAATTGTTAGAAAGATATGTGTTCATTTCAGTTCACTGTTTGAAATGTGCAAATACTGTATTCCAGCAGGATTAAGAACAACTGGTGTCCTAAACAGAACAGAGGTATCCCTCCACTTTTCCATTGCTTAATCAACAAGACATTAAAATTCAGTGCTAAAAATAAATTAAAATTTCAGATTTCTTTCAGGCCGTCCCTTAAGCCAGACCCCATAACTATATTAAATATAAATTAGTTGTTTAAAATGTTCATTAAATGCTACAAATAGTAAGGAATGTAAATTATATCTTAAAACTAGGGCAAGAGAAAAAATGCAAATTTTCTACCCTTTTCAATGCATTTATTTAAATTGTTATAAGGGGGGAAAGGCAAATACAGACATTTATTGAAAATTATTTTAATCATTCTCCCAATGTTTATAAAGCAAAATAAGATCTGACATGATATCTACTGAAATTACATGATCTTAAGGGCATAATTTTCCATTCTGAAAATTCTTCAAAGCAAACTTTTAAACTTTAGTCACTCACCGTGCCAAAGAAAATATGTTTAACAAAGCAGATGAAAGTAAAGCATGGCCGATAAGAACAATTATTACAAATCCTGCTAAAGTGGAAAGTGTCAGTGAAAAAATTAGGGGCTTGATAGCTATGGAGAAAAACTCTTTTCTTGGTATCCTGAGCAAATTACTTAATTTTGCTTAATAGTTATTCCAAAGCTTCATATGTAAGTACAACTTTCCATTAGCTTTATTGTTTCAGCCTCAAAATGTGGAATGTATTTATGAGTGTTCATCCATGTCTGTGATGAATGGGCAGATGGAGAATGTACAAAGAAAATAGCACACAAAAACAGATAAAGTCTTATAGGACAGAAAGTAATAGATCACTGATCATCTCTGGTGGACCACTAAGGACTTCAGATTGCTTAGGCTTTTCCAAAGAATCCTGAATGGGCACAATTAATCTAAAAAAGTATTTTAGGATGTATTAAGTTCATTTCCAAATGTTACTTATGCCTTAAATATTAGCAATTGTTTATTAGAACACATCAAAAAGCTATATTCATTTTCTTACTAAAGTTAATAGAAAGTTAGACCTCCCCTATTTTAGATCATTGGCAAGGGGAACATATATGAAATATAGTTCAGTTCTATAGTCCAATGGTATTTCTAGCATTCCAATTTGATTTTCTTATATTTCCTTTAAAGTGTATGTAGGCATGTAGAACCAACATGTCCATATTTTAATTTAAAATGTATGTATATGGTTGTGTATCTATGCATGTATATAATTGTCAGATACCCCAGGAAGTCTGCATATTGCAGTCCTCTGCCAGTGGATATATCACACAACCCTCCACTTCAATGGACTTCATCTTTTATAAACATAGTCAATGGCTGTCATGACTAATGAACATGGAATTAACAGGAACTATACTATGGTTAAAGAGCATCTGGTGGGGGAAACCTGATCTTCCCCAGCATCAGCTCTTCAAGATTTCATCAAAAATATATTTTCCTTCACATACTGCCTAAACCACTGGAATCACTAGGCATTGATGGTTGGACTTCCATCAGGCACTTCTTCCATTGAGATTTATCCTTCTCCCAAAGAAACTCCATATAGTTTTAGCACAATACTACAAATATAACATATCAGTTGGATTCTAATGGTATTTTTATTGCACTATTGTTTTCCAATACAAAAAAAATTATAGGGCATGGTCGTAATTGCTATAAATGAGAAAAGCAACAGGACATGTTTCTAACTTAAGTTTGCTTCATAACACTGGTCTGGTGGGATGCTGTTAAAATGGGTTTCCTGCTTTGAAATAGCCTTTCCCCAGCCATGCAGATAATTTCTAATCTCTTCAGAAGTAAAAGGTTTGGGTAGAGAAGTGCTCTAATGATTGCAACTTTGCTTACACCTGCTGATTACATCTGTGCTACTCTTAGCAGAGAAAGGCAATGTAGTTTATAAAGCTTCTACACCAAAATGTTCAAAGAGACTTAGCATAAGTAACTTACTCAGCCAATCAATAGCTATGCCCAATTTTTAAAATCATTTGCATTTTCTTATTTAGTATACTTTATAGTTTGACTCCAAGATAAATACTTACTAAAGTAAATATTTATCAGTCTTTTGTAGTAGAAAGAACTAGCATATTAAAGTCTTATACTAGCTCAAAAACACAAATAACCCAAATGCTATCCCATTTTTATGTTTGTTTGTTTTTTTGCTTCTACTTACAATATCTTTCATTAAGGTATAAAGGACATTTGAGACTACCACCTCTATTGCAAAAGTCATCATTCAGATTATCACAACAGTTTGTGCATGAAATCATTGGTAGTGGATACAATAGTAATGGATTTTCTTTCCCATCCAATCTTTACTGGCTAACTGGTTAAACAAAATGATTAGGGTGGTAGGGTCTGCTTGGCTAGTTCCTACCTTAGACAAATATTTTAAAATGTGAAACTCAGGTTATTAACATAGTCTGGTTGAAGTAAGGAGGAATGCCAGAAGCGTTAATGAAAAGCTCTCTGGTTGGTCTCTGTTATATTAGAAAATAACCACTGGCTCACAGAATAGCAGGAACAATAGCATATATATATATATATATACTGTAAGTAGCACTGATCAAAACTGTCATATGGCATCATTCTGGAATATTGTAGAAAAATAAAACAGTAGATAGACCCATAATATTTTAAAAATGTCTAGTGGGTGTCCATGATTTGTCCCTAGGAATTGCCCAAGGATAACAGATGCTAATGGTTCAAAAATAATTCACAATAAATGTTTTGATATTACAAGCTCAGGATTTTCAGCTATTAAACCACCCAATCTTTTGTCAGGCTTCTCATAAGCTTGTAAAAAGATGCAGCTGCTTTAAGAGACTAATTTAAAATGCTGGTGCTATTTTAAAAGGAATCCAGAAATAAAGATGAGTATACTTTGTATGTACAATAGAGAGGTAAATGTATAGTAGAGAGGTGTTGTTCTTACCCAAGGTCCAAAGCATGCCTTTTAAATTATTTTGAAGTTTGCCTACTGTGTATAATAGATAGTAGAGCAGTGGAGAACTTTGACATAACAGGACAGTAGTGGACACAAATCTTGATAGAAGTATCAGAGAAATCCATAATGGACTCCTTTTCAAGTGAAATGATACAATCTGATAAAGTAGAATATACTGCTTCATGGTAGGCATGTAATTCATGAAGGTTACTGTGTCTGAAAATATTTCTTGGCTCAAAAACAGCATACAAAGAAAATTACATCTAGATAATCTGACTAGAAAAGAAAATATTTGATAAATTTGCATAGGAAAAAGTATATACATAATAAATGAATCTTTTACACTATGAGGAAATATATTGCATATGAAACAAATTGAGATTTGTTGTTGCTTCTTGAATGATTCACAGAAAGTTTGACATGATAGACTAATACTTCAATTCTTGCCATATTTACACAAATGATTTATACCAATCCACATGCAAAGACATTATTTAAATTAAGGAGCAAGCAATTCCAACAATAATTCATCATGTTAATTCTTCAAAATATGAAATATGAAAATAATTAATAAGGATATAAGAACATGTCTTAAATAAAACCTGTATTCTTTTCAACAGGGATAAAAACACAGCAATCACAAAAATGCCAATAGGTCAGGAATTGTCAAAACTTTATGATAGCATGAACTACTAAATTTTCAAGTAAGACTGGCCATTCTTATCATGTGGATTTCAAAAGTTCAGGAATCAGCTGTGAATAATAAAATTTAACTAAACTGAAACACTTGAAAATGCAAAACTTTCCAAAGGGTTTTAGAATACAAGACTGATAAAAAACCTTTTTATAAAGAATTCTCTTTGAGTTGCCTTGCATTTCTCGATAATAAAAAGCTTAAAAAGTTCATCCTGATTGTTTTACTCAGAGAACCTAGACATAAAGAGAAATAGCTTGAGAAATAACTTTCCTGAGTGTGTATGGTGAAACTATGAGAGCTTATACAAAAATATAAAAAATAAATAAAACATCTCCTCCCTTTTTATATTATTGATATGGTAGACAATTAAATGTTGTTGTTAGCTGCGAAGTCGTGTCCGACCCATCGCAACCCTATGGACAATGTTCCTCCAGGCCTTCCTGTCCTCTACCATCTTCTGGAGTCCATTTAAGCTCACGCTTACTGCTTCAGTGACTCCATCCAGCCACCTCATTCTCTGTCGTCCCCTTCTTCTCTTGCCCTCAATCTTTCCCAGCATTAGGCTCTTCTCCAGTGAGTCCTTCCTTCTCATTAAGTGGCCAAAGTATTTGAGTTTTAGCTTCAGGATCTGGCCTTCTAAAGAGCAGTCAGGGTTGATCTCCTCTAGGACTGACCGGTTTGATCGCCTTGCAGTCCAAGGGAAAACCCTATGGACAGTACCAAAAGACAATTAAATAGTTAAACAATTTTAAAGATTTTATTAGTTAAAGATCAGCTGCATTCCTAAACTCACTAGCCATATTTCTGCTTAGAATTGGGTTAATGTAATACAATTTTTGTTCTTTGAGTCCTAAGAACTTAATAGGAAGTCCTTTTCATCCACAAACCAGAGATACCCATATCAAGTTCTATTAAAATTATTCAGTAGAAATTTGTTGTTAGTCATAGCCTCTAATCTAAATACAGTTAGAGCTAAGGTATTATCTCACATTTATCCCACCCATCATTTTGCAGGAAAAAGCTAGTTAGAAAATCTGTGTATGCAAAATCCAATCCTTGTTAAATGTGCTTTGGATTTTCCTTCCCATCCTGCTTGAATAAGCCAGTTTCTCTAGACAAAACAGGAAAATGTGAGTTTGGACTTAGTTGTAAAGTGGGCCATGATGCAGACTAAACTAAAAAAAACTGCTGATCATGGATTCCTAATTTTCAAGATAAAAATTAAAATCACATTCTTGAATTTTGCAATCCTTCATAAAAAAATCATTTATTCCTTGTTATGATATTATACTGAATATTTTTCTAATTTGAGCAACAGTGGCTAATAATGAGAACAAGAAGCCATACAATGTGGTAATGTCTTGTTTTAGATAAACAACTATGTACATTACAAAGGAAGAGAAAAGAAGAACTTAGTGAAGGTATAGTGCTGCATAACAGCTATATGTTGTGTGCAATCTATAAACCTTTTAAAAAAACTTAAAGCTGCTTACATTCAGATGGATTTGCATGATAAGCTAGTTAATAAAAGTGTTCATGCTATTTTATCCATCAAATATTGCACTTAAACCATTTGAGAGTTATTGTGTATCTGAAACAATTTTCTTTTTTAGTTGACAGACACCAGAGATTGTTGTATGCTATGGGCTCTGATTTGTACAAAACTAAAATCATCGTTCTAACTTTAAAGGAAATGCTAAACTTCAACACTTGTGCTAAATTTCAAAACTTGTGATAGGGAAAAATGGCAGTGTATTTCTACTTGTAAGGAGAAAGGTTTGGTTGAACATTTCTCCTTTAAAATGAACATAGCTTTAGAGAAAGACTGTTGAGACAGATGACTCCAAGGCCAGATAAATTGTCAGATTGTACAATAGAATGGGAGAAGGCTGTCACATAAAACATTTCTCATGACAGATTCCAGTCTCTGATATCTCCATACTGATGTGGGCAAAATTTCTCTTTGACATTTTGAAACACCACAGTACTGTAATGCCTGTTACCTATGAAATAAGTCGATGGACCAATGAATTGCTTCAATGAAAAGGTATCTGCTGTTTTATGTGCAAGACTTATTTAAACTAGTTTAATGGGTCAGGAAAGATTATATTATAGCCATAACTTCCTTATTCCCATGTTTATTATTGCAAAGTTACATTGTGAAAAATGTTCCACAACAACCAGAGTTCATAAAAGAGCACTAATATATTTCAGTTAAATCAAGTTTTATTAAGAACTTAATCCACTGGGTTAATAATAATCTACTAAAAAGTAAAGGATTGGCTTGCATGTCTATCAGTAAATATGCTATTGCACTGCTTTTATTCTTCTTAGAGAATCTGGATAGGCCCTGCAGATACCGAATGTTTGACTATATGTGCAGTTTGGTATGGATTTTTTTTTTTTTCTATGCTTAGCTTATGGTTCCATCCAGCGATATCCACCTGCCCTCGATAAATAGTCCTTGATGATTCTGAAATGCAACACTGATATGAAAGGTCCTCAGCTTTTTTGCCTCAATAAAGTCATTCAAAGCATGGACTTAATATCTTATTGCCATGTGGAAATGCAGCTTGGACACATGAAAGCCACATGTTTCAAAGAAATTCATGTCTCAGTGATATGATTGACTTGGAATTTTGTGGACTAAATGTAGGAGAAATCAGCAGATCAGACCCAATCTGACTTTAAGGGCTGAAGGCACAGAAGATTTGGTGAGTCAGTAACATAGAATGCCTCAACATGGCCATCTTGGGTAACAAACATCTAGATCAGACATGTCAAACACAAGGCCCGGGGGCCAGATGTGGCCCGCGAAGTGGTTTCATGTGGCCCGCGAAGCCATCCTGGAAACAGTGAGGGAACGGCCCTCACTGCCTTGGCCCTGGCCCAGAGACCCTCCTGCCAGAGACCCTCAGATCTGTCCCACTCCTGCCCAGGCCCCCATAGGCACCCTTGATGCGAACGATGTAGAGCTGGCCATGCTCACCCAGTAGGCCATACACACTTTAGCCATGCCTACCCAGTAGGCCACACCCACCCAGGCCACACCCACCCAGCCCCCTGAGGGCAACCGCAATGCTGATGCGGCCCTCAATGAAATTGAGTTTGACACCCCTGATCTAGATAGAAGTTGAAATCCCTTTGAAAACTTCCTTGGGAAAAAATAATGCTATACTTACTTTCTTACTATGTTTAAGAAACTAGAAGCTATAAGAATCAAGGTGTGATAGATGTTTTAGAGAAACATGGGACAGAAATGTAATATATTAACCAGGGTGCCAAATCTTCAAGATAGGCGAGATTAGGATGCAGAGTTTACATGTACTACTATTTTTATAATACGTTTCCAGTGACAGAATCTTGCAAGTCAGAATTCAGGACCCTCCCTTTATCTTCATGAGTACCAGGAAAGGTCCTGACTGATATACTTTCTCAAATTATATTTCTGCTCTGTTCTTAGGTTTCATATATCTGGCCGTTGCCTTGGTTGAAGCTCTTACTTCTATTCCTCATTATTACTTCCACTGTGCATTACACAAGTTTAATCAGTTTGAATTGAACCAGTGATGCTTATTTTGAAAGAGCTGACCAGAAACTCAGATGAGGAGCATCTTTTCCAACTAACAACTTTAATTCAAAGGCATAAGCTTTTTGAAATGCTTATTTAGTAATTTTTGAAATTACTAAATGCATGCAGTGGATACACTAACTCCTGAAACTTTATGCCCTTTCATAAAAGTTGGAAAAGGTACTACCTGATTTTTGCCACCCTAGACTAATATGTCTCTCCTCCTACAATGTCTCTAATTGGGTGAAAATTCTAATTATATGTTTTTCCTGAGATATCTTTTTATATCCTCTCTTGATAGTAATTATACAATTTAGGCTAATAGCATCATCCATTGTGAAAGTCCTTCTACAACAAGTTGGAAGGGTTATTTAATGTTGCTTTGGAAAAAACAATTATTGCATTGTACATTAAATTGTCATGGCCTATGACCATGGTTTTAATCAACTCATATAATGATCTAGTATTAAAATGGCAATAAACTTTTTTAAAACTGAGTTTCTAATTAAATCAATTCATGATAATATGAAAGCAATTGCTGATTATTTAGGATGGTCCCTATGAAATAATACCTGAATTTGGTTTACGTAATATAGCTTGCTTTAAGAAAATAAGTTAGATATCAGATATTTGCTAGATATTCAGGGAAAATATTGAATGCCTTGTACAGTTCATTTAATCTAACAATACATGCAACTAATTCTAGAATGTGAGAGAGTTCCATACTCATGAGTACTGATTAAAAGACAGGTGAAAAATCAGTTGTATGTTGCAATCAAATATAAACAAAAGCATTGTAATGTTTTCTTGGTTTGATGCTGGAATTAGTTCTTCTTTTGTCTTCCTAGCGAAGTAATCAATGAAACATAAATCACCAAAGTCAGCATCAGCAGAGAATACTGCTTTTGTCCCAAAAGCTTGAAAAGAGATCCATATTAGAGCTGTGTTTCTCAACGTTGGCAACTTAAAGATGTGTAGACTTTAATTTTCAGAATTCTTGGCTGGGGAATTCTGAGGATTGAAATCCACACATCTTCCATTTGCCAAGATTGAAAAATGCTCCATTAGGGAATATATCTCATACACTGTGCTTCCATCAGAAGTTAAAAACAAGGAATCTTTTTTTTGCCTTCTCAGACATGTCAATGACAAATTGTAAATGAAATAACATATGAACTTTCCATTTGGAAATTCTATTCTATTCTATTCTATTCTATTCTATTCTATTCTATTCTATTCTATTCTATTCTATTCTATTCTATTCTATTCTGTTCTAAGGTGATTCAGTTGAATCACTACTTCTCATTAAATCTTCAAGTCAAATTGCCAAATATGATGAATCAGATTGGATATATTTATGTCAGCCTAGTGATAGCTTGGACTTTTCCACATCCAATCAAATGCAATCAATTGTTAAATTGAATAACTGAGTCAGATCATGCAGGATTTATACACTCACACAATGTAGATTTGTGCATGAGAAATTAATATCATGAAACACTACCTTCCTTCAGTGAATGCTGCATAAATTCAAAACAGAATCAGAACAATAGACCTAAACATACCAATGTCAGGATACTCGGAAATAATTTGACAATGACTAAGCATAACTATCCAAGAAAATATGTGTCATTTGCAACCAAGACAAAACTAAGCAACATGTTAATCCGTCTTACAAACCATTGCAGTAAAGCAGAATTCAGATTTATAAAGATTTTTAAATAGATTTGTTTATATAAACTCCACACCAAATTTGATAGGCTATTTTCCCCTAACATATGAAGATTTGAGAAATATGTGGAAAGTACAAATAAAGAATGATCATATGCAAAAAGGTAGACCTCAACCACAACTAAGCCCACAATTTATGTTACTAAGCGAGACATTTGTTACGTGAGTTTTCCCCCATTTTATGACCTTTCTTGCCCCGGTTGTTTAGTAAATCACTGCAGTTGTTAAGTTAGTAACATGGTTGTTAAATGAATCTGGATTCTCATTGACTTTGCTTGTCACAGGTTTTCAAAGTTTCATGATCACATGACACTATACCTGGGACATGACACCTGGGACACTGCAACCCATCATAAATATGAACCAGTTTTCAAGGATCTCAATTTTGATCACATGACCATGGGGATGCTGCAACATTCATAAGTGTGAAAAACAGCTAGTTATAAGTCACTTTTTTCAGTTGCTGTTGTAATTTCAAACGGTCCCTAAATGAATGGTTGTAAGTTAAGAAGACATTATAGAGTATGATTCCTCTTAGTGGAGACCATGCTAGAATGCAATGGGAGAAGAATGGGTAGACCTCTTGCTGATGACACGACCGTGGTGGGTCTCATCAGCAAGAATGATGAGTCAGCATTTAGAGAGGAGGTGGAGAAGCTAATAGACTGGTGCAAAGCCAACAACCTATCTCTGAATGTAGATAAAACAAAAGAGATGGTTGTTGACTTTAGGAGGACAAAATATGACCGCTCTCCACTGAACATCGATGGCTCCTTCATGGAGATCGTAAGTAGCATCAAATTTCTTGGTGTTCACTTGGCAGAGAATCTCACTTGGTACTTCAACACCTGTTCCATAACAAGGAAGGCCCACCAGTGTCTTTACTTTCTGAGGAAACTGAGGAAGTCACAGCTTCCACCACACATCCTCATAATCTTCTATAGAGGCACTATTGAGAGCACCTTGAGCAGTTGCATTACTGCTTGGTTTGAAAACTGCAACGTTTCGGATCAAAAAACCCTACAGCAAATAGTGAGGATAGCAGAGAAGATCATCGGGGTTGCTCTTCCCTCTGTCACGGATATTTACATCACACGTTGCATCCGTAAAGCCAGAAACATTGTGGCTGATTACACACACCCCTCATATACACTCTTCACTCTTTTGTCATCTGGAAAGAGGTACAGGAGCATTCGGGCTCGGACACCCAGATTGTGTAACAGTTTCTTCCTACAAGCCGTTATAATTCTCAACACGGAGAAACTGGAACAATAAATACTTGTATTTGTAGTTTTTTAAAAGTTTTTAGTTTAGAGTTATGCGTAGTTTGTGTTCTGTTCTTTTTTTTTATTATTCATGTCGTCTGATGTAGCACCTTGGTCCTGGGGAAACGTTGTTTCGTTTCACTGTGTACTGTACTGTATATTGTTGAAATGACAATAAAATCTACTACTACTACTACTACTACTACTACTACTACTTAGTAGGGATGTGTTATGAGCACATCAGAATACTCAATTTTTAATTTTGCAATGCAGTTCCCTGCTCAAGTATTTCAGTATGAAGTATTAATTGAAAAATACTGAGTACAAAACTACTTAAATGAATACATATGTAAATCTTCAAATGTAGATCGATAGGTATATCTTTATCTCAAAGAAAGAAATGGAAAGTATTATGACTTTTTTCATACTGTACATAGATTTTATCAGAGGTTTAATTTGTGAAGGAACTGGCTAGATTAGTCAGATTAAGATGAATAAATCTTTTGACAGGGTAGAGGCAGTCAGGAATAAATGCCAAAAACACGAAACATTGATAAGGGGGAGCAAACAAGATTACTATAAAAGCCAGTGGCAAGAATTAAAACTGTCATGTTTACAAAATAATGATACAGAATTCTGCAAACTACTTTCCCAAGGGCAGAGAGAATTAAAAGTAATAATAGAAGCATAGATTTCACCTGAAATTTGGATATCTTATTTTAAAAATAAAACTGTTAATAACTGTTAACATACAGTTAATAGTTACAGATATATTACAGTCATCATTGAAATGGCCCCCAAGTAACTGCTGCAGAACTTAACAGAATGATTTCACAGAAGACAGTGGGCAAAACCATGGGAGAGAATATAGTACTATCAAAAATTCTTAAGGCATTTGCTGATTTTTGGGCTCCTATGTTTGACTTCTTGTTTATTTACAGCAATGCAGCTGGGTGAATTTCTGTGGATTATAAAAACAGTGTGGTAATCCCAATATTTAAGAAGGAAAATTTCACAAACCCTGTTAATTTTTGCCCCACAAATCTTGCTGACGTAGGATATAAGTTATATAGAAGGGATTGTTTAAACTGATTGATGGACTACAAAGATATAATGCAGATTATAGCAGAAGAATAGGCAGGCTTCAGAAATGGACATAGTACTATAGATCAATCTTTTATCTTACAATATGATTCATAAATCAATGAATGACCACTCAAAATGCCTCTGTGCTACATTTATTAACTTAACATCTGCTTTTGATGCAATAAATAGAGGAAAATTATAGATGTTTTAACTGTACATATATATAGAAGATTATTTAAATAAGATATAAATTGTATGAAGACACTACATGACACTACAGTATGGATAAACTGAAGTGACTCCCTAGGAAAGCCAATTAAAACCACAAAACCACTCTGGCTCCCTTCCTCTTTAATTTTTATATAAACAACATTATAGAAGAACTAAATAATCTTTTCTTTTATGCCCAATTAATTGGAAGTAAAAGGGTCCCTACATTACTGTTTGTAGACCAGTGCTTTTCAACCCATGGTACGTGTACCACCGGTGGTACTTCGGCACCTGGCAGGTGATACACGTACGATGGGTTGAAAAGAACTTTTAAAAAAGTGTAGCGGGGGGATGAATTGAAGTGACGGCAGAGCCTCACAGGCCTCTAGGAGAGTCAGCTGGAGCTGCAATGTTGCTAGGGCTCTGTTGGGAGCCCAGGATCGGTGCATGACTCCAACTGGTTGGCACTTCCGGGAGCAGCACACAGCCTGTGGGAGAAGAGACAGCTGGAGCTACACTGAAGAGAAAAGTGGGAGAAGGGGGAGAGTGGAGAGAATATAAAAGGAAGAGGTTTTGGAGGGAAAGGTAGAGGGGGAAAAAGACAACAGGAGAGAAAGAAGGGGATGGAGCAAGAGAAACGGAGAAGAGGAGAGGCTTCTTTGAGACAAGCAGAGGGAGAGAAGGGAATAGAACAGTGGAAAGATTCATGTCAAAGAAACAGGCACAAGTTTCCCATTAAAAGTGTGGTAAGTGGGTATACAGATAGTCCTCAATCTATGACCACAATTGAGCCAAAATTTATGTTGCTTAGTGAGAAATTTGTTAAATGAGTTTTGTCCCATTTTACAACTTTTCTTGTCATATTTTTAAGCGGATCACTGCAGTTTTTAAATTAGTAACAGGGTTGTGCATCTGGCTTCCCTGTTGATTTTGCTTTTCAGAAGGTTGCAAAAGGGGATCACATGACCCTGAAACACTGCAACCATCATAAATATGAATCAGTTGCTAAGCATCCGAATGTAAATCATGTGACCCTGGAAGGACCATGCTGCAACAGTCATAAGTATGAAAAATGGTCATAAGTCACTTTTTCTAGTGCCATTGTAACTTTGAATAGTCACTAAGTAAACTGTTGTAAGTCGAGGACCACCTTTACTTCATCACTTTTTTCCTTTTTTTTTCATCAAGTTTTTGACACCTTGCTAGGTGACAGGTGGTACTCGGATAAGGCCATATCCTAAAAGTGGTACAATCTGTGAAAAGGTTGAAAGCACCCTATGCATAAAGACAAATTTATTTGCATAAGTCCATTTCTTGTTATCATGTTTTACAAGTATTGTCTTCCCATGATTATCTGATCAATAGTTTGTTGGTTAACATTATCATGTGCAGTCAGAACAATTAGAAAAATGCAACATGGGCAAGTTTAGTTTAGTTTAGTTTATTAATATTTCTATACCGCCCTTCTCCCGAAGGACTCAGGGCGGTGAACAGGGCAAGAATAAAATGCAAAGTTACAAATATTAAAAGAAGATTAAATAGTTGCCCATTAAAAAACAATTGATACAATACATTTATAAAAACCCCAAAAATACAGCAATAAAAACCCCACCAATCCCCCATCAGGCCAGGCCGACTTGTTCGAATAAAAATGTTTTTAGATCGCGGCGAAAGGAGTGAAGATCGGGCGCCATCCGGAGCTCTACCGGTAACTGATTCCATAGTTCCGGAGCGCCCACAGAGAAGGATCTCCCCCTGGGGGCCACCAATCGACATTCTCTGATCGGTGGCACCCTGAGGAGTCCCTCTCTGTGGGAACGCACAGGGCGCAGGGAGGTTGATGCCGGCAGCAGGTGTTCCCTGAGGTACTCCGGACCCCTGCCATGTAGGGCTTTAAACACCATTAACTGAACAGAGTGTTTTTTTTCTTCTGGATTATAACAACCTGGAGAAAATTAAATTGATATTAATTGCTCCCTGGATCATTTGTATATTGATTTCTGTTGCTATTTAAGCCTTATGATACTTACTGGTATATTGATATTGGGGGCTTGTACAGATGATCATTTTTAGTACAATAAAATATGCTAGTGTCAGATGGGTAGGTCCTTTATCTGTACCTGTTTTGTAATAACTACCAATAAAATAGAAAGGAAAATGGCTGCATTTAGGAGTCTATTGCAAGGATTAAATGCTTTCTGATCTCTTTAAAATAGGAATTAATATGGCAGTGCAGCAGAGAAGAAAATCTCCAATAAAAGTGTATTTCAAATAGGAGGAACAAATACATACAGAGATGGGGAAGTCTGCATTATTTGCACTCATTTTAAAAAGCTTAGTGCAGTACTTACATAGATAATCCTCACTTGACAACACAACTGGGACTGACAACTCCATCGCTAAGCAACGCAGTTGTCAAATGAGAGATAACATCTCTGCAATAGACCTACAATCTCACTTCTGCCTGTGGTCATTAAGTGAATCTCTCATGGTCATTAAGTGAGGCATCGTCTGATTGTGATTTGTGATTTTATGCCTTTAGGGGAAGAGCAGGCAGAGCTAGGGGGCAGAATTAAGCACATCGGCTTAGTTGTTAAGCGAGGACTGTCCCACAAACGGTCCAAGTCCAACCCCACCTGAATCCCATTGACCCTTATATGGTGCCAATTTAGGGTTAATTTTAGTTGATTAGATTCTTGTGTAAAGGTTTAAATAAATCTTCTGTGCTGCAGCCAGATGGATGGTCCTGATTCTTTGCACCTGACACCTCTGGCTTCTCCATAGATTCTTCTTGTCAGAAGCCAGTTGTGAAATATGCAAATATTGCTAATGTGATCATGCTATGCTGTAAAAGTCATAAAAGTCCCTGGCTGTCAAGTGCCCAAATCTTAATCTGCAGGGACTGCAGGGACACTGCATTGATTAAGTATGAAAACTGATTGTAAAAGTACATTTTTAACATCCTTGCAACGTTGAACAGTTGCTAAACAGGGCAGTTGTTACAGTAATTGAAGACTACCCATATGATAAAAGCAGGTAGGCACTTTTTACTATATTCTCTCTGTGAAAGAAATGTATAATTCTATAATGTTAGAGTTAGAAAATAGCTTGAATGTCATCCATTTTATTTCCTGTTTAAGCTTTATTTTATAATGCATTGTGCAATTACAGTATCTCTACTACGTGGTCTTCGAACTGAGTCAGCCAATTTCACTGCTGAATATTCTTGCCACTAAGAAAACAGGAAATCAGCTGTTCTTTCTACGAACTGACTGAAACTGTCCACTAGACCAGTAGACAGTGGATTCTCAACCGCATTAACATTCAGATGTGTGAACTTCAACTTCCAGAATTTGCTAGAGAATTTGGAGAGTTGAAGTTCACACATTTAAATGTTACTGAATTTGAGAAATATTGCTGTAGTGATATTGGGTCAGCTCTTCTGGAGGACAGATCCACTCAAGAAGTTTGTGCTTACAGTTTGGAAACAAATATTTTCATTCAGCTATTTTGAAGAGAAGTACCGGTAAATAATAAATTTACAGTAAATAATAATAATAATAATAATAATAATAATAATAATAATAATAATAATAATAATAATAATAATAATAATAATAATAATAATAATTTGAAAATACCTGCTTCATATTTCTTTTTCATTCTCTTTGATTAAATATGTAGTAAGTTCAGGGTAGTGCAGACTCAAACTTCTTTCAGAATGTGTGTCTAACTACACATGAACACATAAAGTGTACCAATATTCACCAAATAATTCACCATTTTGTATATATTTGTAAGTATTCACGCATTTTCCTGTCAAGCAGTCCTTGACTTATGACCAGTCACTTAGCAACCATTTGAAGAAAGGGCCCAGATTCAAAGGTCCAACAACCCATGGTCCATGACTGTTAGTTTGGACTCTTATCAGCTGGCTCCCATTTATGATCTTTTACAGCAGGGTGTCAAACTGGTGGCCCACGGGCTGGATGTGTCATGTGGAGGCCACGCCCACCCCAGCTATGGAAAGGCAAAAAAAATTGTGATATGTCACAAAACATCATGTGATGCAATCGAGTTTGACACCAGTGACTTACAGCATCCCACTATCAAATGTCTGTGATTTAAATTGGTTTTTTTTGTTGTTGTTGAAAATCAGTGTTTACTTCCAGTTTCCAACAAAAAAAGCCCATTGTGAACAATGGCTTCCCTTAACAATCAGGACTTGCTTAAAAATCCATGGTAATTCACTTAATCACTACTGCAAAAAATGTCATTATATTGGTCATGTGATGATCCACTTAATACCAGCACAATTTATGCTTCTAATTCCAGACTCCGTTACAGTCATAAGTCAAGGACTTTCTTTGGTGATATATTAATTTTCAATATTATGCTCCTCACTGTATATATAATCTAACACTAAGATCAAATTATTTGGGTTGCTGGCCATCATATGGCATCATCTATATGGAAATATTCATACAGACACATCCTCAGTAAACACATCTCATCACAAGTGTTCCTTTTACAATTGTCCATAAATAAATTAAAAACCAGGAGAGCATTGCACACCCTTGCTGCTTAATGTTGGTTCTATGTTAAGCACTCCTTTTAGAGTGCACAGGACTGAATACATAGATCTGACTGAAATAGGGAAAAAAATTCTGTTAAGTCAATCTTGTAACTACATATACTTCTCTATACTCTTATTTTCTTGCAACAATACAGAACTGGTTTGCCAGTGCTTCATTATTGTTGTTGTTGTTGTTATTTTTACTCTAATGTATAACATTGCAATTTCCTAGTGAACTCCATCTAAATACTAATTAGGTCCAATCCTGTTTAGTTTTTCCAGGATCAGTTAAGGCTGCCCAGTTGCTGATCAATGAGAAAACTGTTCTAGAAGAGAAAAATAAATCAAAATGTGAAAAGTGAATAGGTAAAGGTAAAGGTTCCCCCACACATGTGTGCTAGTCATTTCCGACTCTAGGGGCCGGTGCTCATCTCCGTTTCAAAGCTGAAGAGCCAGCGCTTGTCCGAGGACGTCTCCGTGGTCATGTGGCCGGCATGACTAGACGCCAAAGGCGCACGGAACGCTGTTACCTTCCCACCATAGTCGTCCCTATTTTTCTACTTGTATTTTTACGTGCTTTCGAACTGCGAGGTTGGCAGAAGCTGGGACGAGTAACAGGCGCTCAGTCTGTTATGCGACACTTGGGATTTGACCCGCCAAACAGCCGACCTTCTGATCGACAAGCTCAGCGTCCTAACCCACTGAGCCACCGCGTCCCTTATGAAAAGTGAATAGTATTATCTTTATTAGGTCAAACTGAAACAGAAACATAAAGGAGACACTAGCTTTTTTTAATTTCCTAGGATTGGAATTCATTATATTTATTATATAAAATGAATGAAAATACTGTATACTGTAAAATATAAATAATATTCACTGAAGACAATTCTTCACTGATCTGTTCACTGCACATAATTTTGGCAAGTGGCACAATGTTCACATCTTGCATCTGGAACTAACTACAGCAAGAAAGAAACAACTGAGAAATTATTTAAATTGTCACTGATTTGCAGATAGTACAGCAAAACCCACAAAGAAACAGCATTATCTTCATCCTACTGTTTATGTCACCCTGCACTATCAGATGTGGCTTATATACTGTAGGAGCAGGGAATATGAGTGCTGAAGGAAAAGCTGAGGAAATACAGTAGCTCATTGCACATCCATAACTAAAAAAAGTAATAATAATAATGGCAGTGAATGCAAGTTCAGTGTAAAGATGAAGGTAGGAAACCATTCTATCAGCCAACTAGGTATCTTTGGTTATGATAGAAAAGAAAATAAAATTTTTGAATATCCAAAGGGTGGAATTTAAAAAGGAGGATCTAAAAGTCATTGCTGAAATCAGAAATAATATTTAGTATATATTTTACCACGTATATTTCAAAGTCAGTGTCTAATTCTAGAAAGCATATTGAATGTTACATTCAGTTTTCTACTCAAAATTCAGATTTAAAGTCAAACCAACTGTTCAAAGCAAAGCATTTGTAATTGCAATCCCAATTAGACCTGCAATTACCACTTTCATATCCAAATGTGTGATATTTTACACTCAAGTTCTTTTTCTGAACGCCCTACACAAACATTGCAAGCAAATTAAAGAGAATTTATCTGTAACTGATTTTCATTCTAGACCTAGAGGTTTCCCGATTCCTTCCCCCCCTTTTGATTAGAAGTATTAGATTAATATATAATCTAAAGTTATGCTGACATCATCTCTTCATCAAACTTTATAGTCATTGTTTATTCATTTTGATACTGCAACTGCATTCAGGGGAAAAACCATTATTATTGTGATTAGCTGTTTTCGTGTTTCTTTTATCTTTGATAAAAGGAGATATTTGATAATAATGAGCTAAACTAAAAAAGAGCTTTATGATAAAATTTCAGAATGAAAAATTAATAAGTGAGAAGTTGCTCTGTACTGTATATTTGATGAGCTGAACATAATAAAGGCATAACTAAGATTTGGAAAGAGAGTCTCAAGAATGTACACATGGGTGGTTTTAGGTCTTAAGAGAGTTTCAGGAAAGCATACCCTTAGAAGCTGCTGAGGACAAAAAGGCAGTTTGTGGAGGTATATTGTAAAGAAGATATTTTTCCTGGCTTTCAAAGGAGTGGCTGTGAATGCACACATGTATAAAACAACCTAGATAAGTCCTTAAAACATTCATACTGAGTCTTCCAGATGGCACAAATGCTTCAAGAAGAAGCACTTGTTCACACCAATGCACTTTTTTCTCTACAGCTTTAATACAGCCTTGGTAGAGCAGTGGGCTAATGCCTCCTTAAGTAACACCAGCTGCCTGCAATTAGTGCAGGTTCGCATCCCACCAGGCTCAAGGTTGACTCAGCCTTCCATCCTTCCGAGATAGGTAAAATGAGGACCCAGATTGTTGGGGGCAATTAAGCTGACTTTGTAATAATGCCGCTTGGGGGCGGGGCTGAAAGCCCGAATAAGCAGGCATATACATAGAATGAAGGCTATTGCTAAGCACATTGGTTTGTGCTTAAATTGTAAGCCGCCCTGAGTCTTCGGAGAAGGGCGGGATATAAATGGGATTAAAATAAAATAAAAAATAAATATAATATAAAGACATTTTTTAAAAAGCAAAAAACCATGTAAAAAAGTTAAAGAAGACTTTAAAAAGCAACACAAGAGAAAATGAAAAAACAATGCTATCCAATGCTATTAATGCTTTGGAAGACTAATGAATATTATTCCAAGTAGCCAAGGTTTAATCTATAGAAGTGAAACTGAGTTCCTGTCTTCTATCAGTATTTTATTATGTTCCTATTCTTTAGCATGTGTGAACAAGAACAAGTGAGCCATTGAAAATTATGTGAAAACGTATGTGAACTTATGTGAATCAGCTTTTAGTGGCTGTCATTAATTTATCTTGTCCAGAGATAGGCAATCAGATGTTTTTCCAGAGGTTTTGTACAACTGTGGTCACAGAATGGACTCACTTAGCTCCTCTCCCTAATTTCCTGCAAATACATCTTTCTAACTAAATAATGGTTCTCAAATGTCTTCAACCTTTCCAAGCTTCGGAATTGGACAATTTGAGACTATAGATTTAGGACATTCCTTTGGCTAAGCATGTGATGTATTGCTAAGCTACTGCATTGGCAGACACTATAAAGATGCTTTTGTATAATATCACCAGGGCTATTTCAGCAAATGATCAGCATTTGAAAACTTCAATATCAGCAAGAATAATGTTTAGCATGTAAGGTGACTGTAATAAAACTCTAGCAATTTTATCGTCTTCTGGTGCTTTAAAAACATAGGACATGGTTTAGATTACAGCAAAATCAATGAATCACAGAAAATGTTGCACCGCAGGAAATGAAAACAGAGTCAAAGTAATCCTATAATGACTAAATGGCATGCTACTAATCATGGTGATTTTTTGTGACAGAAAAATGTATCATTTCAAAATTTTATTAATCCTTCAAAATAAGATAATAAAACTTTTCTATTTTATTATGTAGCAACTGTTGCCTTTTGACAGGTGTAGCATTCAGGTTCCCTACTGGATATTGTAGATTTAATACTAACACTGAGGAAAGTATAAATTACAAGAACTATACATTACTCAGAAACTATGTTCAGCACTTATAAAATACATTTTAGAAAAGATATTATTTCCAGCTCTCCTGCTACATAATTTCCATATTTTGATATTAGCATTATCAGAGAGTAATTTGATATTGGTTTACAAATTTTGCTTTCGGTCTATAAAAATCATATGCTGATCCACCGTGACCTAAAATGCAAATACTAGTCTTATGTAATAATGAAAATTATTTTATTTCTTCTTTTTTCCCCAAAAATCCAAACCATTTCTCTAGCCCATTCTTTAACATCTGCTCAACAAAATTATAAGAAGCAATTCTGATGTGTGTGTGTGTGTGTGTGTGTGTGTGTCTGTCTGTCTGTCTGTCTGTCTGTCTGTCTGTCTGTCTGTTTACCACCTTTATTATTTTTATAAATAGCTGAAGGTGGCAAACATAATACTCCTTCCTTCTCCTATTTTTGCCATAACAGCAGCCCTCTGAGGTAGTTTGGGCTGAGAGAGAGTGAATGGCTGAAGGTCACCCAGTTACCTGAATCACTAGATCAAATTGGCTTAGCAAACAGTTCAGAAACAATCATGCTGTGTATAAACCTAAGGAGAACATGCAAAGCACTGTAACTTATATGATAAAACTGCTATAAATTTGGTATAAACCCTTCTTGTCAACAGCAGGTGAATGCTCTTAATATGTTCACTTCTGATTTTTTGGAATATAGAATATTTAAATATAACCATTCCCTAAAAAATTGCCTGAGGTCACAAAATGCTGTATAAAGAAAACAGTGCTGTGAGGCTAAATTCCATTTCCCATTTTTAAATTTAATTTTAAATAAGGGGCCGTTGTTATAGTAATTAGCCTGACTGTGGTAGCTATGCTGCCATTTATACAGGTCCCATGATACTATAGCTCATCTTGAATAAAAAAGCAATTATTAAACCCAGTTGTGCATTTTAAATGTCTTTTTTTCTTTTTCTTTCTTTTTTGCTGTACACTTATTATCCAAATTCATAACTGTTCAACTAATGTAGCATTTTAATGGCATTTTTAAGTAGATAAAAACACAACACTAATTATTTTTATAATTTGATTAAGCTGTATAGAAAGAGGCTCACTTTATTTTATAATTGCCTGACTGTAAAAACTCTAAATTCTTTGATAAAAATCAATGGATTTTTTTTAAAAGACTGAATGACAAGATGATGCCAAAATAAATTTAGAATTGCAGACAGTACAAACCTGCATTTAGCTATGTCTTGTTTAGTGGCAAAATCTTGACATTCATGACTGTTGCCAGCTTATGAACTTCATACCCTATTTATGGACTTTTTGAAGGTATCTATCTGATCATGAAGAACAAGAGGCTGAATGAAATAGATCTTTGGTCTGATGCATTTCACCCTAGGCCAATGGCCTGATACAAACAAGTACCTCTCCTAAGAAACCTGCCACTTTGGAAGGCACAGAGTGCTATTTCAAAGGTTTTCTTGGGATATTTTACAGACACTCTGTCAGCAGCCTCAGCTGAAATTCTTTCCTCTTGCTTCACACAAATCCCCAAGCTCTTCTGTCTGAATACCCTCAGATATTTCTGAGGTTTAGCTTTCTTAAAACTGTCTCTAGAAATCTAAGCTATTTATCTATACATTCTTCCAATTCTTAGACTTTTCAATGATTAGATGACCAGATCATTCTAATCTATGTTAGCAATCAGGAATTAATAATTATAGGGAAGGAACAATTAGAAAGATTATGTGTTTGGAAGATTTATATCTGTATTCCACATGAAAGTTTAACAGAACTTATTGCCTTCAGGCTCACAAATAGAGAAAAAGAAAGTAGCTATGGAAGAAAATCAAAATTTTTGTAGAAAGATTTGGTCTTGTGAAAAAAAAAGTTTATATCAAGAGTGATAAGGATACATATTGGGAACAATGCCTATGAAATCTTTTTAACATATTTATGTCAATGGTTCCACCTTTATGGAACACAGTCAAGGATCTCCTTGCTAAAGATTTTCTGATGATGATGCTGGTTTTAACTTTCTAATTTTATAATTTTCCTGATTTTGTATTACAATACATTTGGGCTTATCTGTTAACTTCATTCATGCATTGGAATAAGGCAATATTGACATTTTGTTGTTGTTGTTAGCTGCGAAGTCGTGTCCGACCCATCGCGACCCTATGGACAACATTCCTCCAGGCCTTCCTGTCCTCTACCATCTTCTGGAGTCCATTTAAGCTCACACCTACTGCTTCAATGACTCCATACAGCCACCTCATTCTCTGTCGTCCCCTTCTTCTATTGCCCTCAATCTTTCCCAGCATTAGGCTCTTCTCCAGTGAGTCCTTCCTTCTCATTAGGTGGCCAAAGTATTTGAGTTTTAGCTTCAGGATCTGGCCTTCTAAAGAGCGGTCGGGATTGATCTCCTCTAGGACTGACCAGTGGCGTAGCGTGGGTTGTCAGCACCCGGGGCGGGGCAAGGCAACCGGAAGCGGAAATAGAGGGGCGGGCGGGCGGTGACGTCATGGCACTGCTGAAAAGACGCGCCCCGCAGCGGCGTAGACTTTCCAAGAAGAGTCGCGCACATGCGGGATGCTTCCGGGTCCCTCTCGAGGGCGGCTGGGCGGGGCTCCGACCTACAAGAGCCGCTGCATTCAAGCTCGCACGTGAGCCCCGCTAAATAAAGCCACGCATGCGCACAAAGCTAGGCCGGCCAGCCAGCGGGTCCGTCTTCGCTCGGCCAAACCTGCCAGGGCACCTGCGGGGCGCTTGCGGTTGGCCTGAGCCTGGGCGGAGAGTTGGCCGCTTCTATTTATTTTATTCAGTTTATGTGGCCGCCCATCTCACCTGCCGGACTCATTTCGCTTTGCAAGAAAGAGCAGCTCGAGAGCGGAGCCAAGCCAACTCTGTGCAGCCCTTGGGGCTCCCTGAGCAGCTCAGTGCGAGCGCCCCCCCAGATGTTGCGCCCGGTGCGGTCGGCCCCCCCTGCACCACCCAAGCTACGCCACTGGGACTGACCGGTTTGATCGCCTTGCAGTCCAAGGGACTCGCAGGAGTCTTCTCCAGCACCATAGTTCAAAGGCCTCAATTCTTTGGCACTCAGCCTTTCTTATGGTCCAACTTTCACTGCCATACATTGCAACTGGGAAGACCATAGCCTTGACTATACGCACTTTTGTTGACAGGGTGATGTCTCTGCTTTTTAGTGTGCTGTCTAGATTTGCCATGGCTTTCCTCCCCAGGAGCAAGCGTCTTTTAATTTCTTGGCTACAGTCCCCATCTGCAGTGATCTTGGAGCCCAGGAAAATAAAATCTGTCACTACCTCCATTTCTTCCCCATCTATTTGCCAGGAATTGAGAGGGCCAGTTGCCACGATCTTGGTTTTCTTAAGGTTAAGTTTCAACCCAAGTTTTGCACTCTCCTTCTTCACCCGCAAAGTTCTTCTTCACTTTCTGCCATTAGAGTGGTATCATCTGCGTATCTTAGGTTGTTGATATTTCTTCCGGCAATCTTAATTCCAACTTTTGATTAGTCTAGCCCTGCCTTTCTCATGATGTGCTCTGCATATAAGTTAAATAGGCAAGGCGACAGTATACAGCCTTGCCGGACTCCTTTCCCAATTTTGAACCAATCAGTGGTTCCGTGTCCAGTTCTCACTGTTGCTCCTTGGCCCACATATGGGTTTCTCAAGAGACAAATAAGATGGTCTGGTACGCCCATCTCTTTAAGAACTTGCCACAGTTTGTTATGATCCACACAATCAAAGGCTTTAGCATAGTCAATGAAGCAGAAGTAGATGTTTTTCTGGAACTCTCTGGCTTTCTCCATGATCCAGCATATGTTGGCAATTTGATCTCTAGTTCCTCTGCCTCTTCGAAATCCTGCCTGTACTTCTGGTAGTTCTCGATCCACATACTGCTAGAGTCTAGCTTGTAGGATTGTAAGCATAAATTTACTAGCATGAGAAATGGGTGCAATGGTTTGATAGTTTGAACATTCTTTGGCACTGCCTTTCTTTGGAATTGGATTGTAAACTGATCTTTTCCAATCCTGTGGCCACTGTTGAGTTTTCCAAATTTGCTGACAAATTGAGTGTAGCACTTTTACTGCATCGTCTTTTAAGATTTTGAATAGCTCAGCTGGAATACTGTCACCTCCACTAGCTTTGTTGTTGCTCAGTTTTTCTAAGGCCCACTTCACTTCACATTCTAGGATGTCTGGCTCGAGGTCAGTGACCACCTCATTGTGATTATCAGGGACGTTCAGCTCATTCTTGTATAGTTCTTCTGTGTAATTTTGCCACCTCATTTTTGCATGAAACGTTCCCTTCATCTCTCCAATTTTCTTGAAAAGGTCTCTGGTCCTCCCTATTCTATTGTTTTCTTCTATTTCTTTGCACTGTTCATTTAAGAAGGCATTCTTATCTCTTCTAGCTATTCTCTGGAATTCTGCATTTAATTGGGTGTATCTTTCTTTTTCTTCCTTGCCTTTCACTTCCCTCCTTTCCTCAGCTATTTGCAAAGCTTCCTCAGACAGCCATTTTGCTTTCTTGCATTTCTTTTTCTTTGGGATGGTTTTGGTTGCTACCTGTTCTACAATGTTGCGAACCTCTGTCCATAGTTCTTCAGGAACTCTGTCTATCAGATCTAATTCCTTAAATCTATTTGTCACCTCTACTGTATATTCAACAGGGATATGATTTAATTCATACCTGAGTGGCCTAATACTTTTCCCTACTTTCTTCAGTTTAAGTCTAAACTTTGCAATGAGAAGCTCATGGTCTGAGCCACAGTCAACTCTTGCTCTTGTTTTTACTGACTGTATACAGCTTCTCCATTTTTGGCTGCAGAGCACATAGTTAATCTGATTTTTGTGTTGTCCATGTGTAAAGCCGTCTCTTGAGTTTTTGGAAAAGAGTGTTTGCTATGACCATCGTATTCTCTTGGCAAAATCCTGTCAGCCTGTGCCCTGCTTCATTTTGTACTCCAAGGCCAAACTTGCCTGTTATTCCGGTTATCTTTTGGCTTCCTATTTTAGCATTCCAATCCCCCATAATGATAAGGACATCATTTTTTGGTGTTAGTTCTATAAGGTGCTGTAGGGCTTCATAGAACCGGTCAATTTCATCCTCTTCAGCACTGGTGGTTGGGGCATAGACTCGGACTACTGTGATATTGAATGGTTTGTCTTGGATTCGAACTGAGATCATTCTGTCAGTTTGAGGATTGTATCCCAGTATTGCTTTTCCTATTCTTTTATTGACTATGAAGGCTACTCCATTTCTTCTGAGGGATTCTTGCATGCAGTAGTATACCTGATGGTCATCTGAATTAAATTCACCCATTCCTGTCCATTTTAGTTCACTGATACCTAAGATGTTGATGTTCAGTCTTGTCATCTCTTGTTTGACCACGTCTAGCTTTCCTTGATTCATGGATCTTACATTCCAGGTTCCTATGGATAAAAAATCTTTACAGCATCGGACTTTCCTTTCACCACCAGACACATCCACAGCTGAGCATCCTTTCGCCTTTGGCCCAGTCGCTTCATTCTTTCTGTCGCTACTAGTAGTAGCTCTCTGCTCTTCCCTATTCGCATATTGGATGCCTTCCGACCTGAGGGGCTCATCTTCCAGCGTCATTTCGTTTTGCCTTTTGGTACTGTCCATAGGGTTTTCATGGCAAAGATACTGGAGTGGGTTGCCATTTCCTTCCCCAGTGGATCACATTTTGTCAGAACTCTCTGCTATGACCTGTCCGTCTTGGGTCGCCCTGCACGGCATAGCTCATAGCTTCATTGAATTACGCAAGCCCCTTCGCCACAACAAGGCAGTAATCCATGAAGGGGAACCACTAGGTACATCTTGTTTTATGAGAAGAGCAATGGAGCTGCATCAATTCCTGGTTGGCCCTGGTCAGATGTCATCTTTAAAACCTAAATGACTAACCCTGGTTCATGACTGCTGTTCCAAGTGGTTTATGCTTATAAGAACTGGAAGGGAGAGCTTCCTTTAAGTTGCTACCATGAAAGAACGTTATCACTCACTTATTCTGTTTCTACCTCACTTACATGTAATCAAATTGGTATCAAACCAGATGATATTTTGAAAGGCTATTAAGACCTAGCTTTACCAGAAAGCCTTAGGAGAAGGGGGATGGAGTGGGATAAGGGTTAGGTGCCTCCCAGGAGAAAAATGGTCATAATTTTTTGGCTGAGTTTTCCTTAGCAGTACATGTTAGGACTGATTTAGGTGTGTGTATGTTTGTGCGTACGCGCGCACATGCGCACATGTTTGTATCTTTATGTTTGGAGAGAGGTTGTGGTGTTAGTTACAACATTATAATGTTATAATATTAATTGTTTGTATTAATTATGATTGGACTGAAAGATATGTGGCATATAAGTCTGAGAAATAAGCAACAAATAAATGCCTAGCATCTCTTACTATAAAGACTGATGTGATGGTCTCCAAGGATAATGAATAAAACATCATAGTCAAAGCACCTATGACAATGTAGTATTCTGTAAAACAAAGTCATCTCCTACTGCAGCCATCCAACCATGGTCTTATTAAAGGATTAATGAACAAGGCAGTGGGGATGGGGGGAGAGTGGAAGCTATGCCCCATAGCATTTCATTAAAACAGATGTAGAACAGTTTGTTAAAACTGAACAGAAGACTCTTCTGTTCTTTTTCTCCTTCTCTTTCTGACTTGAGCATGTTTGAAATAAATCATTAACAAAGCATCCCTTGTGTAAACAGTTCTATTAATGGGACTACAGAATCCTTAGATAATGAATATAGTTCCAATATATTTAAAGAATAATTCATTATTACAATATGTCTTCTGCCTTTTTTTCTTTCTAAAAAGATAAATGAGTAGAGACAGAAGGTACACAATCTTTGGGAGGGGGATGAAAGCTAATGTGATGCAGTGGTTAAAACATTGCCCTAATTATGTTTTTGTAACTTTCAATACATTTTGTAAATAAATTTTATGAATATTTTATAAATAAATAAATAAATGAGTTACTGTCACTTCCAGGAGTTTTCTTGGGATTACACACAAAGAAGCTTCTCTATTTTTAAGGATATTTTTTATTATTTTAATTTCCTCCATTCTCATATTTACTGCAGAGACATAAGGATGATCTAAAAATAAGAAAAAAATAAACTTTATTTATACATGGCTCTTCTGATCAAATTGGACTACTTTGACCAAATAGTGTGGTACAGAGAGTAAGGAAGATGGCATTGAAGAAAATATAATAAGAATCATTCAATCAAATGATATATCAATCAAATGATATATCAATCAAATATATAAGAATCATTCCCTAGGCATAGGATTGCAGGACCATGGGCTCAGGTTGGTTTATTTCAATGCCAGGTCCATGGTGAACAAGGCTCTCCTCATACATGATCTTATTGAGGAGGAGAACGCGGACCTGGCTTGCATCATGGAGACCTGTTTGGGCCAAGAGGGGGTTGTCCCCCTCTCGGAACTATGCCCACCGGGCTTCCGGGTACTTCACCAGCCGCGGGCCCAGGGCACGGGCAGGGGGTGGCGGTTATTATTAGGGAGAGTCTTTGTCTGCGAGTGGCAACTGTCCCTCAGATAGGCGAGTGTGAGTGTCTCCTTTTGAAGTGGGGTCCTGGAGTTCAGTTGGCCCTATTGATTACGTACCTGTCTCCCAGCTGCGCATCATCGGCCCTGCCCAAGCTCCTCGACATCTTGCTCGGGTTGGCGATTGAGTTCCCCAGGCTTATAGTTCTGGGGGATTTCAATCTGCCCTCCGTGGGTGAGGCGTCTGAGTTGGCCCGGGAGTTCATGGCTTCCATGACAGCCATGGACCTGACTCAAATAATTCAAGACCCGACCCATAATGGAGGGCACACACTCGACCTGGTTTTTATCTCTGGGCAGTGGATTAATGATCTGGGTAGGGGGGATTTAACCATCCAACCCCTGTCATGGTCTGATCATTTTCTCCTCCGGCTAGACTTTCAGTATGCCACCCCCCGCCGCTGGGAGGCGGAACCGACCAGGTGGTTCCGCCCCAGGCACCTGATGGACCCTGAGAGGTTCCAGATGGAGCTTGGGACATTTCCTGCTTCCCTTGCCTACGACTCTGCCGATGCCATAGTAGCAGCCTGGGAGAGGGAGGCTGCTGGGACGTTGGATCAAGTTGTGCCTTTGCAGCCTCTGACCCGGTGCAGATCCCAGGTGGCCCCTTGGTTTACCGAGGGACTCCGAGAGATGAAGCACCAGAAAAGATGCCTAGAGAGCTGTTGGAGGTCCAGCAGATCCGAATCTGACTGAACACAGCTAAGAACTTATCTTAATTCTTACCTAGTGGTGATGGAAGCGGCAAAGCATGTTTACTTTTCCGCTCTCATTGCATCAACAGATAATCGCCCAGCCACCCTGTTTAGAGTGACCCACTCACTGCTTAACCAGCGACCGAGGGATGACCCCTTGCAGGGTAGGGCTGAGGAATTTGTACAATATCTGCAGGACAAAATCGATCAGATCCGGACTGGCTTGGACTCCAACTGGGTGGAATCCGGTTATACCATTTGGGGTGAGTTTGACCCTGTTTCTTTGGATGATGTGTACAGGATTATGGGTAAACTGAGTGCTACAACTTGTTTATTGGACCCATGTCCCTCCTGGCTAGTTTCGGCCGCCGGGGAGATGACAGGGGGCTGGCTCCAGGCAGTTGTCAACGCTTCATTGATAGAGGGTGTCTTCCCCTCTGCCTTAAAAGCCTGCCCTGGACCCAGCCTCATTGAATAATTATCGTCCTGTCTCCAACCTTCGCTTTGTAGCGAAGGTTGTTGAGAGTGTTGTGGCGCATCAGCTCCCGCAATTCCTGGATGAAGCAGACTATCTGGACCCATACCAGTCCGGTTTCAGGCCCGGTTACAGCACGGAAACGGCATTGGTCGCACTGGTAGATGATCTCTGGCAGGCCCAGGACAGGGGTTGCTCCTCTGTCCTGGTCCTACTTGACCTCTCAGCGGATTTTGATACTATCGGCCATGGTATCCTGCTGTGACGGCTCGAGGGGCTGGGAGTGGGAGGCACTGTTTTATGGTGGTTCTCCTCCTACCTCTCGGGCTGTTCGCAGTTCATATTGGCAGGGGGGCAGAGATCTACCCCGAGGCCCCTTTCTTGCGGGGTACCTCAGGGGTCGGTTCTCTCCCCCCTCCTGTTTAACATCTATATGAAGCCACTGGGTGAGATCATCCATGGCTTTGGGGTGAGGTATCACCAATATGCGGATGATACCCAGTTGTTCATCTCCACCCCGAGCCAACCCAGTGATGCCCTTGACGTGATTTCCCAGTGCCTGGAGGTGGTGTGGGTCTGGATGGGAAGGAACAGACTCAGGCTGAACCCCTCCAAGACCGAGTGGCTGTGGATACTGGCATCTTGCATTGTCCAACATGTTCCATCTCTTTTGATGGGGGGAGGTACTGCCCTCCTCAAAAAGGGCTCACAACTTGGGTGTCCTCCTGGATTCACAGCTTAACCTGGAAGATCATCTAACTGCTGTGACCAGGGGGGCCTTTGCACAGGTTCGCCTGGTGCACCAGTTGTGCCCCTTTCTGGACTGAGATGCCCTATGCATGGTCACCCACGCCCTTGTCACTTCTTGCCTGGATTACTGTAATGCTCTTTACATGGGGCTGCCCTTGAAGTGCACCCGGAGGCTTCAGCTGGTGCAAAATGTGGCTGTGCGGGTGCTTATGGGAGGATCTCGATACTCGCATGTTACACCACTCCTGCACGAGCTGCATTGGCTTCCGGTTGCCCTCTGGGTGTGATTAAACGTGCTGGTAATTACCTTTAAGGCCCTACATGGCTTAGGCCCAGAGTACTTGCGAGACCACCTGCTGCCATTGTCAACCTCCCATCACCCGGTTCGCTCCCACAGAGTCAGCCTCCTCAGGGTTCCGTCAGCTAGGCAATGCCAGCTGGCGACCCCCAGGGGGAGAGCCTTCTCTGTGGGTGCGCCGACCCTCTGGAATGAACTGCCTCCAGAGCTGCGGATGGCCCCTGACCTTCGGTCCTTCCACCGTGACCTGAAGACATGAATGTTCCAACAAGCGGGCCTGGACTGACCATGGTTTTAAATTTGGCTTTTATTGGGTTAAATTGTCATGTATTTATTACTTCCATTGTTTCTTTTTTAAATTTTGTACTTGTTTTTTTGAAATTTTTTATTGTCGTGAGCCGCCCTGAGTCCTTGGGGAGAAGGGCGGCATATAAATTTAATAAATCTAATCTAATCTAATCTAGGGAAAAGGGAAAAGGAAAAAAAGAGTTCAGAGAAATGAAATAATATTCTGAAGCAGGTCAGGCAGACACCACCCCGATTCATTGGAGGGTAAAGAACGTACCCCACGCCGAGACTTGCAAGATTATCTTATTATAGGCCATCTCAATAGTTTCAGCCTTTCTGTGGAGTTTATTTTTTGGTCTACCTAGAGGAGCTGACAGATACACCTCTGATGATTAAATCAGTATCTGGGATGCTAGCAGGATGATAAGCAATTTGTGTGTTCTGGAGTTCAGCCATGACATAATATTGTTGCCCTTTAAAATGGGCTGCATGGACTCAGTTCAGTTTTTGAAGGATTGGGTGTTTGAATTCTTTTCTTCTCAGCATCAAATCTTCAGCCAGAAGGTCAGCAAGTGGAACTAATTGCATTCTTCTAAGATAGATGAATGACTCTCGGAAAGGCAGAGAAATTGCATTTAGCTGTGCTTTCTTAGTCACCAGGGAACAATTGGGTTTTTCCACTTGAGTTCTAATTCAGGTTTTAAGGTAGTTAGGCAAGCAACAACAGGATCAATGGCAAACTATATTCTCATTGTAAGTTAAGGCTTTTGTCTATGCTGTAATTTTGCCTACATCCACCTGATTAAAAATAGAAATGAAATGTAATAATGAAATGGGTACAAAATCTCTTCACTACAACTTGACCAGGAAATGTACATGTAACTCCCACTACGTAAATACATAAATACAAACATGTTTCTGTATGTGTGTGTGTATGTATATATACACACAATATGTATGCATGTGTGTATAGATAGATAGATAGCTATAGATATACATACAGGTGAAACTCGAAAAATTAGAATATCGTGCAAAAGTTCATTTATTTCAGTAATGCAACTTAAAAGGGGAAACTAATATATGAGATAGACTCATTACATGCAAAGCAAGATAGTTCAAGCCGTGATTTGTCATAATTGTGATGATTATGGCTTACAGCTCATGAAAAACCCAAATCCACAATCTCAGAAAATTAGAATATTACATGCAATCAATAAAACAAGGAGTGTACATAGAACAATATCAGACCTCTGAAAAGTATAAGCATGCATATGTACTCAGTACTTGGTTTGGGCCCCTTTTGCAGCAATTACTGCCTCAATGCGGCGTGGCATGGAAGCTATCAGCCTGTGGCATTGCTGAGATGTTATGGAAGACCAGGATGCTTCAATAGCGGCCTTCAGCTCTTCTGCATTGTTTGGTCTCATGTCTCTCATCTTTCTCTTGGCAATGCCCCATAGATTCTCTATGGGGTTCAGGTCAGGCGAGTTTGCTGGCCAATCAAGCACAGTAATCCCACAGTCATTGAACCAGGTTTTGGTGCTTTTGGCAGTGTGGGCAGGTGCCAAGTCCTGCTGGAAAATGAAGTCAGCATCCCCATAAAGATTGTCTGCAGAAGGAAGCATGAAGTGCTCCAAAATCTCCTGGTAGACGGCTGCATTGACCCTGGACTTAATGAAGCACAGTAGACCAACACCAGTAGATGACATGGCTCCCCAAATCAACACAGACTGTGGAAACATCACACTGGACTTCAAGCATCTTGCAATGTGTGCCTCTCCATTCTTCCTCCAGACTCTGGGTCCTTGGTTTCCAAATGAGATGCAAAAGTTGCTCTCATCAGAAAAGAGGACTTTGGACACTGAGCAACAGACCAGGTCTGTTTTTCTTTAGCCCAGGTAAGATGCTTCTGACGTTGTTTGTTGTTCAGGAGAGGCTTGACAAGAGGAATATGACATTTGAAGCCCATGTCCAGGATCCATCTGTGTGTGGTGGCTCTTGATGCACTGACTCCAGCCTCAGTCCACTCCTTGTGAAAGTCCCCAACACATTTGAATGGCCTTTTCCTGACAATCCTCTCCAGGCTATGGTCATCCCTGCTGCTTGTGCACCTTTTTCTTCCACACTTTTCCCTTCCACATAACTTTCTATTAATGTGCTTTGATACAGCACTTGGGGAACATCCAACTTCTTTTGCAATTACCTTTTGAGGCTTTCCCTCCTTATGGAGGGTGTCAGTGATGGTTTTCTGCACAACTGTCAGGTCAGCAGTCTTCCCCATGATTGTGATTCTTACTGAACCAGACTGAGAGACCATTTAAAGGCTCAGGAACCTTTTGCAGGTGTTATGGCTTAATTAGCTGATTAGAGTGGGACACTTTGAGCCTAGAATATTGCACCTTTTCACAATATTGTAATTTACTGAGATTGTGGATTTGGGGTTTTCATGAGCTGTAAGCCATAATCATCACAATTATGACAAATCACGGCTTGAACTATCTTGCTTTGCATGTAATGAGTCTATCTCTTTTATTAGTTTCCCCTTTTAAGTTGCATTACTGAAATAAATGAACTTTTGCACGATATTCTACTTTTTCGAGTTTCACCTGTATGTGTATAATATATGTGTGTGTGTGTGTGTTTGTGTGTGTAATATATATATATATATATATATATATATATATATATATATATATATATATATATATATATATATATATATATATATATATATATATACACACACACACACACAAACATAAATATACATAGAGTATATACAGTATACACAGTATAGAGTATACACACACACACATATTCCTGCTCAGGTTCATTACTTACATACACATTAAAAGGGTAGGAGGAAGCTCTAATTTATAAAGAAAACCTATTTTTTTGTATTTGTACAAGTAGTAACCTAGTACAAATCTATCCTGCAGGATGAGAATAAACCTGACAAGTTGAGATGAGAATAAATCTGACAAGCTGCACACCAGGGGTAATACTTTACTAAGACTGAATAAGTTAGCCTAGAGAAGATAAGATTTAAAAAGAACCTTTTCCAAGAGATGTATTTATCACTAAGAAAGACTAAATTGTCCCCAAACAATTTATCTTTAAATAGGAGAGGTTTGCTGAGAACATGGTAATGATGCCAGGTGATATTTTTTCCTTCCTTTCTCTCATCATATTTGCTGAGCATCGTATAAAAGGTCATCTTTCTTTTGGGATAAATGTAACAGTTGCCCTTGAATATCAAAAGTTGTCATGTAGAAGGCTGGGCAGATTTGTTCTTTGCTCTTCCAGAAAGTAGGGTTAAAATCTGCAGTTGCAGATTGTAACTGTGCAAAAGGTGTTCAGTTGTCACAACAGCTGTCAGATACTTTCTCTAGAGGTACTGATGCACAGCCTTGGCTATCTGCCAGGCATGGTGTAGGTCATCAAGTATTGCAGCTCCAGTACTAATCACAAGGATCTTTCAACTTGTATGTTGTTGCTTGTTGCAGTGTGATGAATATGTGTATATTCATAAATACATATATTTCTTTCTGATGAAGAGATTATATGCCAGCTCATCCTCTACTGTGGAAAGAAAGACTGTAATATAGCCAGGACAGTGCTATAACTAATACAAGAAATTAGACCTAGTATTCTCCAGCATGAATGCCCTAAAGTTGGTGCACTGAGCAGAAAATACTGCTGGAGATGATTACACAAAGGCTGAAAGCCAGATTCCTAATATTTTTACCATGCATGAACTCTCAGAAGCTTCATTTATAGTTTATGATCTGTAAAATGGAAGCTACAATGTTCCATGTCGTCAGGTTACTTGGGAATAGAACAAAAGTTGTAATGCATTTGAAATTCATACTTCAAAAGTTTTACAGATTTTAAAAAAACAGTATTAATTAATAAAAATCCAATACTTTTTTTTCCATAAAAGGTTGTTGGTATGGAAAGTAAGAAAATCACCAACTACAATCATCCTTCAATATACAAAATTTCCAGGTGCTTTTGTTATGTCAAACATGTCTCTTCTTTGTCATTAATATGACTTATTAAAAGATGTTGGGACATATAAACAAACCAAAAATGGTTATTTTATTTAATTAATCCATTTACATTATTGCAAATCTCACATGGGCAACTCTGACTTCATTCTATTCAACTAAATTAATTAATTATATAGAATATAACTTGCCTTTATTACATATGACCTAATTAATAACTCCAGAAGATGGGATAATGTGCTGAGGGGTTTTTTTGGGGGGGGGCTTTTTGTTCAATGATTTTTAAGGCATTTATTGATATACTATAATATTTTATCAGTCACTTTAGTGTCTAAAAGTTCTGATTGAACCACTTTATTTTTTGACTGAAATCCAAGGGAAGCTTTGGGCAGTTTTCTGAGCCTTAGGCTTGCATCCTGGGTAATCAGTATGTATAGGTAAATCTAAATCATCACAGACTCTAAAAAAACTCCTGCAAATTTGATTGACTGGGCTTGTATGTGCAGTTATGTGAAACTTGCACTGGTTGTGAGGCTGAAGAAAAGCCAAGATAATGAGTGAACTATGCAGTTGAAGCCCCATCCCCTTTTTAATTTGAGAACAATGCATGTGGCACATTTTAAAAGTGGGAGGGGGATAAGACTTTCATCACAGAGTCTTATCTGCCATCTTGACTTCTTTTTTTTTGTCCCTCTCACCCCCAACACCCCTGAAAGCTAAGAACCTTCAATTGGCATGATATAGATATAACTACAGATGATAGAATCAAGATTTTCAGCCTTCCCTCCACCCACCCACCCCTACACACAGACACTTTAAGAATATTTTGTTTTGTTCTTGAAGTATCCTGTGTTGGGAAAATAAATTAGGCTTTGGACCCCACAAGCTAGTGTAGGAATTCAAATTAAAGTGTTTCTATTAGACAGATGTTCACTTTCTAATCAAACACATTCATTGAAGAGGAACAGACCTTTCCATGAATAAATGGTTCTGTTCTTGAACTCCTCTTATTACTAGGAACATTGACCACCAGAAGGCAGTACATGACAAGTTCCATCCTATTGGGGATCATTGGACTCATATAGTGAGATCCTATTATATAGGGTTCAGAAGTCTTCAATTTAAAATTGAATTTGTGGGCCATTGAACTTTAGATGACTATCTATGAACAGTGCATTAGCTTTAGAAGCTACCCGGTAGCATGATAGAATGTAACTTCTGTATGTCTCTGAGAGCTTGAGGAAAGTGGACTACTGTATATACTGTATACCATTCTGATAGATTATTACTACAAAGTGTTTTTCACCATTTAATCAAAAAATGTGTTCCTGCTATTTAAATCCATGTTTCCACATCCAGTATTCTGGAACAATAGAAAATGTGGGGAGAGGGGTATTCAATTTTTCAGCTTTTTCATAGTTAAACTTACCTGATCCATTTTTCTTCTAGTTTTTATTTCCTATATGCTAGAGTTCCCTTGTCTTAGGTAATGTATGTTTTTGGGAATGTATCTCATCAGACATTTTCTCTAAAGAATAAAAGATCTTAAGAGAGATGTGTTGTACACAATGCTTCCAAACTAAAATGCAGTTTAAAGTGGTTTTGTAACAGACAAATGCAAATGCAAATCAGAGTAGTACGGAAAAGAAAAGCATGACATAAAAGTTATTGGATTGTTTCCTTGAGTGTTTAACTTCCCCAAGAGCTAGCATTTCTCCATTAGGAAAAATATATGTATACTTGTTTTCCTAATCAAGTAGAGAGTAATTCATTAGGCTTGGGTGCTTTAGAAAAGTAGTGCAGATTAAAGTTTGAATAAGCTCCTCCTTCATTGCCAAGGACCCAATTTATTCCATTACTGCTTTTAACAGCAATTAAATGCTATCTGTGATCAGAGTGTTATTTATTTCTCAGACAGTATGTCAACAGATATCTCTATCCAATTAGTGTTGCAGAACAATACTAGCAGGGTGCGATGGAAAAAAAGACACAGGAAATAGAGGCGGGTGGGGGGAGCACTTAGCATTTGTCTAATGCAGGTAGAGAAGAGCAGTTATCAATAACAGCATCCAATCACCACATTAATGAAGAAATTTCAGAAAGTGACAGCTGGGCACGTTTGAGAAAATTTTAAAGAAGCAGGAATGCCAGAAACCAGAGATTTCACTTCTAAGCCCCAGTTGAGGTTAAAGGGGGAAACATGACAATACGTAACTAAGCTGGCTTTTTAATTCTTGCCTGGTGCCTTAACCACTACAGTGGATGGATGGATATCAGTCAAATGCTTATAGACACCATATTTATTTACTTCTCTAAGACTCCTTGTTTTCCCCACCTTATCTGCTCTGCATGACTCTATTTATGGCCACCCAGGAATGACATAAAAAGATTTCATGTGGGCCAGCTGTTGTAGAAATCTTAGGCCACCCTGAGAGAATTTAATGCCTAAGGATGACTTTCTCGTTACCCTAAATGGCTTTCTTTCCCTAACAAACTGCACATTAGTCTATCTCCGGAAAGACTGCAAGGGAGAGATTTGAGCTTTAATTATCTATTATTTCTTATGTCTGCAGCTTAGCTTGAGTGGGTTTTTTTCCCAATTTAATTTAAAACCCTGAAATTCCTTTCAATGGACTGCAGTATGCAAGATAAGTGAACATATTACACAAGATTTTAATTCCATTAATAGCCCATTGCCACATCATAAACCCAGAAGACAGAAGTTCCAATAGGTAGTTATCAGAACCTGAGGATGAAATTTTCTCAGGATGCTTATTTACTTACAGGCTATGATTCTGTGAACTATCATTCTTAATTCATCACCATTTGAACTTTTTTTAAAAAAAAATAGAAGGATCTCTTTGCATAAAGAAATCATATATAAAGAAACAATTGCTCTGTTCAACCTAATAATAAAACAGAATATTTTTTCTCAATTTTTTGAATGAGTTTAAATGGCTTGGCTTGCAAATACTAATAAACCACAATGAGTGGAGGTCCTTTTTGAAAACACATTAGTCAGTATGTGAACCAATTTGTCAATTGCAATGCAGACACTAAAAAAGTGAAAGTGATTCCAAACAATCACAAATTTGAACATGGATTTAAAAAAAACCTGTTAATGAATGCTTGTACAGGAAAAACCAAGTAATCTTAAGAATGTTACAAAGATGACAGTTGCAGGGGCTTTATTTAAATGCACATTTTAAAAAAAACAACTATCATTCAAATGGAAATACAGCACATCTTAGTGTGGTAGTCAGTGATGCTGCTTGCTTAGTTGTCCAAGCATTAAATGACAATTTGAAGACCCCCTTGGCTTTCATTTCTTGGCTTTCTTTTCTTGGCTGTAGTATCTGTAAGACTACAGACATGACTGAAGCCCACATTTGATGCCTGTGTAAAAATGTGGGGGGTTTCAGCTGTCCATTCTTACTATGTTTTATTTTTACTTCTGTTGTGGACCCCATTGTTCTTTTTTTTTGGATTTTTCCCCTTATAGTAGATTCAGACTAGGCTGCCCTTCAAATAAAAAATTTAAGTTGTGGAGTCCTAGGTGCTCTCTGAGCTTGGTTATTTTCTTGCAGATGTTTCATGACCTAACTAGGCAACATCATCAATACTAGAAGGGAGTGAGGTTTGCTCTCTGTTTATATACAAGATGCTTGCCCCATGAGTGTTGGTGAGAGTGATTTTAGAGACTTTAAAACTGAGGATTGATTTATGACATCTCTTCTGACAGAACCGTCCTCTGTAAGGTCAAGTCATTTAGGGCCAACCTTAATGATAAGCAAACCTCAGTTTTCAATCATCTCCAAAATTATGTAACAGAAAGTGCCTCAGTCTTGTTTATATCTGTAAAACTCAATGAGTAGCTTCTGCTTGTAGACAATAGAGACCTAAATGGGTCAATGGTGTGATCTGGTATAAGCTTTCTTTGTTTGTACTGTATGCAATACAAAGGCTAAGATGACTTTTAAACTTTGAGGCTACAAGTTAAGCAAGTGATCTCTCTTCTTCCCCCCCCCCCCATTCTGTCCCATTATTAAAAGTATCCTATTCTGGTTCTTCACCAAAGGAAGCTTTGCAGGTTTTATTTGCTTGTACTAAAGTGAATAAGGTGCTAATCTTATAGATTGAGCAGAAGGTGCTCAGCAGGAGATATTGTGATTTTCTTGAAAGATGCTGATTAAAAAGGATGCCAGGCTAGAGAAGAGATGCTGTTTAGGGGGATAAAGCTGTACCTGGTCTCAAAGGCAGATGGTTCATGAGAACTACTGGTGGCTTTCTTGAGCCCTTTGTTAGTATTTAATGATGTTCCAGATATTTAGTATATTTGCTGAGAGAGCTCTATGTGCACTTGATTTTGTTTCTTTCTTTTCCATATTTCTAAAACCACCTAACTTCTGAGTTCTGGGCAAATGTGCAAGTTGAAAATAGAACGTCAGACAACAGAAACAGAAAAGGAAGATGGCTATCCCAGTGGAAAAGACATAAAGGAACACCAGAACTATCCATAGACCAAAAACCTTCCAGACGTATTTATTGGGAAACAATAAAGTGAGAGAAGTTTTTGAATCTCTGGGGACATGCTGTTCCCAGAGAAGGTGGGCTTTCCATCAGGAGACATTACTTAATGGAGAATATCTGTTGTTATTAGCTGTGAAGTCATGTCCGACTCATCATGACCCCATGGACAACGTTCGTCCAGGCCTTCCTGTCCTCTACCATCCTCTGGAGTCTATTTAGGCTCACAGCTACTGCTTCAGTGACTCCATCTAGCCACCTCATTCTCTGTCATCCCATTCTTCTCTTGCCCTCAATCTTTCCCAGCATTAGCTCTTCTCCAGTGAGTCCTTCCTTCTCATTAGGTGGCCAAGGTATTTTGAGTTTCAACTTCAGGATCTGGCCTTCTAAAGAGCAGTTAGGGTTGATCTCCTCTAGGACTGACTGGTTTGATCACCTTGCACTCCAAGGTTTGATCACCTTGCAGTCTTCCCCAGCACCATAGTTCAAAGGCCTCAATTCTTTGGTGCTCAGCCTTTCTTATTGTCCAACTTTCACAGCCATACATTGCAACTGGGAAGACCATAGCCTTGACTATATGCACTTTTGTTGGTAGGGTGATGTCTCTGCTTTTTAGTGTGCTGTCTAGATTTGCCATGGCTTTTCTCCCCAGGAGCAAGCATCTTTTAATTTCTTGGCTGGAGTCCCCATCTGCGGTGATCTTGGAGCTCAAGAAAATAAAATCTGTCACTACCTCCATTTCTTCCCCGCCTATTTGCCAGAAATTGAGAGGGCCGGATGCCATGATCTTGGTTTTCTTAATGTTAAGTTTCAACCCAAGTTTTGCACTCTCCTTCTTCACCCGCAACAAGAGGCTCTTTAGTTCCTCTTCACTTTCTGCCATTAGAGTGGTATCATCTGCATATCTTAGGTTGCTGATATTTCTCCCGGCAATCTTAATTCCAACTTTTGATTAGTCTAGCCCTGCCTTTCTCATTATGTGCTCTGCATATAGGTTAAATAGGCAGGGCAACAGTATACAGCCTTGCCAGACTCCTTTCCCAATTTTGAACCAATCAGTGGTTCCATGTCCAGTTCTCACACAATCAAAGGCTTTAGCATAGTCAATGAAGCAGAAGTAGATGTTTTTCTGGAACTCTCTAGCTTTCTCCATGATCCAGCGTATGTTAGCAATTTGATCTCTAGTTCCTCTGCCTCTTCGAAATCCTGCCTGTGCTTCTGGTAGTTCTTGATCCACATACTGCTGGAGTCTAGCTTGTAGAATTTTAAGCATAACTTTACTAGCATGAGAAATGAGTGCAATGGTGCGATAGTTTGAACATTCTTTGGCACTGCCTTTCTTTGGAATTGGAATGTAAACTGATCTTTTCCAATCCTGTGGCCACTGTTGAGTTTTCAAAATTTGCTGGCAAATTGTGTGTAGCACTTTTACTGCATCGTCTTTTAAGATTTTGAATAGCTCAGCTGGAATACTGTCACCTCCACTAGCTTTGTTGTTGTTCAGCTTTCCTAAGGCCCACTTCACTTCACATTCTAGGATGTCTGGCTCAAGGTCAGTGACCACCTCATTGTGATTATCAGGAACATTAAGCTCTTTCTTGTATAGTTCTTCCCTGTAATTTTGCCACCTCTTCTTAATCTCTTCTGCCTCTGTTAGGTCCCTGCCATTTTGGTCCTTTATCATGCCCATTTTTGCATTAAATGTTCCCTTCATCTCTCCAATTTTCTTGAAAAGGTCTCTGGTTCTCCGTATTCTATTGTTTTCTTCTATTTCTTTGCACTGTTCATTTAAGAAGGCATTCTTATCTCTTCTAGCTATTCTCTGGAATTCTGCATTCAATTGGGCGTATCTTTCTTTTTCTCCCTTGCCTTTCGCTTCCCTCTTTTCCTCAGCTATTTAGAAAGCTTCCTCAGACAGCCGTTTTGCTTTCTTGCATTTCTTTTTCTTTGGGATGGTTTTAGTTGCTACCTATTGTACAATGTTGCGAACCTCCATCCATAGTTCTTCAAGCACCCTGTCTATCAGATCTAATTCTTTAAATCTATTTGTCACCTCTACTGTATATTCATCAGGGATATGATTTAGTTCATACCTGAGTGGTCTAGTGCTTTTCCCTACTTTCTTCAGTTTAAGCCTAAATTTTGCAACGAGAAGCTCATGGTCTGAGCCACAGTCAGCTCCAGGTCTTGTTTTTACTGACTGTATAGAGCTTCTCCATCTTTGGCTGCAGAGCACATAGTCAATCTGATTTTTCTGTTGACCGCCTGGTGATGTCCATATGTAGAGCTGTCTCTTGGGTTGTTGGAAAAGAGTGTTTGCTATGACCATCATATTCTCTTGGCAAAATCCTGTCAGCCTGTGCCCTGCTTCATTTTGTACTCCAAGGCCAAACTTGCCTGTTATTCCGGTTATCTTTTGGCTTCCTACTTTAGCATTCCAATCCACCATGATGATAAGCACATCATTTTTTGGTATTAGTTCTATAAGGTGCTGTAGGGCTTCATAGAACCAGTTGATTTTATCCTATTCAGCACTGGTGGTTGTGGGATAGACTTGGACTATTGTGATATTGAATGGTTTGCCTTGGATTCAAACTGAGATCATTCTGTCATTCTGTCATATCCAAGTATTGCTTTTCCTACTCTTTTATTGACTATGAAGGCTACTCCATTTCTTCTGAGGGATTCTTGCCCACAGTAGTATACCTAATGGTCATCTGAATTAAATTCACCCATTTCTGTCCATTTTAGTTCGCTGATACCTAAGATGTCGATATTCACTCTTGTCATCTCTTGTTTGACCACGTCTAGCTTTCCTTGATTCATGGATCTTACATTCCAGGTTCCTATGGAGAAAAAATCTTTATTTATTATTTATTTATTAATTAATTTAATTTGTATACCTCCCTTCTCCCGAAGGACTCAGGGCGGTGAACAGGGCAATACATATTAAAAAACAAGATACAAAAATTAAAAACAATTAAACAACAATGCCCATGAATAAGTTAGAACACATTAAAAAAGGTTAAAACAAATTTATAAAACCCAACCCCATCCCATCAGGCCAGGCCAGCTTGTTCCAAAAGGTAGGCTTTGAGATCGCGCCGGAAGGAGCGGAGGTCCGGCGCCATCCGGAGCTCGACCGGAAGATGGTTCCATAAATCCGGCGCACCCACAGAGAACGCCCTCCCCCTGGGGGCCACCAGTCAACATTCTTTGACCGGTGGCACCCTGAGGAGGCCCTCTCTGTGGGAACGTACTGGGTGGAGGGAAGTTGACGCCAGCCGCAGGTGCTCCCCAAGGTATTCCGGACCCATGCCATGTAGGGCTTTGTAGGTCATTACCAACACCTTGAATCTCACCCGGAAGACAACTGGAAGCCAATGCAGCTCGCGGAGCAGAGGTGTAACATGGGAGTGTCGGGAAACTCCCAACACAACTCTCGCGGCTGCATTCTGTACCAGTTGGAGCCTCCGAGTGGTCTTCAAGGGTAGCCCCATGTAGAGAGCGTTGCAGTAGTCCAGACGAGAGGTCACGAGCGCGTGAGTGACCGTATGTAAGGCATCCCGGTCTAGATAGGGCCGCAACTGGCGCACCAGGCGGACCTGGGCGAAGGCCCCCCTAGCCACAGCTACTATATGGTCTTCTAGAGAAAGCTGTGAATCTCCCAAGTTGCGAGCCCTATCTACAGGGGGTAATAACTCACCCCCCATAGAGAGAGATGGAATATCCTGAATATCCCGAGATGCCGGTACGCACAGCCACTCAGTCTTGTCAGCATCGGACTTTCCTTTCACCACCAGATACATCCACAGCTGAGCATCCTTTCAGCTTTGGCCCAGTCATGTCATTCTTTCTGTCACTACTAGTACTAACCTTCTGCTCTTCCCCAGTAGCATATTGGACACCTTCCGACCTGAGGGGCTCATCTTCCAGCATCATATTGTTTTGCCTTTTGGTACTGTTCATAGGGTTTTCATGGGAAAAATACTGGAGTGGGTTGCCATTTCCTTCTCCAGTGGATCATGTTTTGTCAGAACTGTCTGCTATGACCTGTCCATCTTGGGTGGTCCTGCATGGCATAGCTCATAGCTTCATTGAATTACCAAGCCCCTTTGCCACAACAAGACAGTAATCCATGAAGGGGAAGAATATCTAGAGTATCCCAACTCTGTCTGATCTTCTAGAATGGGCAGAAAGAATTGGAGAGAATTGAATCCTTCAAGTAACTCTTCCCTGAGATATGTAGGGCTTTTTAAGTGGTGAGTAGCACCTTGAATTGCACCCAAAAGCTTAACAATAACTAGTACACACATTGGCAAACCCATGATAGCTCATACTGCCACATTCTGGAACAGTTTAGTGTCTGAATGGTCTTCAAAGGCAGCCCTTTGCAGAGTGCATTCCACTTTGAACACTTGAGTAACCAAGACTTGAATGGTTATGAGAAGGACCTCTTAATCAAGGAAAAGGTTCAATTGGCACACAAGACCAATATTTATGGTACATCTGCTACCTGTTCTTGGAGCTAGGAAGACCTCCAAGTTGTGCACTAGTTCCATCTGGTGGAGTGCCAATCCCATTCAGATCTAGAGATGAAAAATCTCCAGATTCAGAAAAACCATTGCATTCATGCTGAGCTTGAGCCTGATTCTTATGGTCTCAAAGTACTGGACAAGAGCTTTGCCACATTATTCTGTTGGCAAGGGGTCAAAATATATAGCATAGTAATGAGAGCTGATCCTGAGATGATGGTTACCTTATCCAGCAACTTCATGTATATGTTAAAGGATCTGGAAGTATCAAGGTCTTAATTTGTCGGCTGCTTTGGCCTTAATCATTTCCTCTTCCACCATTAATACTGATTGGAAGGAAGGCATGGAGAAAGGAGGAAAATCATCACAACATTATTTCCCTTCACAAAATGCCTATAATCAAACCAAAAAGATACCATGATTAATGCTATTTAAGTCTTTTGAGTGGTCAAAGAAAGGTAAGACTGTAGTACCATTTCTATCCCAACTCTGCTAGAGGACATCAACAAGACTGATAAATGCCATCTCAATGCTGATTTGCAATCTGCAGAAAAGGGATCAGATAATCCATTTTCATCAGCTCTTGCTGAAACTGCAGCCAGACCACCTTCTTAACAAGCCTATTAACTACCCTAAAGGGTGGGCAAAGTCTTCATTGCCTCTTTCAATGCAGGCATAACCACTGCCATCCTTAGGAAGTCACTATTGCATGGATCCAACTACATATAGTAACAAGGATTGACATGAATTGAATGAAGAGATGGCTGTGTTAAGAGACTAAAAGATCCTGTTGACTTCTTCAGCAGTTACAGGATCAAAATCTTTCTACGTAAGTGAGCAAGACCTGCCTCAACTGGCTGTACCCAGTCAGAGTTCAATTTCAAGTAGATCCGAATAACTTTATTGGTCAGAATCTGCAAATATTCTTCACAGTAGCCCTGTTGATATATTGTGTTCTATTTCTTCACATTAGGGAATTGATTTCCTTCAGTGGCGTAGCGTGGGTTGTCAGCACCCGGGGCAAGGCAAGTAATTTGCACCCCCTAACCCATGGATTTTAGCACTCGAGTCTCTTCCACTAGATTAGTTAAAGAAACCCTTACCCCCTAAGCACATGTATTGTTTGTTATGAAAATACTGATGTAATTAAAGTAAAATGCATCTAATGCGCCCCCCCAGATGTTGCGCCCGGTGCGGCCGGCCCCCCCTGCACCCCCCACGCTACGCCACTGATTTCCTTAAAAAGGAGCACTGACCAACTATCTGTATTAAAGACTATCTGTACAAAGCAGAAACTCTGATTAAAATTTCACATTTCACTCCCATTTGGTCATTGTTATCATAATAAAATAGTTCTTGACACTGAAAACAGCCAGAAGATTCCTGTTTTCAATATTTGTTTGATATGAACTTTCTCTATGGTTTTGTGCTGGCTTCTGCTGTCAAGAAGGGGAATATACAGTAAGAGTCACAAGCATAGAAATATTTCAGAAAAGCTGCTCATATGACACAGATCCTTTCTTTAGTTAAGTGATGGGCCTCACTTTTACCTGAGTACATTTTATATAATATCTTACCAGCCTGCTTAGAACTATTGCACAATTTTCTCATAAACTGAGAGTGAAAATTTCAAAGGTGCTAACAGCTACACCATTCACTCTCCAGATTCAGGTCAGATTCATTGACATGTTTCTGTCTGAACTCCATTTTAATCCAAAAATATTTGAGGAATAAAAAGGTAGTCCTAAAAAAAATAATAGCCCAATAAGTCAATTAATATTTATTATTGCCACAAAATGCTGCTAATCTGCTAAAACAACATTGCAGTTCAGATTCTTTGGTAACATTTTATGGTTTTATTGCAGGTGTAATACAAAAGTGAGGTCCAGATTTTCTACTTTGTAAAGTAGCAATTTCTTGATTACAAACTTTGACATAAAATCCAAGTTAATTGGCTATATCTTAAAATCCTCTTCCCTTCTCCTCATTATTTTACTAAATTTGTGTACCACATCAACCTCCTCCAATCTTGGGAGCCTGTTATCATACATAGCAACCTATTCCATAATTGTGAGACTGGTAAAAAAATTGTTTGATTCTAATTTTAACTTCTTTTGTTAAATCTGTATGAATTTAACAAATACTTTAGGAAAACTACTTACAGGGAAAAAATCTACATTTCAACCATACAATTTAATAATTAGACATGAAATTATAATATATAGTTGAATTTTCAAATATACTATTATTTGCTAACACCATTTCCACTGAATGATTCCTCCCCGGGTACCTTTAGAACTCCTTTTGAGCTTGAGTGTTTTCATGCTAGACTCATTCTAATGTAATCTCAGGAGTGCAATAGACAATCAGGGCTTGATTTATTTTATCCATTACTGAACAGGAGCCAAGAAAAATGTTTACTAGTTCATGTAAACTTTCTAAATGGAAAAAGATGGATTTTCTGTAGCTTTTTAAGATTTTTATCTCCTGACTCTATTCAGCAATGAAAATGCATTTTTATTCAGCTAAGTTCAAGGTGTTTTCAGCAGGAACGTTAAAAACTGAGTAACAAAATTCAAGTGTTTGCAATTCTCACTTAATGGCATAAGAGTTGGACTTATTAAAACCTTCACTGCTTTATTTCTGAATTGATCTTTTTGTCATCTTTAGCAAAGCATGTACAATTTAAATGCTATTATTCCATTCAAGAGTGTACAATTACTGCACATTTATTTTCCATATATTGCCCTTGTACTTTCATCTTTTAGCAATAGCCTTCATCTTTTGTCATGAATGAATGGAGCTTCATCCTTTGCTAGGGAAAGCATGAGACATTGACCTTGTTTGCATGGCTTCTTAAGTGTTTTCTGCAAATGTTGATATTTCTCAATTTTATCAGTTGCTCCTCATTCTATCTGCCCTATAACATACAAGGATTCTTTATGTTTTCCAGTATTTCACCTAAGCGGACCATATTGATAGTGGAGCAACTAAGCAAGGCATTTTACAATTTTAACAAAAGTGGGCAAGCAAAGGTTAGTAAACATGATGCTAGGTTATCAGGATTAGTATTTTTTGTGGCAGTCCTATGGACATTACAAAAAATTCATTCTTTTGACACCAGAAGAAAACTAAGACATGATATCTCCTTTCATAACAGGAATGTGTTTGGTATATTTGAAACTAAGTTTTTTATTACAGTATTACATAATTCACCAGCAGCAAATTAGCTCATACAGTAGAATATGCAATCAAATTACCTTTGCCAAAGGTAGCACGTCATACTCTGGCACATGGGTTTTATTGGAAGTTAAGTACAAACAAAATAAGTCATAATGCACCTTGTTGGTTCTTGGTCATCACTGAGACTGTGTCATGGTTCTGACAGATGATGATGATGATAACTTTATTGTCACTTTGAATGTACACCAATCGGCATACATCAAAATGAAATTTCGTTGCATACAGCTCTCAAAGGGTCACCACCTCCCATATATACTCGTTGTTCGGGGCCCGCTCAAATTTCACATTGTCCATTTTAGTCTCTAGGAAGTGAACGATGGCAAACAGGACAGATGGAAATGGGTCTCCATGTGGATTAGCCCTCAAGTTAGCTTGTATTCTGACAACCTCACCTTCTTTCCTTTTTCTGATCCTGACTCTTCCACCCTTTCCTTAAAGAGGCCTTGCTTCTTTTCGCCCCTGGAGCACGCTGCTGCCACCGCCACCAACTCCTCCAAAAGCCTCTCTCTCTTCCTCTGGGCCTGCCGACAGCCTCATCCAGTTCCTTCGCCCCATAAGCTCCAGGTCCTCTCCTCCTCTGCCTCCTCTGGAAACAGCCCTGATTTGCAGTAGAATCCATCACTGGGCCAGCAGTCAGATCTTGCTGCTGGTAGAACAAATTCAAACAGCGCCAATGACTTTTAACGGTCTCACCAACAGTTCCAAAACAACTAGAAACTCGCCAGGCCAGCAAAGATTGTCGGTCGTATGTCGTATGTTACCTTAGTTCCACCATGTTGCTCAAACACATTAAAATCTTCCTGATCATGTGGCCTATAGCCCTTACTATCCCTCCCAAAACTATTCACCTTCAAGAGCCAATGCAGCCGCAGCCATTCCAGGCGCCGCCATCTTAGAACGCTTCAAAAGAACTTTGAGGCATTGTTTACCTTAAAGAAACTTTTATTCGAGAAACAAAGTATTGGCACTACATAGTTGAAACCAAAAACTAAATTCCCCTCTCCTGGGTACAAAGTAGCAGAGCATAATTCCCTCCTCCAATAAACAGTCATAAATCACATTCCCCAATTAGCTTGAAGCACGGGCTTTCTCCCCAGCTCTCCAGCCCGCCAAAACTCTATCAATTCTGGGCCCAATGACCTTGGGTTCCCATGGCTGAGTTATTATTGTTGTGACTAGCTGGATTCTCAAGCACATTCCCCCTCCCAGTATCAACTAACTCTAAAAACAATAGAGGAAAATGGCTGCATTTCCATCTATTCTCAAAACAAGAACATCCGATGTTAGCAGCGTTGACAGACTGCTTTTCTTCTTTCAGACTTTTTATTAGTACATGTAGTCCTTGATTTACAGCAGTTCATTTAGTGACCAAAGTTACAATGGCATAGAAAAAAATATTTATGACAGTTTTTCACACTTCCCCATGGTTACCTGATCAAAATTCAGATGTTTGACTGCTGACTCATATTTATAACAGTTGCAGTGTGCCAAGGTCGTGTGATCACCTTTTGCGACCTTCTGACAAGCCAAGTCAATGAGGAAGCCAGATTCACTGAACAACTGTGTTACTAGCTAACTTAACAACTGCAGTGATTCCCTTAACAAGTGTGGCAAAAAAGTAGTAAAATGGGGCAAAATTTACTTAACAAATGTCTTTCTTAGCAACAGGAATTTCAGGCTCATTTGCATTCATTAGTCAAGTTCTACCTAGAGGCTAAATAACATTACCAGTACCTGGGGGAGTAAAATTTGCTCCTTATGTATGATACTTGCCCCAATTAACAAACCAACCAGGGTTTTTTTTCCCTTAACTTTTCTTATTTATCTGATCTGTTCCCTACTTGTCCAGATGTTTTTTAATAGGTGTGTGATAAAGAAGGATATCCTTGCATTTGTTGTTTCCTTTTTTGAATAGTTTATAAATAGGGTTTATTACAATGCATCTATTAATAGTTGATTTGTCAGTGCCGAGCCTCTAGAAATTCTCTTGCATTTTGATCTGATATGGCCTAACGTGTCTACACTTTTCAAGCTGAAATTGTGTTTGAATTTGTCAGTGTATTGTTTAAAAATATCATGTCTCCTGCCTGCACCTTATCTTCATGGATGTGTTCTGCCAGTCTACTGCCTGTCTACCCTACACAGTGCTTTTCACAAGCCTTGTGGTGTCTGTTGTAAAAAGACTCCTGTTTTGCTTCTTTGGCTGTTGGGTCTTTAGGTTTATTTAGGTTGTTTTTAGACAGTTTTTGCTGTTTTTTGGGCAACTAGGTAGACAAGAGGTTGTTGGTGGTTTCTAAAATGTTTTAAGAAATGAGTTTTGACTGGCAGAGGGCCTTCTCAGCTGCTGCCCCTAGAGGCAAAATGAGCCCCCCACTTTTCTGTTTTTCCAGAAGAGTTTTAGGACCTGGATTAGCCAATTAGCATAGGGGAATAAAGGTTTGATACAGCCCTGGGAATGGCTGGTAGTCTAAGGACATGGCTGCTATCTTGATAACTTTCCAGCCTTTTGAATCTGGTTCATTCATTTTTATTTTTCCTCGGAAGCTTTAACCTGTTTTTAATTCTGCTTTTCATTTATGCTTTTATTCATGTGTCTACATGGTTTTATTATGATGATGTATACTACCCAAATTCACTTAGGTGAGATGGGCAGTGCAGAAATTTAATAAATACATAAAATGACAGAGTTATCCTTCTAAGGGATTGTGTTTTTATTTGATAATACTTTCTGATGAAGCTGTACACAGTTTAAAATGTGGTCATATCCAATGAAATGTACTAGTAATTAAATTATATCTCATATTATCAGTGATATCTTGTTGTGGCTAATTTTTGTGGATTATGACAGGAACAAGAAATGATGAGTACGCTAAATCATAGACATTTTTTCCTAAAGGCCATAATAATTTTTTTGTCCTAACAAATGATCTTTGTTATGTAGTCCTGTTAGTGACATTTACCAGTAAAGGGCATTCAAAATGTCACTATTGGGGAAAAAAATCAGTATTTAAAATATGAAATTACTGATTGGCTCCAGTAAAACATTTGGAAGGGATTAGTAAGAAATTAGCAACTATCAGTTTTAAGTTTCAAAGCTTAAATAATGGAAGCAAATTTGCTAAGACTATTAATAAGGCACTAAATTAAAACAAGGCAGAGAAGAAAAGCCAACAGGCACAAACTCATTTACCTCTTGACACAAATTATTAAATATTGTCATTTTTGTGACCTAATCCACATGAATTCATGGATCAACAAAGATTATCCATGTTCCTCTGTAAATGAATTAGACATTCTTGTTAAGTAGAACATTTATGAAAGCATAGCACATAATTTACATGTCATCAGCATTACAATTGAAAACCTTTTTCAATCTCAAATGAACATGTGTGGTAGGAGAGAAATGTGCTGTTTCAGAAGTGGCCGGTTCTAACAAGCATTTATTGATGAAGAACTTTTGCTTAATAAATTAAAGGAAGCATGGACACATTGAAAACAAAACGGAGCTGGAGCATAACTGGAAAAAGCATTCCAATCCACCATGATTTTCACTTTTATGATATTTATTAATAAGATTTGTATATTGTACAATTTTTGTGTTCATGTATTGTTCTTATTGATTCTTGTTTGCTGCCCAAAGTCACCTTTGGTGAAAAGCTAGCTTTATAAATTTGATTGAAAAATAAAGTACATGATAGTTAAAAGACAAGGAGTTATAACTCATTTAGGGAGCACCAGGTTGGGGTATCTTGAGCTAATATACCGTATATACTTGAGTATAAGCCGACTCGAGTATAAGCCGAGACCCCCAATTTCACCCCCAAAAACTGGAAAAAGTTATTGACTCGAGTATAAGCCGATCCGCCGTTCTGCAAGCCTCTGCCGCCAGCAGAGGCTCGATCCGCCATTTTGCAAGCCTGAATACACAGGAATACCCTGTGTGGCCAAGGCTCGTCGGCAGGTCTCTGTTCCTCCTGCCGACCTTTGGGGAGGTTTGGGCGCCTCCCCAAACCTCCCCAAACGTCGGCAGGTCTCCGTTCCTCCTGCCGACCTTTGGGGAGGTTTGGGCGCCTCCCCAAACCTCCCCAAACCTCGGCAGGTCTCCGTTCCTCCTGCCGACCTTTGGGGAGGTTTGGGCGCCTCCCCAAACCTCCCCAAACCTCGGCAGGTCTCCGTTCCTCCGCGCAGACCTGCCGACCTTTGGGGAGGTTTGGGCGCCTCCCCAAACCTCGGCAGGTCTCCGTTCCTCCTGCCGACCTTTGGGGAGGTTTGGGCGCCTCCCCAAACCTCCCCAAACCTCGGCAGGTCTCCGTTCCTCCTGCCGACCTTTGGGGAGGTTTGGGCGCCTCCCCAAACCTCCCCAAACCTCTGCAGGTCTCCGTTCCTCCGCGCAGACCTGCCGACCTTTGGGGAGGTTTGGGCGCCTCCCCAAACCTCCCCAAACCTCGGCAGGTCTCCGTTCCTCCTGCCGACCTTTGGGGAGGTTTGGGCGCCTCCCCAAACCTCCCCAAACCTCGGCAGGTCTCCGTTCCTCCTGCCGACCTTTGGGGAGGTTTGGGCGCCTCCCCAAACCTCGGCAGGTCTCCGTTCCTCCTGCCGACCTTTGGGGAGGTTTGGGCGCCTCCCCAAACCTCCCCAAACCTCGGCAGGTCTCCGTTCCTCCTGCCGACCTTTGGGGAGGTTTGGGCGCCTCCCCAAACCTCGGCAGGTCTCCGTTCCTCCTGCCGACCTTTGGGGAGGTTTGGGCGCCTCCCCAAACCTCCCCAAACCTCGGCAGGTCTCCGTTCCTCCTGCTGACCTTTGGGGAGGTTTGGGCGCCTCCCCAAACCTCGGCAGGTCTCCGTTCCTCCTGCCGACCTTTGGGGAGGTTTGGGCGCCTCCCCAAACCTCCCCAAACCTCGGCAGGTCTCCGTTCCTCCTGCCGACCTTTGGGGAGGTTTGGGCGCCTCCCCAAACCTCGGCAGGTCTCCGTTCCTCCGCGCAGACCTGCCGACCTTTGGGGAGGTTTGGGCGCCTCCCCAAACCTCCCCAAACCTCGGCAGGTCTCCGTTCCTGTTTGGGGAGGTTTGGGCGCCTCCCCAAACCTCCCCAAACCTCGGCAGGTCTCCGTTCCTCCGCGCAGACCTGCCGACGTTTGGGGAGGTTTGGGGAGGCGCCCAAACCTCCCCAAAGGTCGGCAGGTCTGCGCGGAGGAACGGAGACCTGCCGAGGTTTGGGGAGGTTTGGGGAGGCGCCCAAACCTCCCCAAACAGGAACGGAGACCTGCTGAGGTTTGGGGACGTTTGGGGAGGCGCCCAAACCTCCCCAAAGGTCGGCAGGTCTGCGCGGAGGAACGGAGACCTGCCGAGGTTTGGGGAGGTTTGGGGAGGCGCCCAAACCTCCCCAAACAGGAACGGAGACCTGCCGAGGTTTGGGGACGTTTGGGGAGGCGCCCAAACCTCCCCAAAGGTCGGCAGGTCTGCGCGGAGGAACGGAGACCTGCCGAGGTTTGGGGACGTTTGGGGAGGCGCCCAAACCTCCCCAAAGGTCGGCAGGTCTGCGCGGAGGAACGGAGACCTGCCGAGGTTTGGGGAGGTTTGGGGAGGCGCCCAAACCTCCCCAAACAGGAACGGAGACCTGCCGAGGTTTGGGGACGTTTGGGGAGGCGCCCAAACCTCCCCAAAGGTCGGCAGGTCTGCGCGGAGGAACGGAGACCTGCCGAGGTTTGGGGAGGTTTGGGGAGGCGCCCAAACCTCCCCAAACAGGAACGGAGACCTGCCGAGGTTTGGGGACGTTTGGGGAGGCGCCCAAACCTCCCCAAAGGTCGGCAGGTCTGCGCGGAGGAACGGAGACCTGCCGAGGTTTGGGGACGTTTGGGGAGGCGCCCAAACCTCCCCAAAGGTCGGCAGGTCTGCGCGGAGGAACGGAGACCTGCCGAGGTTTGGGGAGGTTTGGGGAGGCGCCCAAACCTCCCCAAACAGGAACGGAGACCTGCCGAGGTTTGGGGACGTTTGGGGAGGCGCCCAAACCTCCCCAAACGTCGGCAGGTCTGCGCGGAGGAACGGAGACCTGCCGAGGTTTGGGGAGGTTTGGGGAGGCGCCCAAACCTCCCCAAAGGTCGGCAGGAGGAACGGAGACCTGCCGAGGTTTGGGGAGGTTTGGGGAGGCGCCCAAACCTCCCCAAAGGTCGGCAGGAGGAACGAAGACCTGCCGAGGTTTGGGGAGGTTTGGGGAGGCGCCCAAACCTCCCCAAACGTCGGCAGGTCTGCGCGGAGGAACGGAGACCTGCCGAGGTTTGGGGAGGCGCCCAAACCTCCCCAAACGTCGGCAAGTCTCCGTTCCTCCGCGCCCTGCCTGCCTGCTTCTTTCCGCTGCGGAAAGAAGCAGGCAGGCAAGGCGCGGAGTTTGGGGAGGTGCGCGCGCACCTCCCCAAACCTCCCCAAACTTCGGCAGGTCTCGGACGGCGGTGGCTTGGGAGAGGTGCGGGCGATCCCGGAAGCACCAAAGCCTCGGCCGCGCACAAGTCCTCGGTAAGTTTTTTTGTTGACTGGAGTATAAGCCGAAGTGGAATTTTTCAGCCCAAAAAGTGGGCTGAAAAATTCGGCTTATACTCAAGTATATACGGTATATTAATTGCTGTACAGTCCCAACCTAAGGCTCCATGGCTTCACCTTTTCTCAAAGCCAAAGATATGCATGCCCAACACCCAAATCTTGTTCCCAAATTGTATTTTAATGTAAGGGGTATCATATTAATTGAATTTATTTAATTTAACTATTTTCAGGTAAGATTGTTTTTAAATTAAATTAATTTTTGCAGCCTTGCCATTTGCTTTGTTTGAGTGCTGAAGAATTATCGAAAGTTGTATGCTACTCAAAGACCAAGTATTGGCTTTCATACAAAAACATTATGCATCCCGCTGTACAGAATATATAAATGTATTCACGACCCCTTTCTACAGTTTTCTAACCAGACCAGTAAAATGCTTTGCATAATTAGGAGTAGTCAAGAGAAAACCTTGCTATTGTGATCCTATAAACAGAGTAATATGCTTCTATTGCCAAGAATATGTAGAGTGTAGGATAAGGCAGAGCAAAAAATGATCTTTCCTTCCCTGCCAAGGTGTTCAAGCCAATTAAGTTGTCAGATGGGGCATGTTGGGCCATAACATTTTTATTCTGCAGGAAAATTACAAACAAACAAAAAAACAAAAAAACCCAACAAATCAGCTTGGTTTGAGTAAGAGGTACATTACCAAACCTGGTCAGGCTAGGACTAGATCTAAAATGGTTAATCAAAACAAATTATGAATTTTATTTCATCTCATTTGTGTCAAATATATGTTCATTTTAAATGTATTTAATTAATTACATTTAATTAACATACAGTAGTTATTCCCTGTGTGCTTAATGTGCTCTTTTGATTGCATTAAAATTACAATTTGGAGGTCATATCATACCAAGGAACATGGTCAATCTGGAGCCCAGGTTGTGAACATCTGCCTTAGTGGTAAAAGGCTCTTTGGCCAATGAAGGTTTTTCCCCCAAAATGTCTTATCTCTTTGAGTGACTCAGGATATTTTCCGAGTCAAACATCTGGCAGGAGGAATGCCCTCCTTACATACTCCACAGCTCCCATTCATTCAAAATGACAAAATGGAATGGTTATTTATAGGCGTACTTTAATATCTATCTAATTCATTTGTAACAGTTAATCTTCATTTTAAGAAAAACCATACTAGATACAACAGAATGCTGCTGTACTGCTTATGATTTTTGCCACTACTGCAAAAAGCTTTTATGCCCTTTTTCTTGCAAGCATTTATTTAATTATACCATTTATAAGGTTGTCCAATTCAAGCAATGTGCCTCTGGGCAATATAGAGCGATGACAACAACAACAACAAAAGGAAGCAATAAATCAAAAAAGAAAGGAAAAGAAAAATGCATATGACATTAAACAATACAACATATAGATACCAAATCTAAAAATGGTAATAAAGCAATAAATGCCAAGAGCAATTCTGTACAAGAGCAATTCTTCTCAACTAGCCTCTGATGTCTGGGAGGAACAGCTAGGTCTTAATGGCTTTCATAAAGAATAGGTGAGTTGGGGATCTGTTGTATGGATCAGTCCAGAAAATGGGCAACCCCAGAAAAGGCACCTGTGATTAGACAGGTGTCAACCCTTCAATGTAAACCAGATATGGAAACCAAAGTTATAAATACCAAAACTGTTTTTATTGTAGGGTTACAATAGCAGATTCTTGCAAAACTGAAAGTGCCTCCCCTACTCCATCCCACACACCCACACTGCACCTTTATCTACAAGAGAATTAGGCAGGGTCAGGCCTGAGATATTTTCTCAAATTACATTTTGATTTCTTATATTGGACCATGTTCTTGATGGCAGCTCTTCCTGCTGTTCCTCAGGGTTATTCTCACAGACCGTTACAGCATTTTGTTTATGTACTTAATCTATTTGCTTCTTTAATTTCTTGTTTTCCCGTGTGTATTCTACTTTTTTGTCTTTTACTTTGAGCTTTTTTTTTTAATTTCCTCCTACCCACAAGACTAAATGTGGCTCTCCCATCTCCTTTCTCCCATTGTTCATTCTGCCATTTGCATACTAAAGTAGAAATCAGCTCAGGATCGGCCCTTCTCCCATTTCCAAGGCAGATATTATGTCACATCTGATAGTTTCTCTTCGTCTCCTCCAAAACCGTGTACATCCTCATTTCCACTGACATATACCACTGTACGCTGTATCCGTGGTTTGGATTTTTTTTCATCACCTTTTGTTATTCAGTCCATTAAGACATTTGTGCAGGCTGAGGCAGTATCAGGCAAATTTTGCGTCTTGGGTTGTAGGTGTAACAATAATAGAATTTGTATAAACATTTATGTTTTAATTTCTTGAGATTCATTATGTGCTTACCAAAGCATATAACAGCTTTATGATAACAATGCAGCAATGCATGATTAACAGCAGGCCAGCTGTTCATATTTTAGGTTTTTGTTCCTGATAGCCTTCCACATACCTTGTCAAGAAGAATAAATGTATGTTGCTTTTTAATAACACCAACCCATAAAAACAAGAGCATTAACAGCATTTTGACACACTGACTTGATAAAACATTACTTTGAAACTCATTAGCAAGAAAGGGCTGTGTATGAAGCATTCAGGTCTTAACTTCAGCCTTGAAATGTACAGCCATCAGGTTGCGCAAGAAAATAGCCATCCTGTAAATAAATAGGTCAGTGCTGCTTGAAATGACAAATCCTCCCATCTGTGAATTCCAGCTCACAAAAAGTCTACATTCCAATGAAAATTTTCAAAAAAATGTTTAGAAAACCTGCTTGATAAATGATATATCAGAATGCCAAGTAACTAAACAGAAATATTCTTCAACATACGAATGCTAACATTCTTTGTGTGTTGAATGATAGGAAAAAATCCATTCAAGCATACACACATACACAAACACACACACACACACACACATTACTCAGTTTCTGACCCTCAATGTAACAATGGAGTACAACTTCCATGATTTTCACCTTGTGTCATGCTAGCTTCGACTGATGCATGTGGAAATTCAACAACACATGCAAGACCATATGTTGCCCATTCCTAAGGTTAGTAGAATGTAAGGCATTAAGGAATGCACTATCACAATTATTTTTTTGAATAATTAAATAACTCCCACTTCAAATACCAGTTATATTCATAAAAGCAAAAATAGGGAGAAAACTCACAGGTATACAAAGGAATGTTTATTAGTACCAACTATATATAATCAATATAGTTGTTTTGCATGCCAAAACAACTAGACACAAAGATAGCTTCTTCCCACATGCCATCACTCTACTAAATACATAACTCCTACAGCTCTGTCTTCTGCCCATGTGGTAAGTTGTATTGCTAGTATCCTTATCATCTTCTCATCCTTCTCATCCTTCTCATCTCTCATCTTTCATACTGTCTTCTCCTATTGGTATATTATGGTTTATCAATTGTTGTTGTATCTTATGATTTATGATAGTATCTTATGATTTATGATCTATGACTTATCTGTCAAGCATCAAAGAAACATTATTCTACTTCAGCCCTTATTGCTTCTTAGCTTGCCTACTGAAGGGGGGAGGTGGGGTGTTTTGAGAGCTCAGCCCACCTGTAAACAGTCCAGCCTGAGAACCAAGGTCATTGGAGAACTGTTTGGCTAGGAACTGAAGAATTTTCTCATAACAAGTGTCTCACACTTAATTGGGGAATGTGACCTGCACTATCAGAGGGAAAGGGAGTTTCTACACTTTTAATGGTCTGGCATCATTTTCACCAGAGCTGGTTTTCTATTCATCAGTGCAGATATGCTGCATTCAATAAAGTTTTGCATTAGACATCTGAATGTCTCAGCTGTGCTTACTTCATTGGGATCATCAGTCAGAACCTTGACATTATCACATTGTTGTTTGCATGTACACTAAGAGCTCATGCACCAGAGACAAATTCATTGTGTGTCCAACCACATTTGGCCAATAAAGAAGTCTATTCTATTCTATTCTATTCTATTCTATTCTATTCTATTCTATTCTATTCTATTCTATTCTATTCTATTCTGTTCTGTTCTGTTCTGTTCTTTTCTGTTCTGTTCTGTTCTGTTCTGTTCTGTTCTGTTCACTCATATAATTGAATCCACACATTCCTATATCATTTGGGTTTTAAATCTATAGGTAGGGCATTTTAACTTTTCAGATGTTAGTTAGAATACTCCCTCAGTGACCCAGCAAGAATCATAACAATTATGAAGATTCCAGTTCAGGTATATCTGGAGAAATATAAATTGTTCTTCTTGGCACTCTGAAATGTTGTTAAAATAGAATTCGATTATAAAGTAGTCCTAAAAATTATCTTTTCTAACACCCCTCATTTTTAAAAAGATTTGGCAGTCTCTAGCCTCTTAGTGGCATGCAACCCCATGCACTCTCTTTTGAATGTTCTCTCTTCGGTATGTTCTTTGTCCAGCAAAATATTTTTTTAAGCCTGTGACAAAATGCATTCATAACTGTACTCATCCACAACAATCAAATGGTGATTTCATTTTCATTCTTTTTGTCTGCCCATCACAATAGCAGCATTATCTGTTAAAAAATAAAAGATAGAAACTGTATCCAATGGTATCCAGGAAACCTGGATAGGAAGAAATACTGTCCCTGGATTCTCATTTAAATTTCTGCAGCAATTCTAAAGAGCATGCACTGCATATCTGAGAAAATATTTTTTATTGCTAATTGTCAGATTTCTGTAGTAGCCTGTGGAATGTGAAAATAAATGAATAACTCTAAAGAGAATGGTTCATTGGAGGATGGCCAGATTGAAAAACGTTTATTATATTTTGTCTTGCTGTTTATAAAACTGTTGGTTGCAGTATGTTTTTCTACAAGAGCCACCAACTAAGAGAGCTCTCTCTTGACAACTGGGTTCATAAAAGTAAAGGTTTCCCTGTCTAGTCATGTCTGACTCTAAGGCGTAGTACTCATCACCGTATCTTGACTGAGGAAGCCAATGTTGTCCAAAGGCATTTTCCATGGTCATGTGGCCAGTATGGCTATATGACAAAGGCTACTTTCTCACCAAAGTGATACCTATTAATCTACTTGCATTTGCATACTTTCGAATTGCCAGGTGGGCAGGAGCTGGGCAGGTACAGGAGCTTCCCCATTGCATGGCTCTCAGATCTCAAACCTGGCTGTCCACTTTCCAGCTAACAAGCTCAATGTCTTTAACCACTGAGCCACTGCATCCCCCTACAACATGCTAAATCATAAATGCAGATTAACAAAACACAGTTGCTATGTTCATGTAACATATTATTGATTATTATTATTTTTTTTATTAGATTTATATACCGCCCTTTCCCAAAGGACTCAGGGCGGTTTATAGGGCATTTTAAAATCACATCAATATAAAATACAAAGTTAAAATAGAATTAAAAGATTAAATTATCCCTGAAAATAAAACCCCAGTTAAAATTCTCAGCCTGGGTCAGAGAGCTCAAAGAGCCAAGTCTTCAGGTCCCGGCGGAATGAGCGTAGGTCAGGGGCAGTCCTGAGCTCCCCGGGCAGCTGGTTCCAGAGGGCAGGCGCACCCACAGAAAAGGCCCTCTCCCTGGGTGTTATCCTCCGGCAATCTTTTACCGGCGGCACCCTGAGAAGACCCTCCCTCTGCGAGCGCACTGGACGAAGGGAACTTGATGCTGGCAGCAGGTGTTCCCTCAAATATCCTGGACCCAAGCCATTTAGGGCTTTATAGGTCATCACCAGCACCTTGAATCTCACCCAGAGAGCAACCGGAAGCCAATGCAGCTCACGGAGTAGAGGTGTTACAGTAAGTCATTTTCAAGTCCTAGCAATGATACAAATATCTCATTATTCTTTCAAGTCTGCTTTGGTACGCTCAGCACCACTATAATTGCTGCTGGTTGTCTTTTTCTTCTCTTTCTTTATCCTTTTCCATCCTTAGAGCCTTTTCCAGGGAGCTAGATCTTAACATAATGTGTCTGAAATACTGAAGAATAATTGAGCCTGTTCATTTGCGCTTCAAGTGAGAAATTTGGGTTGGTTTGTTTAATGATCAATCAGTTGTTGTTGTTTTTTGGCTGTCTGTGGTATTCAATGGGTAAGCAAGATTCACTTAACAACCATGTTACTAACTTAACAACTGCAGTGATTGGCAAGAAAGGTTGAAATGAGGTAAAATTCACTTAATAACTGTCTTTCTTAGCAACAGAAATTTTGGGCTCAGTTGTGGTTGTAGGTCAAGAACTATCTGTAAACCATATTGTCAGTTAACATGGTAACCTGGTTCACACTATCTGCTTAATTGAATTCCCAAAATATGCTGCATATATAAATTACCAAATCCATTTTAGCCTAGACTAATCGACACCAATCAAGTCAGCTAAGGAATTTTAGAACTCTGTATACAACCCCCCCTTTTTTAACACTAATGCTTTTTAAAAGTATCATCCATAGAAGAAATACAAAAAGGCATTTTATTTATTTCTGTAGGAAATAGTATTTAAACATTAAAAACCAAGTTACACTCACATACTACTTTAACCCACAGTTTGCCTGAACAAAGTTTATTGCATAAATTACAATGGGTCAGGTCAGCATAACATGCTAAATCAACACTAGAATTAGCAGATTATGTGAACCAAATTAACAAGTTATAAAGCTATACTATGCTTATATATTTTTTTCTTACTCAAAAATCAAAATCAAGGGGTTATCTCCACTGTTAGGCATGTGAATTGGACCTTCTAAACTCTGCAATTAGAATCTTCCATTTTCTTAATGGGTTCTTTTTTCAATATAAATTTTAGGGAACTTGTTCTTAATCTGGAGCAGAACAGATAGACAAACCTTCCTAATGCTTCCATCTACACCTCCACATAAATGTAAACATTTGGATCCTAATCTAGATTGTGTCCCCTAAATTTACTTTGAGGAATAGAATTTGCTGTGAAGTTAAGCTTGAGTGAACAGGTTTTTGTCCCTGAAGGGTTGTGATAATGCTCCTTACTCCAGGCCATTCTCATCCAGGATTACAGGATGCATCACTTCTTTCTATTATCTGGTTTCAGCCATGCATATAATTGAGGCAGGTGAGCCAGCCAGCAATTTTATACAGTGGGAGTGACAGCATCACGGTTCTATTTGATTTCAATCTTCAGCTTGCTGGAAGGGAGGATCAAACCCATTTATGTGGGCAGGCATAGAAGTCTTGGAGAAACTAAACTTAACTAGCAAGAAAAATTGCTTTGATATCACCTACTCCCTAGGGACTAATTAGTGTACTCTTGGCATGATGGATGATGACTGCTGCTTTTTGTAGTTTTAATGTACTACATCCCCTAAATCCTACTTTGCTCTATTGCTCAGCCCATGAATTAAAGATGTTGTGAATAGAATGAATGATATAGTTTTGAACAAGGGAAGAAGACTATATTTTTAAGTAGACGATTCTGCTCAATATTATCGCACAATATAGAATCACAGAAGAAATTAGATTCTATTACATATTTGTCCAGCTCTGCAATTCTTTATTTTGCATTTTCTGAAATACATACTTATATGCACCAGATAAATTGGCACATATTTATTCAGTTAAATCTGTTTGATTCATTCGTTTTCTATCTTAATTTTCTTTGTTTCAAATGATTCAATCTAAGTTTAATTTTAAACATATATTCTATAATCCTAAATTCATATTAAGTTAATAATATTCTTATTAGGCTGTCTCCAGATTTGTAAAATAGAGAGTGTATACAGCCAAGCTTTAGCAACACTTTTTATGGGTCAAGAAAAATGGGTTCAAGACCAGATATTTAAAACACTGTTGCATATTTAAAGCTTCCACCTTATTTTATGGATTTTGAATCATCTTAACTGATTTATTTTTGTAACAAAAACTTGTACTAATCTAATGAAAAGATTGTCTGTCTCTTTGTCTGTATGTACGTGTGTGTATTGTGTGTGTGCTTGTGGTTTTGCTTATGGCCAAACTTGATTAACTTTTTATTTTTAAGTCAAGAATCCTCCTGAATTTGTTCCAAATATTACAGGTTGCAGAGGCAACCCACCCCTTAAATTCCTGCATCTCTTGCACTTCAAAATTCAATTCACACTGATTAGCATGCGCATATGTGCACACACATGTGCATGAACACATTATTTCCTCATAATGTCAGAGAAATAGATTGGAGCAGATTGGAGCATTAGTTGATATGCTGTGTGACTTATTTCCAGCAAAGCTGAATAACACAATGCTAAAAATAATAGTAGTGTTAGCGGGCACTGTATTATGTTGTTTACAGAGCAAATATGAATCTTACAGAAACTAGTGTAGGTACACTAATAGGATTTTTTAAAAAACAAATAATTCTACAGTGTAGACACAACTGTAGATAAATTGCCAGGAGCCCTTAAAATGCCTGAAAGGAATGCCTGCTGATTTGATAGGTCCCCATCATTCTTGGCACAGGAAGCAGCTTTAGCAATTTATTCTATCTCAGAGATGGAAGATGCCATGCATCTTCAGGGGATAAGTGTAAAGTTTTGGGAGGACATATTACAAAAATGTTGATAGGTGTGATAAAAGTGAAGGATGCAATTAGCTCATTTGACTGTGTATTATCACAAACTTACAAAAATGTTTTAATATATAGCACTGCATGTCTTAGAAGCCAAGCAATTGAAGAGCAAACAGCAGTAAGTTTTCAATACAGTTTCCTTTCTCACTGAACTTTTTAAGTGACAATTTTGAAAAATGATCTGTTCTAAAAATATCCAGTAAAGACAATGACAGCAGAAATTGAGAAGCATGTGGTTAGGAGGGATAGATTGCTTTCAGTAAAAAATGCCTTTTTCCTGGTTACTTTAACTTGTAAATTATTATGATTTTGTTCCTGTTTTTAACTTATAAACACACTGATTCCAAGTGTGTTATTGTGAATTGCCAGATGTCTGTTTTTCAGGTTTCTTCTCTTTACATAGATAAAGAAAAGTGAGGACACTGGGTTGGGAGATAAAACTAGAATTCTTTGGAATAGGGATTCAGTTTACTTTGCATTAGATTGCCCTGCCTTGAAGAATTAATTTTACAGATGTGGCTGTATCTAAATACAGCATTATGTCTGGTTAGCCAGCCAATGGCTATATCCAAGATTGATGGCTGAAAGTGGTATATCATTATTTAAGAGTAAATAAAATCATTCATAGTATGGAAAAGTGGAGGGAAAGTCCCCACAACATGTAATATCTGCATCTAGGATCAGCCGCTGACTTAATTGTTGGGAGATTTAGGATTGAGAAAAGGGAATAGATTTTTTTAACACTATGGTTAAAAAACACTTACTACCATCAGATGCGGTGGTTAGGACGCTGAGCTTGTCGATCAGAAGGTCGGCAGTTTGGCGGGTCAAATCCCAAGTGCCATGTAGCACAGTGAGCGCCTGTTACTCGTCCCAGCTTCTGCCAACCTAGCAGTTCGAAAGCACGTAAAAATGCAAGTAGAAAAATAGGGACCACTCCGGTGGGAAGGTAACAGCATTCCGTGTGCCTTTGGCGTCTAGTCATGCTGGCCACATGACCACGGAGACGTCCTCGGACAAACACTGACTCTTTGGCTTTGAAACAGAGATGAGCACCGGCCCCTAGAGTTGGAAACGACTAGCACGCATGTGCGGGGGAAACTTTACCTTTACCTTTTTACCATCAGATGTAGTGGTGGCCATCAGTTTTAAATGATTTTAAAAGAGAACTAGAAAATGTATGGGAAATTATCAACAGTCAATGTATCATCCCTAGAATTCAAGGCAGCATGTCCTAAATACCAGTTGCTACAACACAATAGTGGAAGGGATCACTGATCAATATTTTCTTGGATGCATTTAATTGATCATTGACCAAGGACTCATAACTACCTAGATAAACTGTGGTCTGATCAAATTGGACTCGCCTTGTGTTCCTAATGAAGTTAAGCTTTAATTACATTCAGGTTGGACTCTTCAAGTGTATATGGGTATACCTTGAAACAGGTGGTACAAAATATAGCAACAAGAGGCCAGGGAGGGTTGATTATTTGTACTCTTTGCTTCTAGCTTTCATTCAAAATTATAATTTTTTTGCCTCCTGTTGCAAATAAAGATTGCATGCCAGGCTGTGGCCTGTAGATTCAGACAAGCAATCCAATTCCCACAAAAGAGTGATGCTCAATCACACTTAAAGTCAGATTACCAGAGCTCCTTCTTCCATTGGAAAAAGAAAAATGCCAATCATCTTAAAACTAGGCTGGAATTAAACGCTTATCTAAGATTGCTTTTAGAATAACCTTTGATTAAGGAGTTGCAAGAAAATTGATGGAGAAGAAAACATGCTACAGGTAGTGGGGGTTTTTTCCCTAAACAAAAAGGTAAACATGTCAGCCTATGCTACATTTAATTTATTTTCTGTGTGGTATAAAGTCAATAAGTCTCACTATTTTTATTTTTCAGTACAAACTAGTAATCTCTGTGTAATTTCAGCTTTTATTTATTGTTTTGGCTGGGCATGTTGACATTAGTTTTATTTGTAATCTTATCTTCTGTTAGTTCTCACTGCAGTCTCTTTAGAGAGAGCTTTTTAAAAAATCTGGGGCAGACCATCGCCATCCTGTGGTCTTTCAATCATTATTTTTGATCAATTTCTTTATAACTGCTATTTTTCTGTGAACAATTTTTATGATCTACCTCTTTCAGCATGTAATATTTGCATTTTAATATTTAAAGCTAACAAGCGTTTATATTTTATCTTTTTAAAAAATAAAAGGAAAGATTGCATCCTCCAACTATATATCTCCATATAGCCAGGAAGTGTAATTATTAGAATCGTTTCAACTTTTGTACTTTGACCTTTTGATCATTAGAAAGGCAACGTATTTTGAAGAATCCTATCTCTCTTGAATACTGGAGTTATTTGAATGCTGCCAATGAGCCATTCTCATGGAAGTTAGATGGTAACAGGAGGAAATTTCAAGCCAATGTGCATTGGCCTTGTAGGGCAGACAGATAAAAAACATGACCAGATGGGCTAATTCTACTTTATTGTAAAGCTACATTGACAGAATCATGCCAGTCTGACAGTACATTTCTCCCTCCCTTTTACAATCTAAGAAACTAGGGAAGCACCAATGGAAACACACAAACAAATGGAATAAATGGGGTATGATTTATTTCAATTATTTAAAGAAAAATGCCTTTCCTTTAATGACAAGTTCAGATTTGAATTACATGGATTCAATTGAATATGTTCAATATCTAAAATCTTCAAAAGAAAACATCATCGTTCAACATGGTGTGTTCTAACCATGTGGAATATAATACCAATTCTCTTTCATAGCAAAAAGTTATTTTAATTCAATGGCTGCCCGGTCTGGAAGACTTTGGGTGGATTACGAAATCTAACATTAAAATTTATTGTTAATCAAATATAGATGGGAAGGAATGATTTAGTGACATGTGAATTTACACAAATATCTGTCCCAATGAGCAGATTTGATCTTGAAACATAGGAGACACTAAAATACTTCTGCATAGTTTCCAACCAAATGAATTCTTTATTTTTTTTCTTTTAAATCATACTTGGTTAGATAATAATAATAATAATAATAATAATAATAATAATAATAATAATAATAATAATAATAAGAAGAAGAAGAAGAAGAAGAAGAAGAAGAAGAAGAAGAAGAAGAAGAAGAAGAAGAAGAAGAAGAAGAAGAAGAAGAAGAAGTAGTTGGAAGGGACCTTGGAGGTCATCTAGTCCAACCACCTGCTAAGGCAGGAAACCCTATACCATTTCAGACAAGTGGCTGGCCAGTCTGTTCTTAAAAACTTCTAGTGTTGGAGCATTCACCACTTCTGGAGGCAGGTGGTTCCACTGGTTAGTTGTTCTAACTGTCAGGAAGTTTCTCCTTAGTTCTAGGTTGCTTCTCTCCTTGACTAGTTTCCATCCATTTTATAATTATCTGTGATGACCTGGTACTTTCATCACTGGTCTTCAGTCTTTCCAGATATTTAGCCACCAAGCACAATCTAATTTTGATTTCATTATATGATAACATTTATAGATATTTCCTTTCTGGTTCTATCTTCCATCTATAGAAGTGCTGCTCCTGATTACTCTTTTCCCTTTCCTCTTCTTTTTAACTCACTGAATGATGCTCATGGTACCATGCAATTTTGTTTGTCACTTCCTCAAACAAGGTAGGGCAGATTCTGGTTCACTGATCAGGGATGTAGGATTGTTTTCAGGATAAAGTATATGTTCATATATAACTACTTATAAATATAAAGTAAGGTTCTACATTTAGGCAAGAAAAATGAAATACGCAGGTACAGTATAGGTGGTACCTCGCTCAATAGTAGTAATTGTGAGAGGGATCTTGGAGTCCTAGTGGACAATCACTTAAATATGACCCAACAGTGTATTGGCCAAAAAAGCCAACTCAATTCTAGGCTGCATTAACAGAGGGATAGAATCAAGATCATCTGAAGTGTTAATACCACTTTATAATGCCTTGGTAAGGCCACACTTGGAATACCGCATCCCGTTTTGGTCACCATGATGTAAAAAAGATGTTGAGGCTTTAGAAAGAATGCAGAGAAGAGCAACAAAGATGATCAGGGGACTGGAGACTAAAACATATAAAGAATGGTTGCTGGAATTGGGTATGTCTAGTTTAATGAAAAGAAGGACTAGGGGTGACAGCAATGTTCCAATATCTCAGAGTTGCCACAAGGAAGAGGGAGTCAAGCTATTCTCCAAAGGTCCTGAAGGCAGAACAAGAAGCAATGGATGGAAACTAATCAAGGAGAGAAGCAACCTAGAACTGAGAATAAATTTCCTGACAGTTAGAACAATTAATCATGGAACAACCTGCTGAAATTGTGAATGCTCCAACACTGGAAGTTTTTAAGAAGAGATTGGACAACTATTTGTCTCAAATGGTAAAGGGTTTTCTACCTAAGCAGGGGGTTGGACTAGAAGATCTTCAAGATACCTTCAAACTCTCTTATTCTATTCTATTCTATTCTATTCTATTCTATTCTATTCTATTCTATTCTATTCTATTCTATTCTATTCTATTCTATTCTATTCTATTCCATTCCATTCTACATACGCCATAACAAATGAAAATGCTCAGATTGCAGGAGAGCCTTATAGCGCTATCAGTGTGCTGGTTTTGAGCGAGAAAGATGAGAGTCTATCTATTACAAAGCTCATCTGAACTATCATGAGTATTTAGATTCTTATCGGTCATAATTTTCTCAAAATTCATTACCTTTGAATATCCAAACTTTTCATTAAAATATACCATCTTAATATTTTTACATTTCAGATATTATAAAAGTATTATACTACTTATATATCTTATCCCCCTTACTATAGGGCCCCTTTATGTCCAAGCTTTATCTATTCTTTTAACCATGTTCAAACAAGTATTTAATCATATAGTACACCATCTAGCAATCTTACTATAGGTCCTCTTTATATCCAAACTTTATATTTTTAACTGTAGTCAAACAGGTGTTTAATCATATAGTATTCCATCTGGTAAGTTGAATCACATCTCTTAAATTCTAATCTTCTTTTGCCAGGTCGCTTTCCAAATCAGTAGGTTTAGCTTGCCAGGTTGTATTTTTATAGATATTGTTGGGGATAAAAAAGACAAATTAAGTAGAATATTCATTTTTTTTCTCCCATGCTTTAATGATTCTCCTGACAGCTCTTTAATCCATTTTATTAAATCTTCTTTTTCTCCTCAAGTTTGTTTTGAAGTCCTGGAAGGCAAAACATCTTATTTCCTTTGATGTAATTCGCTGCTTCTGCCTCTGGGAACGTGGGGGTGTAGTCCCCTCCCTTCTCACTTTGGGAGGATTTTTGCTTCTTGGGAATCTTTTCCAGGAAATCAGATTCAAAATAGGAGAGAAAAGATTGAATTCCTCACTCAATGTCAAGCACGCTGTTCACCGTTGTTCTGGTTAGTGCCTTTGGGCTTTGGTTGCAAGTAGCTTGGGCTGGTCACTGAGGTGTGGCCAGCCTTTCTCTTGTGGGTTAGAGGGCTTCCCCTGGCTCATGCGGGACAACCTCTGTCATTTTGCAATCATTGGGGCACCCCTCTTTCTTCATCACCCATGACTTTCTTCATCACCCATGACTTCATCACCCATGACTTTAGACCCATTTAGGGTCCCCTGGCAGGGCAAAAGTAGCCCTGGGGTGCAGAGCTCCATAATCCCTTGGTCATGCGCTATGGCGCAAAACCAGTAGTCTCATGAGTATTTAGATTCAATGTATAAATAATTCACAGTTTTAACCATCCTAATCTCTATTCCCACTGCTGAATTTCTCTAGTATTTCATCTAAAACTGCTTAATTGTCTACACTGTATAAATTCCATCAGAATTCTTTTTCTGATTAGCCACTATTTTATTTTTACTATAGCATTAAACAGATGGTGATTTTAACAGTAAACCTTTGTACTCCATCAAACTTTAGGAATATTCAACTCAAAATCAAGTATATGTAACATTGCTAAATAGCTAAATTATCAAGATGAATGACTATAAAGAGAATCATTGTCTTTATAATTCATTTTTCTGTTTACTTTTCTAATGGTAAATGGTAATATTCAGAGGGAAGGAAAATTAAAATGTATTTCTCTTGCTTAAAATATGATTAAAATTTTCCATTATCTTCTCTTCTGTATTTCCATGCTAGCATTTATCTTCAAAGGCTATACCAAGAGCTATTTTAATTCACAGATTTTATTCCTGTTAGTGCAATGGGAGTATAACTATAAAATTGCTTTCAAGTGTATGCTGGGAATTCTGGAGCTCAGATGACTGAGGAAGATATCCAATTCTATTGGTTTCTAAATCATTGACCTATTCAGATATTGCTAATTCCTTCAGTTTGGGTTAGCAGCAACACTATAACAGGTGGTTTTAAGTCAAGGGTCTTCAACCTTGGCCAATTTAAGACTTGTGGACTTCAACTCCCAGAATTCCTCAGCCAGCATGCCTGGCTGATGAATTCTGGGAGTTGAAGTCCACAAGTCTTAAATTGGCCAAGGTTGAAGACCCCTGGTTTAAATAAGGAAAGGGATGGCAAAGAAACATTGTTAGAGATTTGAGGACATTACGAATATATGGAGAAAGAAGGAAAATAACTTTATTAGTGAAGCTAGGTATTTCTGGAGTTATAATGAGAGGCACACCTGTCTTGACAGACACTTTTTAAAATATATTATCATGGCCATAATATAGTATGTCTATATTTTTCCTACATTTTGCTATATAGTCCTGGTCAGATAGATAGTGGGCAAATGGAAAAACAAGAAGTATTGAGGAGAAGTGAAATTCTCTACTATTCCCTGTTACTGCTTAGAATAACTACTCAGCTGAGAGGCTGAAGTGAGCTTAGATAGTTAATTGTTTAAAGGTTAGATTTTCCCCTTCTACTTAATATTATGCTACCACTTCATACAGCTGCCACTAGATGCATTAAAGGGCAATGATTATTAGTTAATTTGTAATGTTTACATATTATAAATCTATACATCTATAACAAGCTGAGACTGCCAGTCAGCTTATGTTCAGGTCCCCTGAGGTTTGGGAGGTTTATAGATTTCTCTTTGATTTACAATTCAACCAGGCTCTAAAATATCTCAAATAAAAGCAGACAAGATGGTATTTGTAACTTAGAAACATATGACAGAATTTCCCAAGATATTTCAAACCTATTTTTTCAGTCTGGTAATGTCAAAGTGAGGTTTCATAATCTATAAGAGCAAGACAGATTTTAAATCTCTCTGTCTCTGTCTCTGTCTCTCTCTCTCTCTCTCTCTCTCTCTCTCTCTCTCTCTCTCTCTCTCTCTCTCTCTCTCTCTCTCTCTCTCTCTCTCTCTGTGTGTGTGTGTGTGTGTGTGTGTAATAGCTCAAAAGTAATTTTTAGTATCTCATGAAATGTTGTGCAATGTATCCAAAATTCTGATCAAAACCAAACTGGATTATACTATCTGAATAAATGTGGCTGCATAATTTGGTTCTAATTATCATGGGCAGTATATTGTAAAACATTTAATTCCCATTGTTTGACAACTGGCACAGTCATGCCTAAATGCCTCCTCCAATTTTGCTCTGCTGTCCATGTGTTCAGGTTTATCTCTGTGCCCACAACAGCTAGAAACTTATTTAAAACCAGCCAATTTTATGCTCAGAGAATCGTTTTAACTTCTATACAGTTACACCATTATTGTACTGGCAATTCCATAATAAACATGTTCGGTGTGAAGGCTAGATAATCACTGCTTTATAGATAGTAGACTAATTGTCCTGCTTGTAAGACTATTTCCATTCCTATTTTTATTGTTTAAACATGTAACATTATACCTATAGCAAATGTGAATGTTGCATAAAATCTAAAGAGGCTTTGAATTGTGATAGAAGATGTTAGGAATAGATACTGCTCAATTTTTCTGTTTCTATCTAAAACCAAGCTTTATGTTTTCTGCTAAATTTCCTGTGGCATGAGAGTAATTTAAAAAAACTGCTTTGCAGCTGATTTTTTTATCAAACAGTCAATCAGAATAGAGCTGGAACTTGGAGGTCTTCTAGTCCAACCCCTGCTCAAACCGGAGACCCTACACCATTTCAAACAAGTAACTGTCCAGTCTCTTCTTAAAAATCTCCACTGATGGAGCACCCACAACTTCTGAAGGCAAGCTGTTCCACTAGTTAATTGTTCTCACTGTTAGGAAGTGTCTCCTTAATTCCAGGTTGCTTCTCTCCTTGATTAGTTTCCATCCATTATGTCTTGCCTTGCCTTCTGGTGCTTTGGAAATATCCATTTGTATTGTCAGTTTAAAATGAAGCTTATTTATTTGTTTAAAAAATAATTTCACAGACATTTCTTTAGTCATGGGTTCATTGTTAATATAATACTACATAAGAAAACCTGACAGATTAATTTCTGATTTAAATTAAAGCTTGATGATTGATGTAGAGTAAATTGCAAAAAGGAGATGTTCTTTATTTGGAAAGGAAGATATTGAGAAGACAATTACCCTAACAGAATTCTGTTGCGTATACCATATATCTTCCTCTTAATGATTTAGTATAGGCTTGTTCATGTTTACTAATTTGATTCTCTTTTAGGCATTTTCAGATTTGCAGAATAACAGAGTTGGAAGGGATCTTGGAGATCTTCTAGTCCTGCTCAAGCAGGAAACCCTATAGCATTTCCTACAAATGATTGTCCAATCTATTCTTAAAAACCTCAAGTGCTAGAGTACCCACAACTTCTATAGACAAGTTGTTCCATTGATTAATTGGTCTGTCAGGAAATTTCTCCTAGGTTAGTTCTCTTCTTGATTAGTTTCCATCCATTGCTTCTTTTTCTGCCTTCAAGTGCTTTGGAAAATAGGTTGACAGCCCCTTAGATATTGGAATACTGCTATCATGTTACCCCAAATCCTTCTTTTCGTTAAACTAGACATACCAAATCCCAGCAACTGTTCTTTATAAGCTTTAGCCTCCATTCCCCTAATCATCTTTATTACTCTTCTTTGCACTCTTTCTAGAGCCTCAATGTCTTTTTAATACCCCAACAACCAAAATGAGATACAAGTGTATCTTACATTATAAGATGGTATTTATGTGATCTTGATTCTATCCCTCTGTTAATGCAGTTTAGGACTGTGTTGGCTTTTTTGTCAGCTGCAGCACATTCTTGGCTCATATATGCAAAAATTCAGAAAATCTGAAAAGGGACAAGTACTTTTTTAGAAATACTTAATTATGTATAGAATTGTATACTATGCTTTTATTCAATATAAAAGCATAGTATACAATGCGCTCGTGACCTCCTGGTTAGACTACTGCAATGCTCTCTACATGGGGCTGCCCTTGAGGACCACTCGGAGGCTTCAACTGGTGCAGAATGCAGCTGCACGAGTTGTTATGGGAGCTTCCTGATACTCCCGTGTAACACCTCTTCTCCGTGAGCTGCATTGGCTTCCAGTTGCCCTCCGGGTGAGATTCAAGATGCTGATGATGACCTATAAAGCCCTAAATGGCTTGGGTCCGGACTATCTAAGGGAACACCTGCTGCTGGCATCAACCTCCCATCGTCCTGTGCACTCCTACAGGGAGGGCCTTCTCAGGGTACCACCGGTTAAGGAATGCTGGCGGGTTATTCCCAGGGGGAGGGCGTTCTCTGTGGGTGCGCCTGCCCTATGGAACCAACTACCCACAGAACTTAGGATGGCCCCCAACCTTCGTTCATTTCGCCGAGACCTGAAAACCTGGCTCTTCGAGCTGTCTGGCCCAGACTGAGGGGTTTTTAATTTTTAATTGGATTTTAGATTTTAATTTTTAGGGCTTAAATTTAATTAATTGTTTTAACTGATTTTAATTTTTGTATTTTATGTTTTAATTGCCTTGTAAACTGCCCTGAGTCCTATGGGAATAGGGCGGTATATAAACTCAATAAATAAATAAATAAATAAATAAATAAATAAATAAATAAATAAATAAATAAATAAATAAATAAATAAATAAATAAATAAATAAATAAATAAATATGACTAGCAAAAAGATATATATACAAAACATGTAATAAAATAAGGCAGCATGAAAGGACATAAATGCAGCATAGAAATAATGGATAAAATCAAATTAATTACTCTTGGAATAAATTGAGGGAAAAATAATTAGCACATAAATTAAGTTAGATGCTAATGAACCTCTCATTCCTCAGTTGGAATGCTTTCAGTAAAAAGTGCTTTCTGTCATCATCATCCACTACAGTAAATGTTACCAAGGAATAGCAACAAGCAAAAACATCAACAGTCAGAACACTTTATTAAGATTCTGGTAAATAGGTGTGATGACAGTGATCTTCATGTACTCTGAGTTCAAGTTGTAACAGGTGTGTCTCAAATCTGGCACTTTCAATAGAGCCTCAAAAATATGGAAGAATACCAGATTGCATCTAGTTTGGCCCAAAGTTTTAAGCTCTTTACATATTAGTTCAAGAAATGTTGTTGACATAATAATAACATTTTTTTTCTTTTGCAGTTACCTCAAGATTTTATATTTATGGGATAAATTCTTAAGAAGTAATGTCTGTAAAATTCTGTCCCCATGTGAAAATAGTACAGTGCCTGTATCACAATGTTTTGTACCCCTTTACTGCTAAGGTTAAGTGATTACAACTTCTGAATTTATATTTTCTATTACATACTTTAAACCTCTGTGGTAAAATTTAAAAACATGTACATTGAACCATTTCTTAATAACTACTTAATTATATTTTTGTGTATATTAACACTGATGTGAAAAGAAGCTATACCTTTATGGTCTAAAGCATCTAAAAATTACTTAGATCATTTTACAATGGGGTCTTTTGAAGAAGACAACAGCAAAATAACATTTTGTGCTAATTCTTACAGTGAATTATAGTAAACCCAATTTTAGGAAAAAAATATTTTTTAGTCCAAAGCAGTTCAAAAGAGATACAGATTAAGGAGACATACCTATACATTTTAAAAACAGGCTGAGAATAAACATGGAAGTATAATTCAAAACTTCCAAAAATTTAATACTTAGCCCTCACAGTATATGTATCCTACTGGAACTGTGTATGCTGATAACATCCCCCTTCATTAGATAAATATGATCATCATTCTATTACAGGATTACATTAATTTTAATATACAGCATTTCCCTTATCTTCATGTATATAGCTAAGTTGCCTTTGTCAAAGATGTATTTCATGTTTTATATTTGCCTGATGAATATGCAGAATAAACATCCACTTTGCAAAGTTTAATTTGTAAAATAAGAAGCCTGGATCTCCTGGGACAACAGATCCTAAGGCTTTACCACAAAATAATCTCTCATTGATTCATTTTCTGCTGAATACCATTTACAAGATTTCTTTGACTTGTCTCTGAAACATACTGAGTATTATCGCCACATTATAAGATGGTAATATGATGCTGTAACAATAGCTTTGAAGTGAACAATCAATGCCTTGCAGCCTAGAAGTGTTCTCCATCCTCTTTATTTCATCCTTATAAGTACAGGTAACTGCTACAAGCACTCAAATGACATAAATTATGAAATTTGCATCAGTCTTGGTTCAAATGATGTACAACATATAATTCATACTATTTGTGTAATGCACTTGATATCACTTGGCTCATGTGAAGGAGGTGGAGGACTGTTTAAATGGGGGTTGTATAAAATGAATAAATGAATAAATAAATAATGAGTTCTGGTCTCAAAGGTTGGCCATGCAATAGTTAGACACTGTAATGGTAAGAGGGAGAAAGTCCCTACAAGAAACTCCCTACAACTTCTTACAGAAGACACTAAACTGGCAGGAATAGCCAGCTGCCAGATGGATCTCAACAGACTTAAACACTGGGCCATATCTAACAAAATGAAATTCAGTGTAGATGAAAGTATGGTTTTACACAAGAAAAATCAAATATACAGGTACAGATTAGGTGAAACCTAGCTCAACAGTAGTAACTGTGAGAGAGATCTTGTGCACAGTCCTTGTGCACAATCACTTGTGCGGCAGCAGCCAAAAGAGCCAACGCAATCCTAAGTTGCATTAAGAGAGGGATAGAATCAAGATCATGTGAGGTATTAGTACTGCTTTATAAAACCTTAGCAAGACCACACTTCAAATTCCGCATCCAGTTTTTGTCACCATATAATAAAAAAAAGATGTAGAGACTCTGGAAAGATTGCATAATAGAGCAACAAAGATGATTAGAGGACTGGAGGCTAAAACATGTGAAGAATGGTTACAGGAGTTGGGTATGTCTAATCTAGTGAAAGAAGGACTAGGGGGAGACATGATAGCAGTGTTCCAATAGTTGAAGGACTGCCACAAAGAAGAGGGTGTCAACCTATTTTCCAAAGTACCAAAGGCAAGACAAGAAACAATGGATGGAAACTAATCAAGAAAACGAGCAACCTAGAACTAAGGAGAAACTTCCTAACAATGAGAACAATTAACCAGTGGAACGGCTTGCTTTCAGAAGTTGTGGGTGCTCCATTACTGGATGCTTTTAAAGAGAGACTGGACAGCCACTTATCTGGAATAAGTGGGTTGGACTAAAAGACTTGCATGGTTTCTTCCAACTGTGTTATTCTGTTAAGAAGCTTGAAGAAAAATAATTTGTAGTCCAGTTCTAACTCTTAAGAGTTTTGCCACATAATACCTGATACAGATAATTAGCTAGGTGAGATAAATGTTTTTCATGGCTGCAGAGGGTGGACATGCTTTACAAAACACAATCACTTTGAAAGATTGTCAGCTTTGGACCTGTCAAAAAGGCTGCCTGGTGATAGAAAGATAAGGAACCCTTTGAAAAGAAACCTAAAGGGCCACATGCTGATATAGCCAGGTAGCACATAGATCTGGCCCCCTAAGTCCAAGATTTTCCACGGTGTGAAGTGCACTGTGTTTATAATTTTGACATTTTTTTTAGATTTAGCTGAAATGAGCATATGCAAATGTTATGTAAATAAATGTATTTTGTTATAGAAAGTGACAGAGATGACCTTGGGAAATAAATGCTCTGGCTAGCAAAACATAATTCCAGAAACAAAGACAATATTAGGGGGTGGGGACGGGATGTATACTGGCTTTACCACAACTCTCTTTGTTATAAAAGGGAAGGGTTTTTTTCTTTCCACTATTTCCTGTGGTGTTTGTTTCCTGACCTGGACTACTTCAAAAGATTGATATTTATCTCTTTTTAGGGATATATTTTAGTTTGATTTATATTTTGCTGATGCATAAATTTCCTCAGGGAAAACCCCAGCCTCCCTCTAAAACCCAACAGGACCTATCAGTTGCCTGGAGAAAGCAAATCTAACAGGCCCTGCTTCATCACAGATATCTGATGTTCCCCTCATTATCTGAACCAGAAAATCTGGTAAGTATATTTCAACGAAATAACGGTACCAATTGGTACTCATATATAATTGTTATGGGTGGTTCATATTTAGGAGAAGTATGGTTAAATTTTGATTCACACAACTAGGAAAGCTTTTATGGAAAGCATTGATGCATACTTTTATTTATTAATTTTAAAATAATACATTTTTAAAGCAAATAATAAAACACAAATGATCTTTTCAAGTCTTATTTTTGTGAATTCTATCCCAATGATTTAATAAAATATCAATAATTTTATGTGCATTCATTTGTGCAAAATAATTAATACCTATACCTATCCTGGAGTTGTGATAATCCTCTTGATGCACTGTCCATAATTTGCATTCATAGTCACAGAAAGCCTAGGAAGATGTGTAGAGAAGCAATAAGGGGGATCTTGTGGAGCAACACGGAAGATGAACAAAGTTGAAATAAGCTTTCTGAACTAATCCATTAAGTGCCATAATTAATACCTCTTTAAGCACCACAAACTTTTTGTTATTTTAATTGCAACAGACTAACATGCCTTTCCTTTGCAAATAGATGTAAACAGAAACAAAAAAAAAGACTTACTTCCTTCCACCAGTTGACCAAATCATACCAAATCCTCCTGTAATTTGGTATCTGCATCTGCATTAATGAATGAATTCTTTATTTATAACTATTGAAGTTTTGGATTTAAATACCAGATTAAGGAATGATTTCGTTATAATATCTCTATTTGGCATTTCAAATCCTAGGCATATTAGTCCAAGTGAGGCCTATTGTGGCTTTTGAGATATCATAAAATTTGTTTTAAGGTTGCCTATTAATATACAATTTCCCCTCCAACTGGGTTCTTTCCATTCCCCCTCTCCCTTCATCAAAGTGATGAAGGGCTAAAGCTTAAAGCTCTATATTTCAGTACACTGTGTCATTTGAACATAATGTTTGTGGATAGTATATGCTCATGTTGCTTTGTTTTCTTTTAAAATTTATCAAGAGCCTTTAGTCCCCAAACCTTGTAGTTTCCCCCCAAATTCTGGAATTACAGTGCAATAAAAAGTGCAAGACTGCTTTATTAATTCTTTGTTAAGGTTCTTTCCCCACCTGCAATTGTAATACTTCATAACTATTCACCCAGTGGATTCCTTGGTGCTCTCTTGAGCTTGGTTGTTTGTTTGCAGACATTTCGTTATCTAACTAGATAGGATAAGAGGAACAGGATTTGCTCTCTGTTTATAGAAAGTCCAAGAAAGTCCAGTTGCTTCATGAAAAAGTATCTTTGGGATCTCTGTTTATATATATGGGATCCTGCAAGAAGTAGATGGGAGGCTATTAGAATCCGTTTTGCCTCCAGCAGATCGAAGTAAGAGGAGTGTTAATTAGCTGATCTCCCTCCTTCATGCAAGTCTAATCACTGGAATGCCAGCCAAAATGTAAAGCCTGTAAACTGAAAGAGAGAAATCTTCCATGCCTTCAGGGATAAGAAGATTTATCTAATTAATTACATAATTTCTCTTTCAAACTTTTACACTGAATTTTTTTTATTACTTTATTTTTGCTACTGAAGCAGTTGCTTCAGTCTTCATGCAAAACTGGCATTTGAATGCAGAAATACACTGTCAAACCTTAGAGTTTGGAACAGGGCCATAAAAATTACAGGTATCCATCAGATTGATTTGTCTGAGCAATTATTAATTATATAAATCAAAGGGTGTGCAATTATTTTTGGTCCAAAGAACACACTTGGTTTTCGAGTGACATGCCAGAAGCTGCTGTCATATATATGTATATGTCCAGGACAAATAAATAGGTAGGTTTAGGATGTGTTTTAATTTAATATTAATTTAAATGTCATTGTAATTCAATTCAATTCATTAAATGCAATTAATATGATTATATCCCACATTATTATTTTGCCCTTCAGTCACATTCAACACTAAAACCTTCAGGAGAGCAGAGGGACTTGTGCAGTTTTAATAACAACTTCTATGACTTTTGGTTTCCACTGAATCTTTGCTAACACACTGATCTGGTTCATGTGTTATTCTGTGCCATTATTTGCCTAAGCATAATTTGCAGAATAAGCCACAATTAACAGGGCTTAAAATGTTATGCCATAAACCAAGGTAGTCATCAAATCACATTGTAGTTTAGCTTAACACCAACACTGTGAGAACAATTTTTCTTGAAAAGCAAACCTCCTTAGTTAGATAGAAATATTAGGAATATGTTCCTTCTATTCTCTCCTTTAACACAATTTCTTTGATAAGAATATTTGATAACTCTCAAGGTTTTTAATCTTTCTCTCTTGATAGAAAAACTGATTTATCTGCTTGCTTTAAGTAATGTCTACCTAATTACCCACTTTATTGAAAGGCTTTTAGTACTCTTTTGCATTATTCTTCAAAGGGCATAGAATGGGAGCAAATAATTCAAATAGGATCCATGAAAAGTTGGATCCTAGACTCATAACAGAAACAGCTGAGACAAATCAGGGATAAATTTGTGTACAAATGCTTGAAAAATAGAAGTATTTATCTGTTTACAAGTGCATTTAAAGTATCCTTTAAGCCATTTTATGATATAGAACATAGAATAAAAGTGTCGGAAGTGACTTTGGACCTCTTCTAGTCCACCTAATTGAGCAAAAGACTTTATACCAGTGGTGGCGATCCTATGGCACGGGTGCCAGAGGCGGCACTCAGAGCCCTCTCTGTGGGCACCCGCACCATGCCCCAAAGGTGGCAACTGTCTCTCTTCAACCATCTGCCTGCTAATTCGCCGAGGTCCCACGTGGCTGAATGCATCCTGGCATGGCTGGTTTCCCTTCCCCCCATCCTGTCCCTCCTTACCTCGCATGCTCTCCTTTTCCCAGGCACAACCCACTGCATCGCCTCCTCAGCTGTTGGCTGACCATCCAGCTCAGAGGCAGCTTCTTTGAACTGCTGGTGATGGGCTGCGGAGCCCCAGAGTGTGCCTGTCGAGGGGCTGGCAGGCTGTGGCTACTGACAGACACCGTTGGCCCCCATGCACTCGCTGGCCTCTATGTGCAGGGGCCGATGGTGTCAGGCAGCAGCTGCCCCAGCCCTTGTCTTGCCCCACCCTGCCTCACCTCACCCCACAGGATGAGTCTCCTGCCTACCATCCCACCTGCCAAACACCTCCTGGCACTACCCCAACCCTGCCCACCCCCCACAGGTATCCCTCCCCACGAGCAACATTGAGGTGACCACACCCACCTTGGCCACACCCACCCACTCTTCCATAACCACCACAGCCACACCCACCCAGTGGGCCACACCCACCTGGCACCCAGCGATAAATAAGTGGGTTTTGAGTTGCAGTTTGGGCACTCAGTCTCTAAAAGGTTCGCCACCACTGCTTTATACCATTTCAGGCAAATGGCTGTCCAATCAGAATAGAATAGAATAGAATAGAATAGAATAGAATAGAATAGAATAGAATAGAATAGAATAGAATAGAATAGAATAGAATAGAATAGGATAGGATAGGATAGGATAGGATAGGATAGGATAGGATAGGATAGGATAGGATAGGATAGGATAGGATAGGATAGGATAGGATAGGATAGGATAGGATAGGGTAGGGTAGGGTAGGGTAGGGTAGGGTAGGGTAGGGTAGGGTAGGATAGGATAGGATAGGATAGGATCTTGGAGATCTTATAGTCCAGTCCCTGATCAAGGAGGAGAATCTATACCATCTCAGACAAGTGACTGTCTAGACTCTTTTTAAAAATCTCCAGTGATGGAGCGCCCATGATTTCTGGGGGCAAGCTATTCCACTGGTTAATTGTCCTCACTCTTAGGAAGTTTCTCCTTAATTCCAGGTTCCTTCTCTCTTTGATCAGTTTCCAAACATTGTTTCTTGTCCAGCCTCTGGTGCTTTGGCGAATATAGTGACCCTCCCTTCTTGGTGGCAGTCCCTCAAATACTGGAATAATGCTAGCATGTCTCCCCTATTTCTTCTTTTCTTTAGATTAACCAAACCCAAGTCCTGCAGCCATTCTTTGTATGTTTTAGTCTCCAGGCCTTTGATCATCTTAGTTGCTCTTCTCTGATTTTTTTTCCAAACTCTCAACATCTTTTTTGTGATATGGTGACCAAAATAGGCTGCAGTAATCCAGGTGTGGTCTTACTAGGGTTTTATAAAGTGGTACTAATACTTCATGTGATCTTGTTTCTATGCCTCTGTTTATACAACCCAGGACTGTATTAGCTTTTTTGGCTGCTGTTGCACATTGCTGGCTCAAAGTGATCATCCACTAGGATTCCAAGGTCCCTCTCACAGTTACTGTTTTTAAGCCAGGTCTTTCCCAATCTGTACTTGTACCTTTGATTTTTCCTGCCTAAATGTAAATTTTTGTTTTTCTCCACACTGAAACTCATTTTGTTGGATAAGGCCCATTGTTCAAGTTTGTCAATATCTTTTTGGATTCTTAGTTGGTCTTCTGGGGTGCTGGCTACTCCTACCATCTGTCATCTGCAAATTTGATGAGTTCTCCTTCTATTTCCTCATCTAAGTCATTGTTGAAGATATTGAAGAGTACTGGACCTAGGACGGAACCTTGTGGTACCCCACTGCTTACATCTCTCTCCATATGGATGTAGTGCCATTGAGGACTACTTGCTGAGTTTGGCTTGCCAGCAACTACAGATCCATCTGGTGGTGATGTTGTCTATTCCATCTTTTTCTAGCTTACCAAAGAGTAGGTTGTGGTCTACTTTATCAAATGCCTTACTGAAGTCTAAGTATACTATGTCCACAGTATTTTGCTGTTCTATTAGTTTAGTCACTTTGTTGAAGAATGAAATAAGATTGGTTTGGCATGATTTGTTTTTAACAAACCCATGCTGGCTACTAATTATAACTTTGTTTGCTTCTAGTTTTTCGCAATCTGTTTTTTGATTATCTTTTTTAGGATCTTCCCAGGTATTGATTTAAACTGACTGGTCTGTAGTTTCCTAGGTCCATTTTTTTTTCTTGAAGATGGGAACCACATCAGCCCTTTTCCAATCTTCAGGTACTTTCCCTGTACTCCAGGATTTTTGAAAGTTGTGGTGCAGTGGTTCTGAGATAACGTCTGCCAGCTCCCTCAGTACTCTGGGATGTAATCTGTCAGGCCCTGGTAATTTATATCCGTCAAGGTTGGATAGGTTTCTTGAAAACCTCCAGTGATGGAGCACCCACAATTTTAGGAGGCAAGCCATTCCATTGATTTCTTCATTGTCAGAAAAATTCCACTCTTTAGTGATCTTCCTCCCATTACTTCTTGTCCTGCTTTAGAGAATAGGTTGATCTCTTTTCTGTGAGAACCCCTCTAGTACTGGATGATGGCTATCATGTTTCCCCTGAGTCTTCACTTCATTGAGCTAAACATACCTATTTCCCTTAGCTATTCATTGTGTGGTTTAGCCTCTAGACCCATTATCATCTTTGTTGCTCTTCTCTGTATTGTTTCTAGGGTCTCAGCATCTGTTTTGTATCATGATGACCTGAACTAGACACAGTGTTCCAAGTGTTGTCTCACCAGTGCCATGTAAAGTGGCACTATCACTTTATGTGATCTTGATACTATCCCTATACTGATGCATCCTGGAACTGCATTGGTTTTTTGGCAGCTGCAGCAGACTGCTGGGTTAAATGATGGCCCAATAGGACCTCTCACAATTACTACTGTTGATGTAGATGTCACCTAGATGTCTCCTATTCTATACCTGTGCGTTTGTTTCTTCTTGCCTAAGTATAGGGTCTTACTTTTCTCACCATTGAATTGCATTTTGTTGAATAGGGGCCAGTGTTCGAGTCTATCAAGATCCTTCTGAATCTTGAGTTTATCTTTTGAACTATTAACTATTCCATCTAGCTTGGTGTCATCTGCAAATTTAATGAATTCCCCTTCTATTCCTGCATCTAGTTCATTTATGAAAATATTGTTCTAGGCCTTACACAGAACCTTGACGTATCTCACTGCATGCTTCCCTCCATGTACCATAGATACATGGTATACATGGCAGTGTTCCAATTGTCAAGTTTCTGACGTATGGGCTTTTCAAGTGACTCTGAGGCATTGTTTACCTTGAAAGTCCTTTATTAGCCTAATACATCGGCAAATGCTTGCTCGAAGGAAGCTGGAATCTGAAATCTCCACCCCTTTCACAATATATTAAAACACAATTCTCCACCTTTCTAATTTTGTCATTAATCATATTCTCCAATTAATTTAAAGAATCAGTTTCCCTTCCGTTAGAAAACCCGCCAAGGTCTTATCTTCTCTAGTTAGAGATGGCCTTGAAAGGTGCAATCCTACTCATCCCCCCTCCCAACCTTAAACTAAATCTCTTAAAACAATACACAAGTTTAACATATGAAATGGCTACTTCATCTCTTGTCAAGCAATAACATTCGATGTTAGCAGTGTTGACACCAATATCTATGGGGTTGCCAGAAAGAAGAAGGAGTCAAGCTATTCTCTAAAGCACCTGAGGGCAGGACAAGAAGCAATGGATGGAAAATTAATCAAAGAGGGAAGCAACCTAGAATTAAGGAGAAATTTCCTGACAATTAGAACAATTAATCAGTGGAACAACCTGCCTCCAAAAGTTGTGAATGCTCCAACATTAAGAAGAGACTGGAAAACCATTTGTCTGAAATGGTATAGGATTTTCTGCCTGAGCAGGGGGTTGGACTAGAAGACCTCCAAGGTCTTTCAATATCATCATCATCATCATCATCATCATCATCATCGTTGTTGTTGTTGTTGTTATTTCCATTAAGGACTACATGCTGAGTGCCATTGGTTATCCAACTGAGAATCCGTCTGGTGATGATACTGTCTATCCCACATTGTTCATCTTATCAAGCTGTGGTATCTATTTTAAACCATGTTCTACTTTGTCAAATGCTTTACTGAAGTACCACTTCATGATACCAGGCAATCATAACTCAAAGGTACACACACATTCTTTCTCTCACACACATATGCACATCTAACCATACATCAATCCCAAATGCATAGGAAACACAGTCTACTCTTTTATTATAACATTAATGCCTAGGCTAGCCATTCTTAAAAGAAAGAGTAGCAAATTGTGAAGGCATCAGCATATTTGTGCCATGATTACATAGTTGCATCCTTATATGTAATGCAAATCTAGAAATTGTAGTATGATTCAGCTAGTATAAAATGTTTTTAACAGTATCTTTGTGCATTTCATGTATCCCACATGATTGTCCCTTAAAGCCTGGTATTCAGAGTATTGGAATGAGTTTCTCTGATAGTAATTCCAACATATTGCAAAAAGGAATTCGTTGTGGCATCGTTATTTCCCTTTTTAATTCAATCTTTTAAATACTTACCTTTTATTTATTGATTGATTGATTTATTTAATTTCTATACCACCCTTCTCCCGAAGGACTCAGGGCGGTGTACAGGGCAATAAAATACAATAAAAATAAAATATACAAAAGTTAAGATAAGAATTAAATAAAAATATCTGCTATTTTTACACTCTATTTTTAGCAGTTATTTCTAATTTTGATTTTATTGTAATAGAATCCCTCCCTTCCTATACTTGAACCTCTATATTTGCTTAACATCTTGAACATGTATGTATGAATGTGCATTTATACACAGAAAAAGGCAGGCTTAAATCCCTTTAGTTAAATTAAAAAAATAACTTCTCCATATTTTAGAAGACATGACTATCAGATTTTTTTTCCCATTTATCACTTATAGCAAAATATCCAGGTTTTTCTAGTTCAGTCCATCATTTGGTGACCAAGTATGATGGATGATATGATTAAAAGGTTAATAAGCAGTAGTATTCATGTCTGAAGGTCAAAGACACAGAGTAGGTTGCTTTGCCACTGGGAGGTAACCTTGGCAACCATTTGTCCTATTCATATGGATTTTTTTCAGTTTGTGGATCTTGAGGATGCAGACAAGGTATTTGGAAAGATTAGAATAATCACCAGTTTTTTCAATCCTTTTTTTCCTGGCAGATTACTTATGGCAAGACAAAACTTGTGATTCCTTGGTTAGCAGTTGTTTACTCTAATGCTTCATAATCCTGTATGTTAAGGCAGCACTATAGGTTTTTTTTTCAGAACCTTTCTTGATTTCCCCTAATCTTTGCAACTTTATGCAAGATCTCAAATATTCCATTCTGAGGCAAGGTGATTGGGAATATGGTATCCTCACAGCTCTAGATACATTTGAATTATGTCAAATTGAAGTTTTGGCTGGATATGTTGATGAAATTTTGGGCGCCTTGGTGGATAATATATATCAGATTTTAAATGGGAGCAGTATTGCCAGTGTAGTCACCTGTACTTCTTGAAAGTTTGGTGTCTTTCATCAGCCACAGAGGTCTTTGTAGCCTGGTAGGCCTATGGAGCACTCATGCAGTGCTTCAGGTCCTTCATGTCAAGCTGTCATTTGACACCTCCATCAATGACCATTAATGCCCATCCCCTTTATCCACTATGCTATTTATTGATTGATTTATGCCATCAGATTAGTGATGCAGAAAGTAAGGAAAATGAGCTTCATATATGTATGCAAGTTCTGTAACATCACATAACCTCCTCATGCTCTTACATTTAGTGGGCTGCCTCTTATCTTAGTCCAAAGCCTGGGTAAAGAGCCAAGTCTTCACAATCCTCTGAAACCTAAGTAGGAGCCTCCAAATTTCAGGATGGAGACTGTTCCAAAAGTTTAAGGGATCCACTGAAGAAGTGTGTCTCCAAGGTCCCACCAGAAAACAGCATTTAAAGAGAGATCCTGGAGCCCACCCATCCTATCTGACCTGGTGTGTGTGTGTCTGTGTGTGTGTGTGTGTCTTTGTCTGTGAAATGGATATGTCAAAAAAATCAATATGGCAACCACAACCATATGATCAAAACCTCATTCATAACATGAATACCCATCTGTGTTCTTGTGATACTTGGCAAACTGCTATCATTTTTCCCACATTCCTAGGGGTAGCCTGATGACAGGCAGAATTTAAGGTGTCTGTGAAAGCCCTAAATGGCTTAAGGCCTGATTAAAGAATTCCCTCCCACAGAGTATGAATCTGTCCACTAATTTAAATCAACAGGCTGTTTGAATATGCCCCCTTCTTCCAGAGGTGCATCTAGTTGTATGTGGAGAAGGATCTTCTCTTTGGCAGGAATCAGACTATGAAATGTTCTTCCTAGTTTAGCCCCAGTGTCCTAGATACTTAGAAAGATAGCAAATGTCTATTTCACTAAGCTTTCAATTGCTCATTTACACCTAATTTCACATATTTTTATTGTTATATACTAAACTTTGTATTTTTAAAAGAAATATCATAAACAGTATTGAGTGCTTTTAAAAGTAGAAAGAGAATGTATATCTACTAATACTTTGGCTGATTTACATTGTGCATTTAAAATATATCAGACAGAAGTTGTGCTAGCTATTTCTTGAAAATCTGCAGTCTTCCAGCTCTGTGAAATGGGAAGCATGACCTACCTGATATCTGAAATGTTAGTTTCAAAACATAGCTCAACTTGAAACAATACTGTATATTTGTCAACTGACCTCTTCTACCCCTTCAAGTTCTTTTTAAGCAAATAACCTTATATTTCACATGATTGAAAGACTTTCAGATAAGACCTTTAAAAAGAAGCAATGATTAATCTGATCCCTGACATGCTGGCTTTCTCCACTTAATCTGTAATATATTATGCCGCTGAGCTATTGAAGATAGATCCTGTGTTTCTCTTATGGAACATGTTTTATAGGAAACTTAAGGGAGCACAACCAAATTTCAAGAGAGAATGTTCATTAGCTTGCTGTCTGCATAACTATTATTGTGTGAAAATCAGTTCTAACCTTTCTTTAACATTTGGGGTTTTTTTCAGATTTCCTGCATAAGCACAATACGTATTTTGCTAGCATTAAAAGATAGCATTAAATAGATTTAGATCTAAATTCTACAATTCAGCAATGAAATTGTAAGTAGTTTGGTTCTCTTGGATCTGTAAGCCATATTTTTTTCTGATTTATCATTTTGACAACTAAATAGGTGACAAATGGAAGCAAATTACCTATATGATTGACTAAAGCTTCAATGATATATCATATTTTAAATATTTTATTGAGTAGTCTGAGCATCAAGCAGATATGAATCTAATTCTTGCATTTGATGACACATTATTCAGCTCCCAAGAGTCCTACCAAATCTAATCATAGGATGTGTTATTTTCAAATTCTACCATTTCTTTCAGAAAGATAGCTAAAATAGATGTTATGTGCATTGCGTAAGTTGGTTGGCACTTATTTGTATTTCTTTATCATATTTATGTACTGCCAACTCCACACAGGCTCCCAACAATGTAAAAACCTGATAAAACCAATGCTTACATTTGTTGGTACTTATTTATTTGCATTTCTTTATCATATTTATGTACTGCCAACTCCACATAGACTCCCAGCATTGTATAAAACCAACATAAAACCATGAAAAAAACCAACATAAGTGGTTTTATGTTGATCCCATAACAGCGATCATGCTCAGTTCTAATATAATATAATAAATACTTAACACTAATGGAAAGTTCTGTAGAAAAGCTAAATTTTAACTGGCTTTCTCAAAGTGAATCTACTTTATACACTTAAGAAAGAAGATCTGACTGAATGAATTTAAAGGAATGAGTCCTTGGGGATAGAAAAAAGAGTTCAAAAGCACCACTTTCCCTAATATCTAATACAGTATTCAGTGGCTAAATTCACCAAATATGCTAAATTTCATGTCATTTGTTTGGTTTTGGTTTAGTTTGTGATAACAGCCCAAGCAGTGGTAGCTTATTCATGGTTTGGTACAATAAGGATCATCAAATGCTGGGATACCCAAGGCATCAATTTGCTTCTGTTGTGATTTCTAGACAGTACATCAACATTTTATTTGGACTTTTGCTTTTTCTCTTCTGAGCAGATCTCAACAAAATGTAGACAGAATGACATTTTCCAATATTTAGTACTCTTCTAGGCTGTCACCCTGAACTTTCTCTCAGTTGTATATAGTTTTACAACAGAAAGTAAACAATGCTGTTTCAGCAGTTTTAGGGGTGACTTGATGAAAAGTGTATGCAGATTACTTCAGGGCAAGTAGTCTGAGTTATCAATTTATGACAGGTCAGGCCTGCAAAGACCTTCAGTTTTAAAATGGCTATATATCACATGCTTTATTCTATGTTGCTTCCTGTGGCAGGCATTTTTTTATTTGGACTTTTTCTTTATAGGGGTTAGTAGAATGAAGGCATGATGTTAAGAATGTGCACACATTGAGACAAAAATCTCAGGTTTAACACAAGCAGTAGTTCTTCCTGGTATTTTGAATTCCTTCCCTCACACGGTACATATTTGCCTGTCATAACCTTTTTGCTATTGATTAGAACTCTGCCACTCTTTCCCCCTGATATTTATGACAAGGATTGAGAGGCATGGAGAGACTGAAATGTTCTGATTAGCTGACAGTCTGCCCAAACACTTTTTACACTAGTTCAAATATCCTTTATGGCCTAGCCTCCAGAAGTCTGGAGCAACAATATAATTTTGTATTTTAGATTTGAGCAATCTTTGACTTGTAGCAAACTGTTTCTTGTTAGCAGATATCTGTGTTCCTGCAAGCCTAATTTCATTATTCCATATCCTGAATTATAACCTAAATTAATGTATATAGAAACCTTTGGTTTAATGGAAATCAGTTTAGGGGAGTTCAGGTCCTACGGCCAACATTTGGATTCAGACTTCATCTCCAGATATAACAGATTATGTCTGTAAAATCAAATATTTGTATGTTAAATTGAGGTTTTACTGCAAATGGTATCCATGGATGCAAATACCTCTATACCTAGATGAGGAAACAATATGAGATAAACGATTTATAAACTATTCAAAAGATACAATCAAGTACCTAAGAAGGAAATAAACACTGCAGACATGTCAAACTCGCGATGTCACGTGATGTTGCACAACGTATCGGGACGGTTTTGCCATTGCCAGCAATGTGGTGGGCACGGCTTCCACATGATGCATCCAGCCCACAGGCTGGCAGTTTGACACCCCTTAGAGCATATCCCTTCCAGCAGGCAAAACAAAGATTAGTAGGAGACAACATCATATGAACAGGAAAGAAACAAAATCAAGGAACTATCAAGGAAGAAGCCATCCTCTCACCAAGACTGGCAGGGCAAGGTAATACACACACACACACACACACACACACACACACAAACAAACAAACAAACAAACAAACAAACAAACAAACAGATATACAGCCTCACACTGAGGATGTTACTTAGCCTGGCAAGGAAATGTCTCCAAGAAAACAAACTCGGAGTTCCAAAAATCCAACAGCTCAATTCTGACTACATATATTCTCTTCTGCTAGAAGTTAAAATGTTAATGACTTCTTTAACACAAATGTTAGAAAATTGGACAAGGACTAAGGAGATAATTGTAAATCTCTCTAAGACCTTGAAACTGCTGTGAGGATAAAGGAAAAGAATAGGGAACCTATACGGAGGAAAGGCAGAAGATAAATGCAATAAACAAAAGAACAATACAAAAAGCTTCGGAGATATTTTTTAGTGCTGTCATGCACCATGGCTGCTAATGAACTCTAAAAGAAAATGTCATGCATAATATTGTTTCCAGCTAAGATCAATTGCTTTTTTTATTTTTAGCCGTGATAATTTTCTCTAAAAAGATCTTGTTTATGCAAATATTTTTCAGGTTTCTTCTGCCTTATCATTTTCCCAGGCTGCTGTTGATTTGATCCATTTCCTCCCAACTAGCTATTATTTGTTTTCAATATTTATGCAGATGTTTACACATCATATTCAACCATAATTTAGACAATCATAAATCATAAACATATAAATGATTGTGGCTGGGTCCATATGTCATAATAAACCAAAATCAAATAAATAACAATGTGTTGTAATATGATGTAGGATCTAGCTATGATCACATGTGAAGAATGGAAGTTTTTGCAGTGCTGTGTATAATATGACATCACAGAATTAACATCAATAACATTTGACTACATAATGATGGCACTAAAGACAACTGACAATGAGGTGGATAACTCTTTTGTATTCAAGCAGGTTTTCAGCCCAGCATTGTCTGAACATTTCAGAATTAAGGCTACCATGTCAGGATTGCAAAAATTCATGCAACCACTAAATGGCAGCAAAGAGATAGATAGAATCCCAGCTCACTGTCCATCCAGTGATTGCCCAGATTTTTGCAGGCCATATACATTAACCCTGTTCCAGGTGCCTTTAAAGCATTAACGAAACAAAAGTCAGTAAAAACAAGGAGCAGACGGCAACATAGGAAGTTGCCTTATTTTCTGATCTTCTTTTCACCTGGCCCGTAACTGAGTATATTGAAACCAAGTTTGAACAATCTTCTCATCTCGCAAGAGGTTGTACGGCTTTAAACACCAGACATTTCTTTCCAAGCTTAAAATCTCCTTATACGTAGTCACATCATGTTTGAAGCCAACATTTATGTTTTCTATTGCGTGTTTTGGAATTGCCCACAACGGCATCTTATAATCTAGCTTATGTCTGTACTTCTTCCAAACTCTCAACAATGCCTGTCTTAAAATATGCACTTTAAACACATTATCTACCTTCTTATCATACAACAAATATGCATGCCAGCCAAATAACAAGTCATGGCCCTCAAGATTTAATAATCTCTCTTGTGTCAAATTAATCCAATCACTTATTCCTGATAACGCAGCGGCTTCATAATATAATTTAAGATTAGGCATTTTAAGACCACCTCTTTCACGAGTATCCTGCATAATCTTAAGTTTAACTCGTGGCCTTTTCCCTGCCCAAACAAATTTATTGATACCCCGTTGCCATTCTTCCAAATTAGAATCTTTTTTAAGGACCGGTATCATTTGAAATAAAAATAAAAATTTAGGCAGGACATTCATTTTCACTGCTGCAATTCTTCCCAGCAAAGACAATTGCAATTTTTCCCAGCTCTCCAATTCTTTTTGAATTTTTCCCCATAACTTTTCATAGTTATTTTTATATAACTTTGTATTAGAGGGTGACAAATACACCCCCAAATATTTGACCCTTTTAACAATCTCAAATCCAGTTAATCCTTCTAAAAGGGCCTTTTGCGATACTGTCATATTTTTGGCCAAAATTTTGGTTTTTTGTGCGTTAACCTTAAATCCAGAAACCTTCCCATATTGCATTATTATCTCCATCAGGTCCACAACAGAGTTTTCTGGCTGAGTCACCGTAACAACCAGGTCGTCTGCAAACGCCCTCAGTCTATAATCCTGATCTCTAATTTGAATACCCTTAATTTTTTCCGAGTTCCGTATTTTTATCAATAATACCTCCAATGTTAAAACAAATAATAAAGGTGATAACGGACACCCTTGTCTTGTGCCCTTCTCAATATTGCATACTTCAGTCAAACTATTGTTAACTATTATTCGGGCAGTTTGTTTTTGATATAATGCCCTAATTGGTTGCAAACATTTATCCCCAAAATTCATTTTATCTAAAACTTTCATCAAAAATTGCCAATTCAATTGATCAAAAGCTTTTTCAGCATCTAAAAAGATTAGCGCCGCAGGGATCTGGTTGTTCCTTTCCAAAAACTCCACCACATCAACTATGTGCCTCACATTATTTTTCATTTGTCTACCACTTATAAACCCAGTTTGATCCCCATGAATCACCTGTTGCAGAACCCTCATCAATCTATTAGCTAACACCTTGGCAAATATCTTGTAATCTGTATTTAAAAGTGATATCGGTCTATAGTTTTTTACTTGAGTAGCATCTTGATCTTCCTTCGGAATCAAAGAAATAAAAGCAGTTCTCCAAGACGGAGGCACCTTTCCCCCTCTCTGAATTGTCTGGAACAGTTCCTTTAACGGCTTTATCAGCTCCAATTGTAAATTTTTGTAGTAAGCCGCAGTCAAACCATCCGTGCCTGGCGCTTTATCCACCTTCAGTTCCTTAATTGCTATAAGAATTTCTTCTTCTGTTATCAATTGATTAATCTCCTCCTTTTGTGCTTGCGTAAGAACCGGGATGCTAGCATTCTTCAAATATACGTCAATATCTTTTTCATTAATCTTCTCCTTAGCATATAATTTAGAATAAAAATCCACAAAGGCTTCCTTAATAAGATCCTGTTGGAACACAACCTTTCCCTTATATTCAATTTTATCTATATTAGAAGCCCTTTGCTTTTTCCTTAACCTGCAAGCTAGCCATTGCAATGACTGACGAAAATTTGATAAAGCAAATTAGAAATCAGGGTCCAGCACATATTAAACGGATATATCTTGCATTGATAGAAATTGACTCAGAAACAGAACTTGTTAAAGATTGTATGATAAAATGGGCCCAGAATATCCAAGAAGTTATTACAATCGACACGTGGGAAAAGATATGGGTGAGGAACGTAAAATTTACACAAGCCCAAAATCTAAGAGAGAACTTTTATAAAATGTTTTATAGATGGCATTTAGATCCTAAAAAGCTTGCAAGTATGTATCCGAACTATCAGCCAAAATGTTGGAGGTGTGGTGGCAAAGATGCAACATATTTTCATATATGGTGGACCTGCAAAAAGGTTAAGGCTTTTTGGATAAAAATTTGGTGGAATATGCAGAAGATCTTCAAGCAAAGGATAAAGTTTTGTCCGCAATTGTTTTTGTTGGGCATAATTACAGATGCTATTGTTGTGGACACTAAGTTGATGTTGAATTTAATTACAGCAGCAAGACTTTTAATAGGTCAATATTGGAAGAAGGAGGAACTGCCGACTATAGAAGAATGGACTCTAAAGGTTTCTGACCTGGCGGAAATGGCAAAGATCTCGGCTTATTTGAAAGATCATTCGCAAGAACGTTATATTATGGAGTGGAAAAAATGGATTGATTATATCCAGAACAAATATGGGACTAAAAAGTTTCATTTAGCATTTGAATAAGTCTTCCTTTCTTTTTTCTTTTCTTTTTCTTTTTATATGTAATATTAATATTGCTTGTAGTTATCTTATATGAGCTAGAGAGCGATAGATTTAATAGTTTATTGTTGTTAGCATATGGATGTTTATGATTGTTCTTTGTTTTTATACCTTGTACTTAGCTCTGGGAAGTCAGGGGGGGGGAAATGGGGGGGAGGGACAGGTAGGGTTAGGTAGGGGTGGGGGAGGGGGGATTGTTAAAGATAAAATGTACTGTAAAACTTTTCAATTAAAAAAAAAAGGAAGTTGCCTTATTTCTTAGTTTAATACAATACTATCTAATCTCTTCAAGATCTCAGTCAGAGATTAATTTGGTTGTTTCAGTTGGATGTGCCAGAGATTTAAACTAGCTGTTCTGCTCTCAAAATACTGTCTATGTTCTGCCACTGTACTTTCCAGAGCTCTTGGTCTGCTGTTATTATGCTATCTTTGTTTAGCATGACCATTCAGCACCATAGAAAAATGTCTACAACATAAGAGGATTATTTGGCCGCAACATATTCATTTGCTTTTATTTTCTTTTAGCAACTTCTGTCAGCCGAACTGAAAAGATTTGTTCTGAATAGTTTCCAATTCTCTGATAAGGTGAGACTTCAAGATAAGGAGGGGATAACTGTAAATTGTATTGTCTCCCACCATTGCATTGGTAGGAAATGGAATGTATTACAAAACATTCTGTCATAATTGAACAGCAATTGAACCACAATAGTTTTACAACTGGGACCTTTTCTAACAACATCATTTTCTTCAAATCATTAAATACAGCTTATAGTTTTAAATAATCAGGTAATAACAAGGCAACCATTATTTTTTCATATGTAGAATTTATATAGAAATGGTTTAAACCCTACATGTCTCACTATCTCCAATTCATGGATAATTAGAATTCAAAGGGCAGCAAATGAATTAACACTGGAAAGGTTAATTTTGCATGTATATTGATTTGATTAATCCTCCTTAGATTGTTTATCCTGTTTTCATTTCTTTCCTTTCCCACCTCCTCTTTACTCACATATTCCACTCTTTTATTTTCCTTAAATAAATTTTGGTCTCTCGTTCATATATTCCTCTTGCAAAGCATGATTTATTAGTTTCTAAATGTTAACTTTAATTTATACATAATTACAAGTAGTTTAATCTGAGTGTCTGTCTTTTTCCAATCTTTTGTTCTTTTAAATAGGATTTGTTTTCCATCCCATTTTGATTCAACTTATGTGTGCATATGTGTGTGTGTGTGTACGTGTATGTTAGTATATTAGTCAAGGCCAATGGAGAAACTAAATATTGGTGAGGTTAAATGTCTCTGCATTAGCTAAAGCAGGGGTGTCAAACTCAATTTCATTGAGGGCCGCATCAGCATTGTGGTTGCCCTCAGGGGGCCGGGTGGGCGTGGCCTACTGGGTGGGCATGGCTAAAGTGTGTATGGCCTACTGGGTGGGCATGGTCAGCTCTACATAGTTCGCATCAAGGGTGACTATGGGGGCCTGGGCACCAGCGGGACAGATCTGAGGGTCTCTGGCAGGAGGAGGGTCTCTGGGCCAGGGCCAAGGCAGTGGGGGCTGTTCCCTCACTGTTTCCAGGATGGCTTCGCAGGCCACATGAAACCACTTCACAGGCCGGATCCGGCCCCCGGGCCTTGTGTTTGACATGTCTGAGCTAAAGGATTACAGAAAATGCTTTACAAATGGACTGAGCAAAGAATTGCTATAGGCAAAGATCATGTAATTGAAAGTCCCTGGAAACTGGACACAGATCATCCTTGTAAAATATTCACATTTTCCTTTACAATTCATCCCTTCCACTGGAAAGGATAAATGTAATGGGTATTATAATTATTAATTTATAATAATTTAATAAAGGAATGGAACTCAAAACACTTTACACCTAAAGGAGTCATCCCTTTGAACCATTTTCTCTTCTGCTAATTTACTCCTATTCTGAGGAAAAGAAAGCCACAAACACTGTTGGCCACTATTTGATTTTCTCAGGGATAATGAAGGCAAAGTTCTTTTTATCACTTAAATCGAATTGAATCTGGACATGATCACTCCCAAAATAATACAATGCTACCTTTTGAGTGTTCTGATGGTCCTTTTACAATTGTAGTAAATAGGCTTTTCAGGGTTTCTGTTAGTCAACAGCAGCAAAACTTTGTAACTTTCACATCAGAACAGTCCCCAAATATTATTCAGAAAAAATTCCAATTAACCTTAAGAATTACAACAGAAATCTTGTGATATTTTAGCTTAGCTTTCTCCAACCTGATATTCTTTAGGGCAGGGCTTTTCAAACTTTTCATAGATTGTACCACTTTAGGCAGTGCTTTTTTTGTAAAAGAAAAAGGTGCCGGAACTCACACATGTTACACAACCCGCCTTGCCTACCCTACAAGGTTCCATCCAAAAAAGGTGCCGGAACTCCATTCTGAGCGTTCTGTGAGAAAAAAAGCCCTGACTTTAGGACATGACAATATTCAAGCACCACCAGTGCTTAGAAAGGTGTCAAAAACTTGATGACTGAAAAAAAGGGGGGGGGGTTGGGTTTTACTAGTTGGATTCATTTGTTGTTATAGAAATGGCTAGTTTATACTATTTTGGAAAAGTAAAAAGCTGAGGTTCGAAGTTAATGCTTCATTCTGCTGCAACAGCGGAAGTCAGAAGTCAGTGCCTTTTCTTTTCCCTTTCTCCCCCTCACTTTTTCCCCCTTCTTCCTTCCCACTGTATGCTACTATTTGCTTTTGTATTTTTTTATTTAATTCCATAATCTAATAAAAGGTTACAAACCGTTAAAAAAAAAAGGAAAAAAGCACCGGTTTTAATTTTTTTTCAGTGGCGGTTCCTTTGCTCTCAGGCCACATGGAGGACCCCCAGTGGTGCAGGCAGCCCAGAGCCCTGGGCAATGGAGGGCAAGCGCCCAGCTCAGCCCAGCCTTCCCCAAGGGGGCACCTAGTTGAATTTACCTTCTCCTCGAGGCTGCTGCTGCTGCTTGGCTTGCCCTCCTTGGTCAGGTTGCTCATGGTGTGTGCGGGAGGGCAAAATGTGTGGGTCAGAGGGAGGCCCACTCCCTCTCCATGTGAGCAGACCCAGCTTTGTAACCAAAGCATCCTCAGCGATAGGATGGGAGACCACCAGGAGAGTCAGAAGGAGGCGACAAGGGGATGGCAAAAGGGCAGCAGGGCTGCTCGTGGCCAAATACTAAGGCAGGACTTTAATAATAATAATAATAATAATAATAATAATAATAATAATAATAATAATAATGATGATGATGATGATGATGATGATGATGATGATGATGATGATGTTGGAAGGGACCTTGGAGGTCATCTAGTCCAACCCCCTGCTCAGGCAGGAAACCCTATAGTATACCATTTCAGACCCTCCCTCCCTCTCATTATAATCTTCCTTCCTTCCTTCCTTCCTTTCCTTCCTTCCTTCCTTCCTTCCTTCCTTCTTTCCTTCCTTCCTTCTCCATTTTCTTCTTTTTCTTTCCCTCTTCATTCTCCTTTCCTTTTTCTTCCTTCTCCTCTTTCCTTCTTTTTCTTTGCCTTTCCTCTTTCCTTTCTCCTTTCCTGTCCCTTCTTGGATGCTCAAATGCAAAAGGGGAAACATTTCTCGATGCCTCCTTGCCTTGTGATGAAATGCCACTTTTGCTAGTAGTTTGTGGCCACTTAAAAGATTGAGAACAAACCAGCCTCAGCTTATCCCATGCTTGCATTTGGGGGGGGGGGAGATCCACAGACAACAGTACAGCAGAACTGTCAAAATGGTGGCTGCAATAGTTGATCAGAGCTCCTCCATTTTTTATGTGCAACAGCTTTAGAGTTAGGAACAGAGATAGATTAGTTGCTTTTCTATTAATACACAATCCCTACAATTAGACCCTGCCTTGGTCTAATTCAGACTGGAAATATACTAAAGGAAAATATTTTCCCTTACTCTGCTTTGTCCTGTTTTCCCCACTGGAAATGTGTTAGTAGCACACAAGCAGGGAATACTTCCTAAGAGCTCACAATTCAAGAATACCAATGTTAACTTGGATTGCCAACAAAGTTCTGTCTATGACAAAACAGAACACAAAATTGCTTTCTCCTTCAAACTAGAGTATTTCCAACCACGTTGCCTCTCCTTCCTCCCTCCCTCCCTCCTTCCCTGACTCCTTCCTTCCTTCCTTCCTTCCTTCCTTCCTTCTTTCCCTGCTTTTTTTTTAACTAGAGACTCTGGGCAGAGGTGGCAGCAGGCTGGCAGCAGTGGGCAGAAGCTTCACATTTTGACCCCTTCCCCCTGTTGTTGCCTCTCTGTGGCTCTCAGCTCACCTCTCCCAGACCGTCACACGTATTTGTGTGTGTGTGTGTGTGTGTGTGTGTGTGTGTGCAGGCGGGCAGACGGGGGGGGGTCTCACCTCTTGCAGCCCCGCTCCCTCAACAGAGACCTTCTGCAATGGCAGGCTGCAAACTAATGAAAGCTGTTTTTGGGGAGTCCTTGTTTCTTTTTGTCAACGTGCCACCGATTGCATCATGCCCTGCCCCTTAGCTCCTGCCCCAAGCCCCGTGGAAGGCTGAAAGAAGCTCCCATCACAGCTTCTCTTACGTTCCCATTCTTTTCCTCCCCAATGTCACAGCGTGTGGCTACAAGGAGTGAGACCCCCCACCCCACAAACACACACACCAAACCAAATACAAGCACGGGTCTGGGAGAGGTAAGCTGAGAACCATGCAGAGGCCCTTCATCATAGAGGCAATGATGGGGGGAGGGGTCAAAATGGAAAGCCTCCTGCCCGGAGCCTTAGGCAGCTAAAAAAAATAAACTTGCAAAGCACTCAGAAGGCAGTCTCTTTCCCAGCTCCTTCCTTCTTTCCTTCCTTCCTTCCTTCCTTCCTTCCTTCCTTCCTTCCTTCCTTCCTTCCTTTCTTCCTCCCCTATTTCTCATTCCCATCTCTTTCCTTCTTCCACACTCAGGAAGGAATGACAGGAGGGGGAGAGACTGCCAGCACGGCCGGTGGCCATGCTGCCGCCGGCCATAGCTACCCCACACAGACAGGGGTGGTCCCGGTGAAAGAGAAACCTGGTGGTTGCGAGGCTAGGTCAGCGAACAGACATGGCGCTGATCTACTGGTGAGGCCCATCAAAGCCGGAATGCATTCAGCCTTAGATCCACGGGTCAGCCCTAGAGGCCAATGAGTGGTCCTCTCCCAGGGGTGCACAGAGAAAGTGGCAAGCAAGTAAGCATTGGCATCCTGGCGGAAAGGGAAGCACTTCTCTTGCCTTTTTTTCTTTCTCAGTGGTCAGCAGGAACGGTCAGCAGGAATTCCAGGCACTTTCCACCTCATTTTCATGCACCCAGGGAACAGAGTAGGGGCAGCCCCTCGCTGGCCCTTTCCTGCGAAAACCTTCTTTTATATCCTCTCCTTTCTCTCCCCCCTCCTCCTTTTCTCTTCAGGGCACCTCCAGCTTCTGAAAGCACTGATCAGCTGGAGCCCGGTGCTGATCATGGGGCTTCTGCTCAGCCCCAACAGCCCTGCAGCTCCATTTGTCTCTCCCTCAGGCTTGTGCAGTGTTGCCACTTCAGCTCATTCCTCTCCTCTCCCCTCCCCACCACTACCACTTCTCAGTGGCGTAGCGTGGGTTGTCAGCACCCGGAGCAAGGCAAGTAATTTGCGCCCCCTAACCGCACCGCACACCTGGCACACACCCCTCCACAGTGGGCGGCGACCCGGCGGCTCGGATCGGATTCGCACAGCCAGCACTGCAGTGAGAGAGAGTGAGTGAGCCAGGCAGGGGCAGAGAGCTGCGAGTGCGAGCACACACACCCCCAGATGTTGCGCCCGGTGCAGCCGCCCCCCCTGCACCCCCCACGCTACGCCACTGCCACTTCTCTAGAATGCTTGCGTACCACCTGCCAGGTGCCAAAGTACCACTGGTGGTCTGTGTACCAATGGTTGAAAAGCCCTTCTCTAGGGTCCTGATACTCTCTAGACAAAATTGCAAGTCCGAAATTCTGTATTATTTGAGCTGTCATATAAAGCTTTGAATGGTAGACCAGTGACCTGGTTATCATTTGTAGCATACAGCACATAATATTTTAGCTTCCCCACAGCTTGAATAGATGATTAGTTTAAAACCCTTTGCCATTTCAGACAGCTGGATAGCTGGAAAGTCTTTTTTTTTTAAGTCAAATGTAAAGGGACAGTTTTCCACTTTCCTGTGTTTTGGGCTATTTGAATATCCAACAAAGTCTTTCTGGACATTAGAGAAACATATCTATCATATCAAGATAGTGCAAACTATCTGAAAATGTGGAAATGGAAGAAATGCAGGCAGGGAATGAAAGAAAAGGATAATTAATGGAAGGTGAAAGGGATAAGCCTATTTTCAAGCCTGTCAGTGCCACCTATTGCAAAAAGAGGACATGAAATTTCCCACCATATCCATTACTCAGTCATTATAACTAATATAGACTATAACTATATTATAACTAAATAATATAGCGTATTTAGTTATTTCTAACTAGAGAAATAGCAGTGTCCTTGGGCTGTTTGGGTTCCACCTGAGGTGTGCAATGAACAGAAAATCATACCGTTCAGGCACCATCTATCACCACCACCACCACTCCCTTCCCATACCAGAGCTTTACTATAGAGACCACAGCCCACCCCTCAGCTTTGAGGATGTTGTTGCTGCAGAAAAGATATTGTAAATCCACAAAGGTTAATCTCTGAGAGGTGAAATGACAGTGATCCCTCTTTGTTAAGACCATCCATTACAGAACATCAGCCCTCTTTGTTGTTCCATGGCAGGATTTTATGGTTGATACCTCTGTGGCAGGAACACAAATAGAGTGCAAAGAGCAGGCTCACGTTTTAATTCAAGTCTGATTAAAACCCAGGGGATCTATTAGCAGGTAAAAGCCTCTTCTGAGGAATGGTAGGAATGAAAAGGAGAAGGAAAATGAAAGGGTACCCTTCAGATGCTCCCTTGTTGTTTGCATTTCCTTTCTCATAGGAAAATTGGAAAACTTTTCCATGATTTTTACTTCTATCTTCACCCTTCTTCTCTTCCTCCCTTCCCTCCTCCCTCCCTCCCCCCCCACCCCCACCCCCCACATTCCTGATCTTCCATAATAATGGCTAGGAAATGAATTTGTCCTTATTGTGTTGACTTAACACAAGTAGAAGTAGTTTGCAAGTAGAAATTGGAATCAGAATGGGGTCTCCCACTGAATGTCAAATTACCTAATTGTGTTAGCTGAATCAATACAGAGACTGAGACTTAACTCTTTAAAATGGGATAATTTTGGAAAAAGCAATAATCACCAAACATACTTCTAGATGGCATCATAAGGCATTATTTTTAAAAAAAACTGAGGGAAATTTAAAAATAATGTATTCATTCTTAATTGGGATGCCTTTTGCCCTAAGCATTCCACATGAACTTAAACACCATTCAGACAAACTTTTTTTTTTCTCATGGCTGTTCCTTATGTAATCTTTAAGATTTTTTTTTTGAAAAATGACATCATAAATGTAAAAAACAAGAAAAAATTAAGGAATTGATTGGTCCATTAGTGGGGGAAAGTGGCAAGAAGGTGACAAGCAACAGGGAGAAAGCAGAACTATTTAACTCGTTCTTTGCATCTGTCTTTACACAAAGGGAAAAAGTCCAACCTATCAAAAACAGTGCCATAAAAAACAGAATAGAAACACAAGTTAAGATAGGCAACAAAATGGTAAGTGAGCACCTGTCCAGCCTAGACGAGTTCAAATCACCAGGACCAGATGGAATACACCCCAAGGTTCTCAAGGAACTGGCAGATGTAATTTCAGAACCACTGAACTATATTTTTCAAAGATCCTGGAGCACTGGGAAACTATCATAGGACTGGAAAAGAGCTGATGTAATTCCCATTTTCAAAAAAGGGGAAAAAATAGATCCAGGAAACTACAGACCTATCAGCCTGACCTCAATACATGGGAAAATTCTGGAAAAGATATTCAAATAATGAATCAGCAAACACCTAGAGGCAAACAAAGACATTACTAAAAGGCAACATGGGTTTGTCAAAAACAGATCATGCCAGACAAATCTTATTGCATTCTTTGACCAAGTGACAAAATTAGTGGACCAGAGGAATGCTGTGGATATAATTTACTTGGACTTCAGTAAGGCATTTGATAAAGTAAATCACAACCTACTACTTGATAAGATAGAAAAATATGGATTAGACAGCATCACCATCAGATGGATTTGTAGCTGGCTGACAGGCCATACTCAGTGTGTGGTCCTCAATGGAACAGCATCTACACGGAGGGAAGTGTGTAGTGGGGCGCCCCAGGGCTCTGTTCTGAGCCCAGTGCTCTTCAACATCTTCATCAACGATTTGGATGAGGGGATATGTTATGTATGTAAATAGTTAGCAATAGGCCTTGGAAGAGATTGCAAACATAGTGCAGCTTTGCAAGGTTTAAAGCGGGAAAATAAGGTGCAATCATTGGACGCCACAACCAAGGAGCGGGAAAAGAGACTGTTTGTATTGGTTACAGTTCAAACGCTTTCCCTATAAAAGGGTTGCAACATTTGACAGTTGGCAGTTGACTTTGTGTATTCAATAAACTCATTCCTTGTTAAACCACTCTGAGTCCTCGTCTATCAGAACTAAACAACTGGCGACGAAGGTGGGATAGACAGAAGACCAGAGAATCGGCAGAATTGTCGCGCAAAGGCGGCGGAATTCGAATACGTGTCAAGTCAACCGAGCGGCCGCGGCAGAATAAAAAAATTCTCCGAATGGCGCAGATTGGGTCACTGAAGGAATTTGACCCTAACTTCCCCGAGGATTGGGAAGAATACATCGGGCAGGTCGAAGGATTCCTGTTAGTGAACGGAATCACCGACGACCGGAAAAAAACGGCGGCACTCTTGACAATCTGCGGCACACCGGTCTACAGAGTTGCTGTCGGGCTGTGCCAGCCTCAACCAGTCTCCAGCGTGCCCTATGCCGACCTCCTCGCAAAATTAAAAGTTCACTTTACTCCCCGAAGGTCCGAACTCTTTTGGCGGCGCATCTTCGAGAAGAGGAATCAGAGACCGGGGGAGTCCATACAGAAATTCGTCGCTGCCGTCCGGGAAGCAGCAGTTCGTTGCAAATACGACAATTTAGAGATTAGAATTAGGGACAGAGTCGTGCTGGGTTTACGCGATGAACAATTACAGAATAGAATAATCGCCAAACCTACCGGCGATTTACAGGAAGTGTTAGACGAACTCCTCACGTATGAGTCAACCGGGTATCGCGACCCCCCCCGCAGTAGCATGGCGACAGCACCCGAAATTAACCAAGAGGGCTATGTGGACTGCGGGGAGGTGGATCAGCAGTGGGAGGAAGAGATCGCCGAAGTCTCCAGGCGATTCGGAAAGATGGCACCAAAACAACTCAGAAGCGAGGGGCCTGACCCAGGCCGCCGGCAACAAACCGCAACACCGCAAAGACCACCGACCGGGGCACAACGACCATGGCGGGACACCGCAACCAGACCACGCGACAACGAAACCCAGAACCGATGCGGCAGCTGCGGCGGCAACCATTCCCGCGCTTCCTGCCGATTTCGTACCGCCAAGTGCAGGGCTTGCGGCAAGACTGGCCACATCCAGGCCATCTGCAGAAGTCGCGGTCGGGACACCCGTCTGAACGAAGTCGATGTGTGGCCAGAGGGTAAGGTAACCCCTAATGCTAGTGGCAAGGAGACCCCTGAACCCCGGGTGGAAAGTCCAACTCTAAGGGAGGTGGCCCGCGTCAATCGGAGACGGCGGGGAAGGGGGCACAATTTTCCGGACGGAAAATTAAAAATCACAGTCCTTCTGCAAGGGGTCCCTTGCAGAATGGAAATCGACTCAGGGGCTTCAGTGTCGATAATTTCCACTGAAACCCTTGAGAAAATTGAACAACTAAGTGGAAAAAGAATTCCACTTAAACCAACAACTATCCAATTAATGGACTTCCAAAAAAGTCCAATAATCGTAAAAGGGAAGACCAGCCTTAAAGTAAATTTTAAGGGGTTTAAGGGGGTCTTAGATTTGGTAGTTACGGAGGGGAATAGGACCAGCTTAATAGGGCTTAATTGGTTTCCAGCTCTAGGAATTTGGATAGGGGGAATAAATTCTGTGATTAGAAATAAGACCCTCGAATCCGTCTGCAAAGAATTTGCAGACGTATTCGATGGATCTCTAGGCAAGTACAAAGGGCCCCCCATTAACTTTAACCTAGACCCCTCAGTAAACCCGATCAGGCTAAAGGCCCGGAGAGTACCTTTTGCCTTAAAAGAAAAAATCGAGGCCGAGCTCGACCGGCTTGTAGGCCTCGGAGTTTTAGAACCTGTTGAGGGCGGTTTATGGGAGACGCCGATTGTCACACCCCTCAAACCCAATGGGGATGTGAGAATCTGCGCCGACTATAAAGCCACCCTCAACATTGGGATGAAAAAACATGCTTACCCGGTCCCGACGGTGAAGCAGGTCCTCGCCACGATCCAGGACGCCGCCATCTTCGCCAAGCTCGACTTGGCGCATGCGTACTTACAGTTAACTGTTTCCAAGGAGGCTGCAGAGGCACAAACAATTGTTACCCACAAGGGGGCGTTCCGAGTCCACAGGCTGCAATTTGGAATTGCAGCAGCTCCAGGCATCTTCCAAGAAGTGATGGAGAGGACCTTAAAGGGCATACCTGGAGTATGCCCTTACTTTGATGATGTCCTAATAGCTGGAAAAGATGAAGGAATGTTAGTAGAGCGGCTGGAACAGGTACTGGGCAGATTTAGAAAGGCTGGGTTAAAATTAAAAAAGGAAAAATGTAGCATAGGGGTTAAATCCACTGATTTTTTGGGGTTCAGGATTGACAAAAGTGGAGTCCATCCTACCCCTGAAAAAATCAAAGCAATAAAAGGGGCTCCTGAACCAAGGAACAAGGCAGAACTACAGGCCTTCCTAGGCTTGGTAAATTTTTATCACACTTTTGTGCCACATAAGGCTGCCATTGCAGAACCTCTGCACAGACTCCTAGATAAGAAGACCCCTTGGCAATGGCAGAACAAGCACAAAGAGAGTTTCCAAACTCTAAAAGACATCCTTTCCAGTAATTCAACTGTGACTCACTTTATTGAAAACAAACCAATCTTCCTGGCATGCGATGCTTCGCCTTATGGCGTAGGGGCGGTAATCAGCCACTTAGACAACCAAGGAATACAAAGACCCATTGCATACTACTCCCGCACACTAACCAAGGCAGAGCGGAACTATGCGCAAATAGACAGGGAGGCATTAGCTATTGTGGCAGGAGTTAAGAAGTTCCACGATTACCTGTATGGTAGGAACTTTACTATACTGACTGACCACAAACCCTTGCTGGGACTGTTTACCACAGATAAACAGACTCCTCAGATTATGTCACCCAGGATGCTGAGGTGGTCCATTTTCCTCTCAGCATACTCATTTTCCCTCCAATACAGGCCAGGTAAGGACATGGGTCATGCAGACGCTCTTAGCAGATTGCCCCTAAGCACAACAGAGGAGGACCCTGCCCCAGTGGGACAAATAATGTCCCTACAGGATATTCCTGATTTGCCATTAACGGCAAAAGACATTGCTGAGGCAACCAATAAGGACCTCATCTTAAGAAGAGTAATGGCTTGGGCCATGAGTGGTTGGCCCAACGCCAACCCGGACGTAAAATACAGTCCATTTTTCAGAAGGAAAGATGAACTATCAGTTCATATGGGGTGCTTACTCTGGGGAACTCGTGTAGTAATTCCGGAAATCCACAAATCAGCTATCCTAGTTGAATTGCATGAGGGACACCCTGGAATAGTAAGGATGAAGGCCCTGGCTAGGAGTCACTTGTGGTGGCCAGGATTGGACCACGACATTGAGGAATGCGTTGCCAATTGCCATCTGTGCCAACGCTCCAGGCCTGAACAACAACACATCCGCACACATAAATGGGAGCTAGCTAGGAATCCTTGGTCCAGGATTCATATTGATTTCGCGGGACCTTTCCAGGGGTTAACGTTCCTTGTAGTGGTCGACAGTTACTCTAGATGGCTAGAAGTAATACCGGTCAGTTCAGTAACGGCAGGCAGAACAATACAGGCATTAAGGGGCCTCTTTGCCACTCATGGGTTGCCAGATTTAATAGTGTCTGATAATGGGCCACAATTCACATCTATTGAATTTCAGGATTTCCTCAAGGCCAACTCGATTAAGCACAAGACTTCTGCACCCTTCCACCCCTCCACCAACGGATTGGCTGAAAGGAATGTGAGGACCACGAAGGACGCGCTTAAAAGAATCATTCGAGGTGACTGGCATCAGAGACTAGCTGAGTTCTTGTTGGCTCAACACACAACCCCCTGTTCGGCTACAGGGAAAAGCCCAGCTGAAATGAGGTGGGGCAGGAAAATATTGACCAAGTTGGACAGATTACATCCTGACAGACTCCAACCAAACATTGAATTTGACATTCCTAACAGAACATTTGAAGTGGGGGACTTGATTTGGGCCAGGAACTACGCCCAAGGGGACAAATGGATTCCAGGGGTGGTAACTGAAATCTTGGGTCCCCTATCTTACATCATTGAGGGGGAAGGGAATAGGATTTGTAAAAGACACATAGACCAACTGAGGAAAAGATCTAGTGGGTGTGTGCCTGCTGAGGGGGACCAAGGATTAGTAAGGGGAAACAGTACAGACAACATTAGGCCTGAAAGCGTTGTGGGGGTGGGGCATGATAACTCATTCCCTGATGCCCAACAACAACAATTCAGTCCAATTGATTGGGAAATACCCCTGCGAAGTAGGCCAGTGACCACTGAATCCCAAACACATCCTATTATTCAAGACAGTACATCTGTAGACAGTAACCCGGAGCCCAGGTCCAGTAGTAACCTGCAGCCTAGCAGTCAACCAGAAAGAAGGGTCCCTAATAGCCAAAGCAACAGATACCCGTCCAGAATACATAGGCCACCAAAATACCTAAGGGATTTTGTAAGAAAATGACATCAACTGGGGGGTAAGGGGTGTTATGTATGTAAATAGTTAGCAATAGGCCTTGGAAGAGATTGCAAACATAGTGCAGCTTTGCAAGGTTTAAAGCGGGAAAATAAGGTGCAATCATTGGACGCCACAACCAAGGAGCGGGAAAAGAGACTGTTTGTATTGGTTACAGTTCAAACGCTTTCCCTATAAAAGGGTTGCAACATTTGACAGTTGGCAGTTGACTTTGTGTATTCAATAAACTCATTCCTTGTTAAACCACTCTGAGTCCTCGTCTATCAGAACTAAACAGGATAGATGGGGAACTCATCAAATTTGCAGACAACACCAAGCTGGCAGGAATAGCCAATACTCCAGAAGATAGGCTTAAGATACAGGCGGATCTGGACAGACTTGAACACTGGGCACTATCTAACAAAATGAAATTCAGTGGTGAAAAAAGTAAGGCTCTACATTTGGGCAAGAAAAACCAAATGTACAGGTATGGTATAGGTGGTACCTTGCTCAATAGTAGTAACTGTGAGAGGGATCTCGGACTCCTAGTGGACAATCACTTAAATATGAGCCAGCAGTGTGCTGCAGCTGCTAAAAAAGCCAACACAATGCTAGGGTGCATTAACAGAGGGATAGAATCAAGATCACATGAAGTATTAATACCACTTTACAATGCCTTGGTAAGACCACATTTGGAATACTGCATCCAGTTTTGGTCACCATGATGTAAAAAAGATATTGAGGCTCTAGAAAGAGTACAGAGAAGAGCAACAAATATGATTAGCGGACTGGAGGCTAAAACATATAAGGAACAGTTGCTGGAATTGGGTATGTGTAGTTTAACAAAGAGAAGGGTGAGGGGTGACATGATAGCAGTGTTCCAATATCTCAGGGGCTACCACAAAAAGAGGGAGTCAAGCTATTCTCCAAAGCACCTGAAGGCAGGACAAGAAGCAATGGATTGAAACTATCAAGGAGAAAAGCAACCTAGAACTAAGGAGAAACTTCCTGACAGTTAGAACAATTAACCAGTGGTACAACCTGCCTCCAGAAGCAGTGAACACTGGAACGTTTTAAGAAGAGACTGGACAGCCATTTGTCTGAAATGGTATAGGGTTTTCTGCCTGAGCAGGGGGTTGGACTAGATGACCTCCAAGGTCCCTTCCAACTTTTTTTATTATTATTATTATTATTATTATTATTATTATTATTATTATTATTATTATTATTATTATTATTATTATTATTATTATTATTATTAAGTTTTCTTTTCCCTCCAAATATTACCTTGGTCCCATCATCTTGCAGTATTCTATGTTAAATTCAGCCTTGTTACACACCATGCGGCTTGGTACTATACATTTTTTAGATCTTTCTATAGCAGTTTTTATAATCTAACATTTTAGAGCACTTAAATAATGTAAGGTAAGCCCCAAAGGAAAAGGAAATGTATGCTTGGTTCCCTCAACCCCATTCCTTCCTAAAGATAAACAGCATACATTTTTGATTGGTATATAGATGTTAATTTAACTATGAACAGTATATTTTGAAATAAGAAGCACAGCAACAAAAGAATTGCTGAAATGTCAAATACTGTATAATTAATTATGTGCAAAATTTGAATATAGTTTATAGATGGAATAATGAAACTTTCATTGGACAAAGAACATCAATTTTATCTTAAATTAATGTTTTACCACTGGTATATCACTCCAGTTTTGATTACTAAAATGAGTAATTCCTTTCCCCAAAAATTCTAGAAATGTAAAGAACAGGTAGGATCCTTCTAACACGTGTGAATACAATGTTGTAATACTTCTCATATTCAAAAGTTAGAGTCAGGAGTATAGACTGAGGAATCACTATACTCTTATGAGGACATTCCATTCTATATTTCATCTACAGGCTGTATGAGAACATCTTAGTTTGTAATCCCAGCTAGAGAGCTTTCCATTCTTTTTGTTATTGTTGAATAAGCAATAGGCATAATAACAATTAGCAAATTACTAGCTTGTTTGAAACTAGGCAGGGACACGGTGGCTCAGTGGGTTAGGACGCTGAGCTTGTCGATCAGAAGGTCGGCAGTTTGGCGGGTCGAATCCCGAGTGCCACGTAACTGAGTGTCTGTTACTCGTCCCAGCTTCTGCCAACCTAGCAGTTCGAAAGCACGTAAAAATGCAAGTAGAAAAATAGGGACCACTACGGTGGGAAGGTAACAGTGTTCCGTGCGCCTTTGGCGTCTAATCATGCCGGCCACATGACCACGGAGATGTCCTCGAATAAATGCTGGCTCTTCGGCTTTGAAACGGAGATGAGCACCAGCCCCTAGAGTCGGAAACGACTAGCACATATGTGCGGGGGAAACTTTACCTTTACTTTTACCTTTACCTTGAAACTAGGCACTGCCAAGACATTTGTAACATATTGTACAGCATTGGCTTATGATAACTGGGATCAGAATTGCCCTTCCAATTGTCATAATTGTCAAGTATAACCTCATCTATGCTGGTCTTTTGATTACCTTGTTCTTTATTCTTGGTGTCCTGGGAAAAACTAAGTGCTTATTTCCTTGCTTGAGATCCAGGCCAAGATTCACCCTGAGTTCAGCTTCAGACACACAGCTATTAAGATGATAAGAATCCCTCAGACCTCAATGTCTGTTCTGCTCCCTTTTCATCTAAAGATACTTTTTCCTCATATGAGCTTTCTTCTTGATAATAGAAGGTTGGCAATAGTTATTCCAGTAAAACATGGGGTGTTACAACTTTCTTTGAGCTTTTAAACATGAAAAGCAATATTTTGTGTAATAAATTTCAACTTACCATCACAAGAAACATAGCAGAATAGTCCTTGATTCTGGAGTTCTTGAAATAAGCTAACATTCACATTAGTCATATTGTTTAATTGTTTATAAAAATATGGTAGACTTATCATCTAAAACATTTTCCAATCTGAATATTCATTTGAAAGCTGCTAATGCATCTGGACTAATTCTAATCATTCCAAATCCCTCTTGCACTAACACAAATGACTTAAAACTTGATTAGCAATAAAATAACCTATAGTATTAATATGCCTAATTACCCATGATAGATGCACAATTTTCAGCTTGAAGACTGCAGTCCACATAGGCTAGTGGATAAATATTTTCAGATAAATATTTTACCTTTTATTAAATGTTAGTTATTTCAAAATTGGCAGCAAATTATTTGCTTTAAAATAGAGAAATGAATAAATATGTGTAAATATTCAAATTAAAACTGAATTAGTTTCAATTTAAAGCTAAACCTTAAACAGCTATTTTGAAATTTGGGCAGAGTTTTATTGGGTTACTGGGGCAAAGTATTTTGAGGTCAGCCAGATGTATGTAGAATTTGAGGTGAAAAAATTTCAGAAGCATGAATTCTGCTACCTGTAGGCTGGACCTGTCTCCCAGTTGACTCCTTTGAGCACTCAAGGTGGCAATGTGGATTCAGGTGGTGATAAATGTCTCTCAGAGTTGGTAGTAGCCATCTTGAAGGAAGCACTGGGGATGCTCATTCCTGAAAAGTTCATCTCTGGATCTAATCATATTAGATAATGTCCATTTGTTATTAAATCTTTACTTTGAGGAAAGGTTTAGAAAAGGTGATAGGGCATCAATTACAGAGAATCCTAAATAAAATAGCATATGAGAATCCTTCTCAACCAATGTTGAGAGCAAGGCATGATGAAGTGGCATTAATTGGACTGGTAAATTATCTTCAACAAGACCTGAGAGGAGAATATATGGTTTTAGACCTCTCAGTAGCTTTTAGTTCCATTAACAAAATATTCTTTTGGAGTTCTTCAAGTGTTGCAGATGGATGTGTCAGAAGTTGTGTATCTTATTCCTTCCTGACCATTTTGAGGACAAGTTGTCTGTCTTTTTATTGAATATTTTAATGTGTCTGAACAACCTAGAGCCTGGGGAGTGAACATTATTACATACAAATTATTACAATAAATAATCATATTAACTGTATTTGATTAATTGAAGTGAAACTAAAGTTAAATTTATCCTAGATCTGTCTAAATCATGGGCCCAAATATGTCACTCAAATTGTGGTCCTTGGCCCATGAAAAGTTTTACAGCTTTACAGTTCTATTCTTTAATGAAGAATAGTAGTATAGTAATGGTGGTGCAATGGTTAAAGTACAGTATTGCAGGCAAACTCTGCCCACAGCCTGGAGTTTGATCCTGACAGTGCTCATGGTTGACTCAGCCTTCCATCCTTTCAATGTTGATAAAATTAGGGCCCATGTTGTTGAGGGCAATATGCAAATAATGCTTACATTGTAAGCCGCCCAGAGAGTAAAGTGTATATAAGCTTAAATGCTATTGCTATTACTATTAATACTGTGTTTCTAAGCATTGGCCAAAAGCTGCCTCTATTTGCATGTATTTCTTAGGAAACCTACCATTGATGTGTCTCTATGTGTCTATAAATAATACACAGGTGTGCATGAATACAGGATTATATATTAGGTGTTCTACCATTCATAATTTTCTTTTCTTTACCATTTATTAGAAGTTTATGCTGCTTGATTGCTTAGAATGAAATGGTTCTTCTGGTTGAAAGGTTCATCTGCAGCACCCTTATTAGCCACTGAAAAGATAACCTACCAACCATTTGCTGACAATTTGGTCTCAAAATGGACCTTTTGTCTCACGGCCAGTCTCTTACTGAAGCAGGCTGAAGCTGGGCTGAAAAAACTTTCCTCAAGGGGTGGAAATATGGTTATAGAACTGACTAGTAGAGAGAAGCATTCATTCATTCCTATTTTCTCTCTCCTCATTCTCCAAATAGATCTGAAAGTGCCTTTGATTTAAAAAAAATAAAAACCATGGGGAAGTGATATATTTAACTGCATGTCATCTCTGTTTAACTCAAAATAGGAAGCCAGCATAGAACAAGATGAGCCATATATGTAGGGTTATGACAGTTGTGAGAATTTTTCTTCAAAAAAATTAAATGTTATTTGAGGGATGATTAGAGAGAGAGAGCCTGGAGCATTGGTCTGAAAAACATAACAAAGCACACTTATGAGAAAATTAAGGAATAATTGGGAGGGGGTTTTTTAGTTATGGCACAAACGTATACGTGTCAAAATAAAAGTTATGTTTACTTGCACAATAAATATACCTAAGTATTTCTGATATGCACTGCCTTTTTTAACATCTCAGTATATACATTGTAGGAAATTTGCATATTTTTTCACACAGCTAGATTACATTATATTTACAACATTAGATATAAAGAAAAAATTCCTGATTTATTTGCTTTGACACTAGTCTTGCCTATTAACATTCTTTACTTTCAGCAAGCATATTTATTACTAGCATAGCTCCAGCTCAAGAAAGTGTCCTCATGTCAACAGGACCATTTAAAAAATAATTATAATCCTTTGACTCCCAATAGCCTGGCTGTTCTGGCGTCACAGATGTTTTCCCTAAAGGAGAATTTAAGGTAAACTTTACAGTTTGTGACGAACTCTTGGTAAGAAAACATATTTTAAAAAATTTCTGATAAACCATAGGATAGACAGTGACTTTCCTATTTGGTTACAAATAGGTTAGGTGACGCAGTGGGACGCGGTGGCTCAGTGGGGTAGGATGCTGAGCTTGTCGATCAGAAGGTTGGCAGTTTGGCAGGTCGAATCCTGAGTGCCGCGTAGCAGAGTGAGCGCCTGTTACTCGTCCCAGCTTCTGCCAACCTAGCAGTTTGAAAGCACGTAAAAATGCAAGTAGAAAAATAGGGACCACTACGGTGAGAAGGTAACAGTGTTCCATGCGCCTTTGGCATCTAGTCATGTCGTCCACATGACCACAGAGACGTCCTCGGACAAACACTGGCTCTTCGGCTTTGAAACAGAGATGAGCACTGGCCCCTAGAGTCGGAAATGACTAGCACGCATGTGCAAGGGAACTTTTACCTTTACCTTTACCTAGGTTAGGTGAAAACAAATTATAGCTGCTTACACAAGAAGAAATCCATTTTGTCTGTGCTATTCACGTTGGATGGTAAAAAGTTACATGAATCTGAAAATTCCTGCATAGGGCAATTTTCATTCAACCACTAAAAGTAGTAAGATATCACCTCATTCATAATTCTCTAATAAAATGCATAGGAGTTATTAGCTCCATCACTTCTTGTATGAGCTTCTAGGAAACTCTTTTCAGTCACCGTATATTTCTTCTTAACTTTCTCTAATGATGGCATAAAAGAAATAATTTCCCAGAACATTGAGGTTATGTCAAGAATAAATTGTCTTGCATTTTGTTTTTTGTTTGATCTAAAAGATGACAGAGGCATGGTACTCAATAAAGCTTTTTAAATAGAGTCACCCAATCATTCCTGTTGCATTCTCTGATTCAGAACAACAAAGATCAGTGACCTTTTTTATTAGATGTTAGATTTTCCATATACGGGGAAAGTGACAGCCACCATAATATTTGCCACAAGTGGGGTTGCAAAGATTAATGTATCTCTGACCCAATGTTTTTGTGTTCATTTTCAGTTTGGTGCTCCACATATCTATCCTTTCTTATGTTGACATCAGATCTGTAGGCATTTTATTTTTTTATGGTTCATAGCTTTTAGAGTAACACTTTACATGCAAAATGAACTAATTAATTCTGGAGTACTATTTTCACAAGATGTGTTTCTCTCTTTTTTCCTGGTATTTCTTTTGATAGAAACTGATCGTTTGAGATGTATTGATTTCAATATAAAATTATGTATATACCTGTATTTTATCTTTTGCAATGAATTTACTAGGATATACAGCCTGATCCCATTCAAACCTACAGTAGGTGTGGTATATAAGATCACAACAATGATGTGCTTTGCTTTGGGATTGTAGAATATGCAATTCACTAATTCCTTTAAGATAATTTTGACCACTGTCATGGTTAGGGAAATTTCTGCAATGTTAGATGAAGTTTGTTTAAATATCTCTGGTGGAAGAAATACCACTATCTTCCAAGACAGTTTCTTATACTCTAAAATATTTCAAAATTATTTTGAAATTTCCTCCTGGGTCTTTTACTGAGACAGAGAACAAACCTGCTTTAAACTGTACCTAATATGAATACCTAAAACTAAGGACCCTTCCTATGTACATTCTGTTTCTGGAGATATAATCTTCCATTTAAGAGATGTATCACTCAAAGGGCATCCCTTGCTCTACTTAAACTAACAGGTCATGTTGTTGACAGGAATCTTTATGAAACTCCTTATAATAGTTACTTGTAAAATGTGTTTTAAATTGCATTCCTCAATAACAAGACATGAGCGTTCATATGTATATCATATTTAACTCAGTAGAATTTAGCTTTGCATATTTATTCATTTGACTGAGTTGAAAAATACTTTATACTCTGAAAAAAACCCAAAGTATATCCAATATTATAAAACGTTATGAAATGCAATAAATTAAAGATAAAAATCAAATGTAGAGCCAAAAGCTAAATGCAGCCCTAAGCAATAAATAAAATAAACCAATAAATAAACTAAAGGTTATACCAAAGGCCAGAATAAATAAAACTAAAATCACAGTTCATTAAAAGCTTGGCAAATAAAAAGCTTTTAAGTTAGCATCTAAAGCTCAAGAGAAAAAGTAGCAGTCGTATCTTATTGTGGTGGATATTCCATAAATAGGTCATTTGCACTAGGGGGAAAAAAACCCTCTTTCTTAAACTTTGGGTATTTCTATCATGCCAGCAGAATACCTAGGCTGATGTTTTGAACCTTAATTCCCAACATTAATTCCCAGAATTCCCCAGACAGCTACGCTGAAGTCCACATATCTTAAAGTTGCTAAAGTTGTCAGAAAGACTGACCTAGTATACCTGTAAAAATAATGTGCAGGGAGCCACACTCATTCTTGCAGTAGCACCCAGAAATGCAATCCAAAAAATGGATCAACCAGGACCAAACTAAATCAGGCATAATTTAAATTTAATCAAAGTTACATTAATGAAATAATCTAATATGATTATTGCCCATGTATTTCATAATTTTCCTCTTCTGCCTCATTAGAAATTATAAAGCTGCACATTTTGGAGGGCCTATGTTTTATCTCCAAATTTTATGAGAATACATATCCTAAGCTATAACAGATTAGAGGAGCACTGGGCTAGAAGCAGGAGACTGTGAGCTGTACTGTAGTCCTACCGTACACACAAACCTAGCTAGGTGACCTTTGGCCAGTCACTCTCCCTCAGCCTTAGGAAGGAGACAATGATAAAATGATTTGAAAATACTGCTAAGAAAACTGCAGGGACTAGAACAAGCACACACACACACAGACACACACACAAACATACCAGGTTAAAACCACTTTTGTTAATCAGGCCCAGATATGATCAAAAGTCAATGGAGCTGTTTAATGTAGTTGAAATATGTCCCACTGTTAATCAGACAAAATGGCACTGCAGAACAGCAAGCCCAGAGAACCAATAGAAGAGGGCAGTTCCACATCAGATGCCCAGCCAATTGTAACCAATCAGATAGGTACTCATGAGTGCATCCACTCAAGTTTCCTTCTCAAGTTTCAATGGACTGTTTGGATGGAAAGTCTCCTTCCATTTTCTCAGACTGAACTACTTTCATGGTTATTTGACAGAATTGGAGACTACTTTTATACCTTGGATCAAATCCAGCCTGCCTCAGCAGTAAGCAGGCAGTGTGGAAGAGCCCTAATGGTTCTCCAAAGGCACTTTTCCCACACAACATGCAATAATGGCTGTTGTGTCTCTGACCAAAAAAAGATATGACTGGACTAAGGTGTTAATAGAGCCGCTTGATATTGTGTGGACAGGTGTGGATATATTCTTGAGAAAAGACATCTTTCTTCCCATGTTTTATATACTTGCTTCTATTTTCATTGATAGGAGGATCCAAAGAATATTAGCCACAGGCTTTCAACCATCCTGTGAATTACCGTACTTTCGAACTATAGCAGATCTGCCAGATGTGTAATGCAGAACTGAGAATGCAAGCACAGAATCGCTCCCATTGCACCAAAAGTTTCTTTGATTTACTATCAATTCATTCTTCACAATTTTGACTCAATAAATCTTCTTAAAATGCATTATTTTTCAGCTATTTGACTTTTTAATATGAGACTTTAGATGTGTCTCCTATCTGATGACATTATTTCATTCTCAACATGGTTTTGGTTCTGGTTAACTATAAGTGACAAACAAAGTAGAAAAATTGTTAGGCAATGTTTCAGAAAAGAAAACAACATGTAAAGAAAGTATAAAAGGCTTTTGCTGTACATGTATACTGCCATGTTTCCTCATAAGACATGTAAAAATATATGTAAAACTAATATTCAGTCTTCAACAACACAAAAATTGGAAATTGTAGAAACCTACAATAATAAATTGATTGGAAAGCAAAGACTTGTTCCAAATAAGGCAGACTGACTTTTCAGTCTTTTGCATATTGACTCTTAGCTAATCAAATGCATAGAGAGCTAAATTAATTGTATCACAGTACCTTAAACAAAATACGGATGGAAAAAGATTTATAATTTACTAATATCTGGTCACTGCTGTCACTGCAAATCTTCATAAAACACTAGCTAGTTTATCCTGCATACAGGCATGAATTACTGCAGCAAATCTCCTGTATGACAAAGCCATGACTTTGCTCAATGACTTTTCATTAGCAAAGCCCTGAAAATAATTTGTGTTTTACTATAAAACTCCAGTAATAATTTAATATATATTACACAATTGTGCAAAAACCCTTCAGCATTCAAAGAAAGATTATTCCTGACATTTTCTTCTCAAAAGGAAATTCTTATTAATAGGATCTGAGGTAATGGCTAATAGCATTTTTAAAAGAGACATAAATTGCTCGAGATTTCAGTTGATACATAGTACAATTTTTTAACATTTTCACCTGAGTAGTAAATTGCTTCTGTTTGGCAATTATTTTAAAGCAAAGTTCATCCCATTCTTCTCCTTATATAATCACATAGATGTATCTGATTGGCTATACTGTTCAGCATTGTGAAGTCATTCGTTCATTATACCATCCCTATACAATGATAATCATTCTAGTTATTATAAAAGAATGAAAAATAACAATGTTAAATGTGCTGCAAAAAGTGAACTAAAAGGAAAATAATAAAGAAAACAGGAAATGTAGAATAAAGAGGGTTGGGGGGGGTTAGGCCACAACAATTGGAGTCAACATGAAAAAGATGCTTCCAACATGATGGGCATATACATAACATCTATATGCAACTCTTTAAAGCATACACATCTTTTCCTGGAACCATGTGATAGCTACAGAGGGAAACTGTGATCCTAGGAAAAGATGCAGCTGCTTTAAAGAGTTGCAGACAGGTGCTATGTTTGTAATCCCATATACTGTGAAGCACTTTTTCTGAATTATATAGCCTTGACTTAAAACTAAGGGGCAACCAAATTTTTCATAAGACTATAGATCAGGATACTATTTTTTAATTTGGATTTTGTTTATTTGAAATCTTTTTAGTTTATCTTCCTTTTTCCAAAAATTCTTCAGTACAGCTTATTAAAAAGAATAAAATAAAATCATAAGAAGCACAATTAACATATAAGTTAAATAATGACTATTACAGATTTAATAAAATTAGACAGATAGACTACATGGGGATTAAAGTTCAAACCATAGTTTTGCATGCTGTGCAGTGGAATTAGGATACCTATAAACTAAGCCAAGCATAGGACTGAATCAAGAATTATGTATCAGTAATGAAGCTCACACAATGCAGCACTTTTTTCCCCAGGTACCAAGATCATGCAAAAAGCCTTTGGCAATTTTTGTGATTGTAACTTATTTCACCCATCAGATTTATCTATAACAGTGCATATGGAGAGAAGATCAAAACTGCTTATGTGAAGGGGGAAAAAATAGAGAAAGCAGCTGCAGTCAATACCATAGGTAGTCATCTTCTTGGAAAGGATTACAAATAAGTAGCCATCTTCATGGGGAGGATTACAAATTCCAGAGCAATTATTAGACCTTCCTTTTGAAATTCAAGAGCTTGAATGTTTTTAAAGCATTCTGATTGCAAGAGTTTATCTTGTTATTTATATTTGATTATAATCTTTGGAACTTGGCAGACCTTTCTGATTTATGGTCTTGGACAGAGAAAAAATACTTTGTACTCTTGTAACATTTTCATCCTAATTTATTAATAGCATGTATTAGAAATATTAAATTAATCCAATCTTTATGGCATCCCAGTAAAGAGAAGAAGTAATTTATCTTGTGAAACAATAATTTGTGGCAAAATCATAACTGAGAAAGATTGTCAAATGTATATAGCTAACTGGACCTTCTTGCATCCTTTTTCATTGTGTCTTATAGCTTTGATTTCTGAATTTTGATTTTTGAGAAATATGACTCAAGAAAATCATATGGGATGTTGACATGGTGATAGGGCTGTCCTCAAATCCAAGAGAAGATGATCCAGACTGTACTTCCTTCTTAATCACCTTCTAGAGGTAATTAAGCTGAGTGGTGAACCTTCTGTCAACTGCCGCCAAGAGATATTGAATGAATCAGTCTATGATTATAGAACAGCACACTCATTGATCTATCTACCCTTCTTTGAGGCAAGATAATAACCCAATCTGCATACGAGGCTTAACCTGCAGTCATGGTTAGCAGTCATCAACCACACAAGCCAATGGGTAGATTAGATAGACTAAATCCATGTTTTGGTACAGGAAGGGCCAATTCCAAAGAAAGGCAGTAGTCAGATAGTGTGACATTTTGACTAATCATGTTATGCAAAACTAATAATTTGGTATATTTAATATATAAATATTAAGTAATCATAGTTCAATATGATATGCCAAACTAGTGATAGACATATGTACCTGGTATATAAAAATAAATTTCAAAGAACAGTCTGGCTATGATATAGCTTTGCCTTCTTCAAAGAATTGCTTTAGTGAAGTGTTAAAGGCACTTTGTTATCTCATAGCCAAGCAAGTAAACTATGTTGAAAAAGAAAACAAGATAGAAGACACTCATATATTTAATATTTTTAATTCATTGTTATATTTGTAACACCATTCCCACATAGCAGGCATGTCAAACTGCTGGACCGCCAGATGCATCATGCTGAAACCACGCCCACTCCATTGACGGCAATGGGGGAAAAGTCCCGATATATCATGCAACGTCATGTGACATTGCGAGTTTGACATGCTTACCACTTAGGTTCCCATGGAACCTACTACCTCTCCTGCTCCTTTCTATGTATCTATATCTATAACTCTCTATCTCTATATCTATGGAAGAAAATTTGCAAAATCATCACATCTCAGATTATATTCCTGCCCAAGAATTCAGGTGAAACATTTTTTATGAGATTTCAGGCAAGTATTCCAAAATCTCACAAGCTAAAATCTCATGAAGTGAGATATTTTTTTTTGTTCAGGGAACATCATACAAAATCATATACCGGTACTCAGTAAACAAAAACTTTGCCAACCACTGACATATGTGAAAGATCTCAGACCATTATTTTAACACGATATAATATTAAGGTAATATGAGTTCCAGATCTGAATTTAAACTTCCTGCTTAAAAAAAAGCTTATTTGTTATCTTTGTGCTATCCCAGCCAACTTACTTAGAATAGAATAGAGCTGGAAGGGATCTTGGAGGTCTTCTAGTCCAGCCCCCTGCTCAAGCAGAAGAACCTATACCATCTCAGATAAGTGGCTGTCCAGTCTCTTCTTAAAAACCTCCAGTGATGCAGCGCCCTTGATTTCTGAAGGCAAGCTGTTCCGCTGGTTAATTGTCCTCACTCTCAGGAGGTTTCTCCTTAATTCCAGGTTGCTTTTCTCTTTGAAGTTTCCAACCATTGTTTTTTTGTCCTGCTCTCTGGTGCTTTGGAGAATAATATGGCCCCCTCTTCTTTGTGGCAGCTCCTCAAATACTGCTATCATGTCTCCCCTATTTCTTCTTTTCTTTAGACTAGCCAAAATTAAGTCCTGCAGCCATTCTTCGTATGATTTAGTATCCAAGCCTTTGATCATCTTAGTTTTATTTATTTTTATTTATTTATTTTAATCCCATTTATATCCCGCCCTTCTCCGAAGACTCAGGGCGGCTTACAATCTAAGCACAAATCAATGTGCTTAGCAATAGCCTTCATTCTATGTATATGCCTGCTTATTAGGGCTTTCGGGGGGCCCCAAGCGGCGTTATTACAAAGTCAGCTTATTGCCCCCAACAATCTGGGTCCTCATTTTACCTACCTCGGAAGGATGGAAGGCTGAGTCAACCTTGAGCCTGGTGGGATGCGAACCTGTACTAATTGCAGGCAGCTGGTGTTACTTAAGGAGGCATTAGCTCACTGCTCCACCAAGGCTCAAGTTGCTTGTCTCTGAATTTTTTCCAAACTCTCAACATCTTTTTTATAATATGGTAACCAAAATTGGTAGTAGTATTCCAGGTGTGGTCTTACTAGAGTTTTATAAAGTGGTACTAATACTTTGCATGATCTTGATTCTATGTCTCTGTTTATACAACCCAGGATTGCATTAGCTTTTTTGGCTGCTTCTGCACATTGCTAGCTCATAGTGAAGTGATGGTCTACTACAGACATGTCAAACTCGTGACGTCACATGATGTCGCATGATGTATCAGAGCTTTTTCCCCATTGCCGGCAATGGGGTGGGCATGGTTTTGTTGTGATGCGTCCGGCCCACGGGCCAGCAGTTTGACACCCCTGGTCTACTAGGACTCCAAGGTCCCTCTCACAGTTACTGTTTTTGAGCCAGGTCTTGCCTAATCTGTTCTTGTACCTTTGATTTTTCCTGCCTAAATGTAAAACTTTGCTTTTCTCCACATTAAAACTCTTTTTTGGGGGGATAGGGCCCATTGTTCAAATTTGTCAAGATCTTTTTGGATCCTGAGTTTGTCTTCCAGGGTGTTGGCTACTCCTGCCAGTTTAGTGTCATCTGCAAATTTGATGGACTTTTGTAAAAATAAATGAACATTTATTTATTTATTTATTTATTTATTTATTTATTATTGGGACTTATATGCCTCCCTATCTCCCGAGGGACTCAGGGCGGCTAACAATAAAATACAACGATACAAAAGTTAAAAAGAATTAAATTAACAGCCCCAATAGAATAAATTAAAATTGAAGCTAAAAATTAAAAACATTTTAAAATCCCTGTCATCAGTCCAGGTCAGCCTGATGGAAAAGAAGTGTTTTAAGGCCGCAGCGAAAGGACCGGAGATCCGGGGCCATCTGGAGCTCAAGGGGAAGTTGGTTCCATAGGGCTGGCGCTCCCACAGAGAAGGCCCTCCCCCTTGGGGTCGCCAGCCGACATTGTCTAGCCGACGGCACCCTGAGGAGGCCCGCTCTGTGTGAGCGTACTGGGTGATGGGAAGTCGTTCCCAGCAGCAGACGGTCCTGCAAATATCCCGGGCCTAAGCCATGTAGGGCTTTAAAGATAGTTCTACAAAAATGATATGATTTCAGAGCATTTGTTGCCTATTCTCACAAAATTACAGAGAGAAGTCAATAGATTCAAAAGTCTTCCAAATATGTGGCAGATCTTTTCAGTATTGGCAATTATTTCACAACAAAATGGAACCCAGGAAACTCAGAGTTAAATTAGTCATCCCAATCAGTGAAGAAAAGGAAAGAGAGAAATCACAAATTGTTCCTAAATATTCCACTTCCCACAGCAGAAAAGGCTTAAACGCTTCTAATAAATTTCTAACTCCAGATTATTCTATTTGCTCTAATTGAGATAACTAAGCATGTTCTCTGTCTTTGCAGCAGATCAATAAACAAGCAAGTACAACTATTTGGGACCCAACTAAATGTGATGTAGAAGACCTCTGATTATATCTCTCAATCTATTTTCCCCCTTTGCTTAAAAGCAGCAATGAGAAGGAAGGTTTAGATCAATGCAAGCGAATATTACCTTTTCACCTTGTATTGTTTACCTCTTTTAAATTGTCTACTCTGTACAACCCTTCCACATCCCCCCACCTTTATTAGCAGCAGAAAGATATCAAGACATATGCAGTCTGCTTACCTTGCAATACAAACAGCTGTGGGGAAAATTAGAGTAGTGTAGTGGTGAACTCCTATTTTGATCTCTTTCTTCAGGAGCTATAAAAGGGAAGGGACAATTAGGCTAGTTTTCAATAGGAGAAAAACAGGTGAAAAGAGAATGCAAATCTTATCAGCATCTACATGGCTCCTCTATGCTAATGTTTAAAAACTCAAAAATCCGTTTGGACTAATATATGCCGTTTTAAGCTAGAGGAGATCCTTGTGAAAGCAATGACATATCTCTTGTGCTTGATCCCAACAAGACTTGCTTATTTTTAGCCAAATGCAGTCCATAAACCAAGCCTTTGGGTTATGCACACCACATTTTAGAACTTAATGCATTTCTGAATCTAGATAATGACCTTTAGTAAAACAAATCATGTGTTTAGCACAATCTGCACTCACAGAATTGGTTAGCTTCCCAGCTGTATCTCTCTGTTTCCCATAATGGGGAACATTTAAAACAGCTTTTTCTGTCTGGCTCCCTCTCCAAATATAGCCAAGGTAATCGACACTTAACAGTTAGCTACATTCTCCCCATTAAGATCCTCCCTTTTGACCTTAGTTTTCAGTAGTTTTGCCCAGGTTTTTCTCACCCCTGTGATCCACTGGAGTAGATGCCTTTGACGAAAGAGTCAGTTGCTGCTGTTTCTACTTTTAGCAGCTAGCAATTGATTTTACTTCTTTTGAGTTTTGTTTTAAATGCATCACATCAGACATAATGTATTCATTACCCTCCCTAAATGAGGAATGATGAACCAGCATATTGGTTTGTTAAATTAGGGCAGACATGTCAAACTCAAAATGTCACATGATGTCACGCAATGTATCAGGACAGTTTTGCCATTGCCTGCAATGGGGTGGGCATGGCTTCCGTGTGATGCATCCGACCCGTGGGCCGGCAGTTTGACATCCCTGAATTAGGGGATTGTTATGAAAGTGTATATGTGTGTGTTTAAAATAACTAAAATGGACTTCTTTTTATGATTGCATAGGGAGTTTATCATGTGTTGGCCAGCTGTATTAGTCTAAATAATAATGTTAATTGTTTGTCTCTAAAGTCATTAGATTTTTGCCTAGGAAGCTATTATGTTTAAAGTATAACATTTTGAAATACTTCCAACTAGTTTGCTCCAGCATTCCTGAAATGCCATTTCTTGAACATTTCCTGAAATTTCAGCTGGGTGCTGCCAACAACCCAAATCATCTATCTCGATATGAATGAGTTATATTAAGCCAGTCTTGGAGGACGCAATAAGGCTGTCCTTCTTCTATCTATAGGCTATACTAGATAAGATTTCTGTGTCCAAAATAAATTATGTACTTATGTTACAATCAGAAATAAAGAAAATTCAGCATCAGAACCGGGGATTATATTAGTAGCAGGCATAAAGGTTATGGGAAATCAAATGGAAACATTATTCGTGTGATATCAATAGATGTATAAAATATGATATGCTATATGGGTAGACAGACAGACAGATAGATACAGATGATTTATGTAGATTAGTGTTTCTCAAACTCAGCAACTTTAAGATGTGTGGACTTTAACCCCCAGAATTCCTCAGCAGCAAGTTTTAGAAACACCGCATAAGATCAACAAGGATATTTGGTATAGTAATAGCAAGAATGAAATTATTTCTTCTCTCAGATATGCACACACAAAATTTCAGTGTGTGCATTATCTGGGGTTACATATTTGATACAGACAAAGAAGAGCAGAAGCCATCATGCTTTACTCCTATCATTGACTATCTAGCCTTTTAACTATCCTTATTAAACGCCTTCAAAAACAATGAGATTGCATAGCCATTGATGGGTATAGACTTAGAATTTCAGCTCTTTACTCTCTTTACAAAGATTAGGAGGATGTTCTAGTTGAGAGAAGCATGTGTGGTCAAATGTAGTGAGGTCCAACCCATGGCCTTTGGGCAGAATGGCAACATTAAGTTAGGTAGTTGTTTCATTATGGCACCAATTCACCAAAATCTTTCGAAAGTGCCTTTAAGCTACTCCTCTGTTAGTCCACCAATATTAATTGATTGTATTTCTTCATCATAATGAGACAGTCACAAAGCAGAAACAGGCAGGAGATCTTTTATCTCCCATTGCTAAATCACCATGCAAACGTCTACCTGCTGATAACTTACTTTGTATATGATTATTAAAAGCTCAGGAATCCTACTGTACTAAGGAAAAAAATAGCAATTCTGAAAGTACAATAAAGGGTTTCATTGTTCGCTGTGTATGTGAAATGTCAACATTTTTCCCCAATAATTTCCTGCAGAAACTGGGTGGCCATGTAAGAGATGACAAAGAAGGCCTCATTTTATACTTTTGTAACATATGCTATGATGCCAAAGTTCTAACATTATGCTCCCAAAAGCTGGGAAATATAGTGAAGAAGAATTCAACAAAAGATTAAGGGAAATGTCTTAATCATAAGGACTGTTTAATAATACATATAGGTAATCCTTGGTTAACTAATGTCCTTTTTAAGTTATAATGCCATTGAAAAAAGCAATCTTATGATCACTTCTTCAACTTACAACCACTGCAGCATCCTGCAGTCATGCCATGTCTCACTTAATGACCACAGCTGTATGTATGTATGTATGTATGTATGTATGTATGTATGTTTGTTTGTTTGTATGTATGTATGTATGTATGTATGTATGTATGGGATGCGGTGGCTCAGTGGGTTAGGACGCTGAGCTTGTCGATCAGAAGGTCATCAGTTTAGCAGGTCAAATCCCGAGTGCCGCGTAGCAGAGTGAGCGCCTGTTACTCGTCCCAGCTTCTGCCAACCTAGCAGTTCGAAAGCACGTAAAAATGCAAGTAGAAAAATAGGGACCACTACGGTGGGAAGGTAACAGCGTTCCATGCCTTTGTCGTCTAGTCATGCCAGCCACATGACCACAGAGACGTCCTTGGACAAGCACTGGCTCTTCGGCTTTGAAACGGAGATGAGCACCGGCCCCTAGAGTTGGAAACGACTAGCACACATATGCGGGGGAACCTTTACCTTTTTACTATATATAGTAAAAGTATATATAGTATATATATAGTACCTCCCCTTCTCATATATATATATATATATGAGAAGGGGAGGTACAATCAGAAAATCAGAAGGATTTTATACAGTCAAGAACATGGAGTAAGAGGAATAGGCTGGGGCAGGTGAAGGATTAAGATCTGTGAGCTGCTTACAGAGATGCTTTGCTTTGAAAAGCTATGTGGCAGGTGTTAGCACCTGTTCGGCACTTAACAGTGGCATACAGTATATAGCAAACCATGCTGATATGTACCTAGAGCAATTCTGTATTTGTACCCCAAGATCTGGCACAAGTCATGGCATGTATCAGTTTACGTCACCATGCACCATGCACCATGCAAAAATTAAAAATATACATTAAATTGATAAATGCATGCTACAATTATTAAAGAATAATTCTGAACAAAATAGATACAGTATGAATATGCCTTTTTTAAAAAAGTGGCTTCTCTACACTTCCTTTACAAACTTAATCAGGAACACATTTTCTTAAAGTTTTAATTTAGTCTACTAGATATGGTTCTTACTAATATTGAATGAACTTGCTGTATATTTATTTTATATTAAAATATATACTGTAATTAAAAAATCATGTTTCAGATCCTTTAATACTTAGTGCTCACTGTTTTCAAATTAGTTTCCCAGTAGTTATTCCTGTTTATTTCTAATTAATAATCTCCTATCAGTGAAAACCAATGTCAGAGAACTCTTGTGAAAGATTGGCTCTTAAATTAGTCTTGTGGGCCACATTCTGCCTGCACAAAAATTTCCCCAAGTGTTACTTCCATTTGCTTTTTGTGCTTCATTTATTTTATGTCCTAAATAAACATGTTCTGATGTTTCTTAAATGTGATAGAAACTTTAAAAAACCCTTTCTTGTAAACTTTTTCTAATGATGCTATAGCATACTGGGGATTATATCGGATTTATTTTTTTTAAAAAAAACACCTGATGTTACAAAAGTGCAAAAAATCCCAAAACCTTGCAATAAATCTGCCTCAAGGACAGAAACATAATATACAGTAATTGATAATAAAAGATGCTGTAATTGTACACTGTTATTTTATTCAAAAGTACTCCCTGCTGATGAAATGTTATTTAGCAATTTGGGGGGAAAAACATGGCCAACATCTCAGTCTAGTGATAAACTGAGCAGCAGGGATTGGATGAGGCATTAGCCTCCTGTAGGTAAGCTGTTAGATTTTGTTTTAAATTAATAAGTGCCATCCATAAATAAACAACTTATAGCCCGTTAGAGACATGTCAAGCTTTAGAATGCAGATGCGGTTGCCATGGTGATTGCTACTATTCTCTAGGAAATATAGGTTAAAAAGATTCTCGTGTGGGTGGTTTCAAGGAATTCCTTAGACATGGTAATTTTGTTTTATGATGACTGGCTAGGCCAAATGTCAGAAAGTAAATCCAAAATCTTACTGTACTGCTTTCACTGTATAAATCCAACCTCTAATATTTTTATCAAATGAAGAAAACTCCCTTCCATTTTATGTCAAAACAAAAACTGACTCTAAAACTGACTCAATCATGTCATTCTCACTAATATCGATTACCGGTTGCTAAAAAAAAACAAAGTAAAACATTTAAAAAAACTTTTAAATCAGTTTGGCATACAATTCGGTATGAAATTAAATTAGCTCTGGCTACCATACTTTTGTTTCTATTATGGCTCCAAATCTCAATGTAGAAGGGTTCATGTGTTTAAGATATGAGAGAAAAGAGGGTATGGGCAAAGACAAGCCAATATCTACACATGCCTGGCTATTTTGCAGGTCATCATGAGTTGAGCAGGAGGATCTACAGGAAAGCTGTTAACTCATTCTGACAAGGATGGGCTTTGATCATATTGAGACTTATAAATATATGCAATTAGTTACAATCCTAGGCAGAGCTTAATATTTGATATTCAAAGGTCTTCTGAAATATCATAAAGGTATTGGGAAAGGAGATCTCCAGATACCTTACTGTGTCTCAAACTGTGATGGAATGTTTCGATGAAGTGGCAGTGATATGACAGACTAAAGTAATGCATCAGGTTCCCATAAAGGAGGACCACATTCTAAGGAGGCAGTGAGACAAGAGACAGCACAGTCTGGAATTGGATTGCGTGAAGAGGAAGAAAATTGGGATAGCCTCCCCTAGAATCTCCCAGTTACAGTATATCCTTTAGGTTAGAGTAGGATAGCTTTAGTCTGGCAAGATTCAGTCTATATGGTGTGAGCAACTAAAGAACTGAACTTGTCAGGATGTTTTATGTATTCTTGGGATAGGCCTGACATAAACACTCATCTGTGACTTGAGACAAGTGTGATAAAAGTTGAGTCAAAAGTGTGTCTAGCTTCTATAAAATTTTAGTTAAAGCTTAATTTCTATCCTTAAGACCTAGCATCAAAACTTATAGTTTTGGGGGACTTCAACCTACCATCGCTGGGAGGATCATCTGAGTTGGCTCGGGAGTTCATGGCTTCCATGACGGCCATGGACCTGACGCAAGTAATTTCGGGACCGACTCATGAGGGAGGCCACACCCTTGACCTAGTTTTCTTGTCTGGACGGTGGTTAGATGATCTTGGTGGGGGCTCTCCAATTATTATGCCCCTGTCATGGACCGATCATCATCTCCTGCGGCTGGTCTTCCGTTTTGCCACCCCCCGCCGTGGGTGTTTGGAACCAATTAAATGGTACCGCCCCAGACGCTTAATGGATCCCCAGAGGTTCCAGGCGGCGCTGGGGTCCCCACCTGCCTCCCTTGCTCACAGCTCGGCAGATGCCTTAGTGGAAGCCTGGGAAAGGACGGCCACTGAGGCTCTTGACCGAGTTGTACCCCTGCGGCCCCTGACCCGGTGCAGATCCGGTCGAGCTCCATGGTTCTCTGCGGAGCTCCGGGAGATGAAGCGTCGGAGACGGGGCCTAGAGAGCGGTTGCAGGTCCAGCCGATCCGAATCCGACCGATTGCGACTAAGAGCCTACATTAGGTCTTATCTCGCTGCGATAAGGGAGGCGAGGTCTAACCACTTCGCCACCCTTATCGCGTCTGCAGATAATCGCCCGGCCGCCCTGTTTAGGGTGACTCGCTCCCTCCTAAATCAGGAGGTGAGGGAGGATCCCTTGCAGGGTCGTGCTGAGGAGTTTAACCAACATCTGTCGGACAAAATCGCTCGGATTCGGACCGGTCTGGACTCTGACTGGGCAGAGTCTGACGATCAGGACACGGGCGGTCTTGTCGATATCATCTGGGAGGAGTTTGATTCTGTGACTCCGGAGGAAGTGGACAGGATCATGGGGAGGCTGAGCATCACCACATGTTTATTGGACCCGTGCCCTTCCTGGCTGGTCTATGCAGCCCGGGAGAGGACACGCAGCTGGTTCCAGGCAGTTATATCGGCTTCTCTGAGTGAGGGTAGCTTCCCCGCCGTCTTGAAGGAGGCGGTGGTGAGGCCTCTCCTCAAGAAGCCTGCCTTGGACCCAGCTGTATTGAACAACTTTCGTCCCGTCTCCAACCTTCGCTTTCTTGCGAAGGTTGTTGAGAGTGTGGTGGCGCATCAGCTCCCTCTGGTCCTGGATGAAGCGGATTATCTAGACCCGTACCAATCGGGTTTCAGGCCCGGGCACAGCACGGAGACGGCATTGGTCGCGCTGGTGAATGATCTCTGGAGGGCTCGGGACAGGGGATATTCCTCTGTTCTAGTCCTATTAGACCTCTCGGCGGCTTTCGATACCATCGACCATGGTATCTTGCTGCGGCGTCTCAGGGGACTGGGAGTGGGAGGCACAGTCTTACAGTGGTTCTCCTCCTATCTCCAGGGACGTTCGCAGTCGGTGTTGGCAGGAGGGCAGAGGTCGACCGCGAGGTCTCTCATTTGTGGAGTTCCTCAGGGGTCGGTCCTCTCGCCTCTCCTGTTCAACATCTACATGAAACTGCTGGGTGAGATCATTCGTGGCTTTGGAGTTGGGTATCATCAGTACGCTGATGATACCCAACTTTTCCTTTCGACCCCAAACCACCCCAGTGATGCCCTCAATGTGATGTCCCGTTGCCTGGAGGCGGTTCGGGTCTGGATGGGGAGGAACAGACTTCAACTCAACCCCGACAAGACTGAGTGGCTTTGCATACCTTCATCCCGGGTTTATTCGGACATTCCACCTCTGGCTATGGGGGGTGAACTATTACCCCCCGTAGATAGGGCTCGCAACTTGGGAGTCCTCCTAGATTCACGGCTCACCTTGGAAGACCATATAGGAGCTGTGACTAGGGGGGCCTTCGCCCAGGTTCGCCTGGTGCGCCAGTTGCGGCCCTATCTTAGCCGGGATGATTTGTGCACGGTCACTCATGCGCTCGTGTCCTCTCGTCTGGACTACTGCAACGCTCTCTACATGGGGCTGCCCTTGAGGACCACCCGGAAGCTCCAACTGGTACAGAATGCAGCCGCGAGAGTTGTGTTGGGAGTCTCCCGATACTCCCACGTTACACCTCTACTCCGTGAGCTGCATTGGTTGCCAGTTGTCTTCCGGGTGAGATTCAAGGTACTGGTAACGGTGTTCAAAGCCCTCCATGGCATGGGGCCGGAGTACCTTAGGGAACATCTGCTGCCGGCATCAAGCTCCCTGCGCCCTGTGTGTTCCCACAGAGAGGGCCTCCTCAGGGTGCCGCCGATCAGAGAATGTCGATTGGTGGCCCCCAGGGGGAGATCCTTCTCTGTGGGCGCTCCGGAGCTGTGGAATCAGCTACCGGTAGAGCTCCGGATGGCGCCCGATCTTCGCTCCTTTCGTCGCGATCTCAAGACGTTTTTGTTTGTACAAGCCGGCCTAGCCTGAGGGGGATTGGTGGGGTTGTTTTATTTTTGGTGTCTTAATTTTATCTTGGGGTTTTTAGAATTGTATTCCTATTGTTTTAACTTGGGCAATCATTTAATCTCTTTTTAATGTTTGTATTTGGTATTTTATTCTGCCCTGTGAACCGCCCTGAGTCCTCAGGGAGAAGGGCGGTATACAAATATTATTAAATTAAATTAAATTAAATTAATTCTTCAGAACAATTTTCAATCTATAAGGATCAAGGCTGTTGTCAATGAAGACTAAAACATCCAGGCCAAAGGTGTCTAAAAGTTGTATCATGGCAACTAGACCAATCTTTGTTAATCTGACACATTTCGTTGCTCATCCAAGCAACTTCATCAGTCAGAGCAAAATTAGTTAGGCAGAGAGTCAAAGAACTGTAATTTTGCTCTGACTGATGAAGTTGCTTGGATGAGCAACGAAATGTCTCAGATTAACAAAGATTGGTCCAGTTGCCTTGATTCAACCTTTAGATCAAGGCTGTTGAATCTAATCTTTTAAATCTAAGCTATCTAGGTATATTTCACCTCAAATAATAAAACCATGTTCAAATAAAGTATATGCATTTAATTATCACTATGGAAGATGGGGATAACCATATTACATCTGCAAATCATGTATTTCAGGAATGAGCAAACCTATGTAAAGTTATCTATGCATTTTTGCTATCATTGTCCTTTTGGATGGAAGAAAATAGTTAATGTAAATGATTGTGTTTATTATATTAATACTAATACAGAAAATAAAATCCTCTGAAACTTCATGTTATGTTTCTTTGAAATATTATGGATTGGTCCCTTTTGTTGTTCGATATGTGGAAATTTTGTGAGATCATTTCAATAGAGGAAGGGGTGGGGGTTTTTTTAGTTTGTTTTAAGATTTAGCATTTTTTTCTTAAAATAGAGTTCATTATTCTGACTTCCCAGTCCTAGGAATGTTTACTCCAAAATAAATCTTTCTTTTCCTGGTGATGATTATTTCTACATAAGCATGCATAAGTGGCCTCTTGTGATACATTTCCCATATACCACAATATGAAACACACTTATACATGAGTACAAACCCATTTACACACATTTAAAAATACACACACATTCCACTGCCTTTGAACCCATGCCACAGATTTTTAATTTTTATAAAAGCTGTAAGGCAAAAGTTATGCCACATCAAATAGTTTGATGCAGATGGTATAGAAAGAGTGAGAGGAAGAAATCATGAATAATTCAAAAGAGACTCAGGGTTTGTCTTGCAAGGCTGATGAATGAGAAAGACAAGGCTTTAGGACAGATCGGCTTATATTCTTTTAACGCTGTGGAAAGATCACCATCCATCTGGAGGGTTAAGGCAAGTTCAGGCAATGTAATGAACCAGCTCATCACTCCAAGAAAAGATTGCATTGAAATCTATTGGCACAAGGGTGGGTTCAGTGGGAGTCCGACAGCTGCCTAGTCTGCATGTTTGATGCCAAGTGAATGGGAGTCTATTTTTGAACTCAACTTCCGTATCCTAAAGGAATGGTTATCAAAAGGAACGAGATGATGAACAATACTCTAGGCGGCCCTACGGAGAACAGGACTCTATTTATTCTACTGAAATGACTGGAATTCTTTACAAAATGGCTTGAAAGAGAAGGACTTTTTTTATATAGAAGATGAATGTGAGTATTGCTAACTGTGGGAGAGGGAGAGGGGGAGAGAGAATGGTGTTTTCACATCATTCTGGACTATAATAATGGTTTTCTTTAAATTTCCCCTAAAACTGACAATAGCCATAGAAGTAAATTGTTTAAACTGTGCATGGACTACTTGAGCTCTTTAGAAAGGAATTTTGCTTGGCTTTGGTATACGTTAGCTCTGGGTTAGAAGGAAATTTTAAGAAATGGCAACAAATAATGCCCCATTCTGATGAACTGTTGCAGTCCTTAATTGTTTCAGTAGCAGCACCTAATCTACAAGAAAGCAATTTTATTTTGAAAATTTCACATCTCTAGAGTGGCCATTAAAAGAAACAAACCCTAGTTAGCTTTCTCAGCTGCTTTAAAGATAGGATAATAAATAGCAAATCTATGATTTGGTGCAATTCATAATCAGTTTTGCAGGCTTTGCAACTTCGACTGGTAGGAAAGCAGAATCCTCTGGGTTTGCTTGCTTACAAGAGCAGTTAATAATTACAAAGCAAAATTGTGTTGAAATGGGAAATTTAAAAATTAAGCACAGTTTAAGCAAACAGAATATCTGCAAGATGCATCTGGGGGTAAATCCTAAATGACTCTTTAAATCAGATTCTCTCTGCCAGATTGATCTCTTCTATTACTCATACTTTTTTTAAGTACTGGGTATGCACAATATCTTAAAGTCTAAATTTTCCATTCTAGATGGACTGCTTTGTGATCCTGCAGTTTTGGCTAGAAAATAAAACTGGGTAATGCAACTCAGCTAAATTTATATTATGCAAAATCAAAACCTTAATGTTCACTCCCTGCTACTTCTGCATCCTACTGTAGCTAGTTAGATATGTAATTGATTTATACTTAACTTGCTTTTAAAAATTAGTTTCACAGTTCATGGTAGGAAATGCTCTTATAGATCTAGTATGTGTTCACATAAATCATTGCCTATTTGGATTATTTGTCCTTTGAAATCCATTAGAGACAGCATTAGCTTTTAGTTTATTCTGTCATTAAGTTCAATTTCCATAGGATCTGTTGATTAAAGGATAAATCTTGATTCCTTCCCTGCCTCACAAAATATCTCTTATTTTGTAATCTGTGAATATAAAAATAAATGCCACTAAAAATATCTTCTGAGTTTGTTGTCTGACTACTATTTATAACACACTGGGCTATAGTTGCATATGACAAAATGGATTCAGAATCTACAGCCCTCTAAAATTCACAGTAACACAGTCTTACTATTTAATATTTTTTCTCAGTACTACAAATAGGAGAGTGATAGGAGAATGAGAGTTTACTAACAACCAATTAATTTATGGCAAAGTTGAGCCAAGAAGAGTTTTTAATGTCTTAATTTACACTCTTAACTATTGTGCTATTTATTATTCCGTTTATGAGTAGTAAAACCAGTATTTATTCAAACGAAGCAAGGTCTATGTGAATGAACAATAGTATTTTCTATTTTTCCATGAAAAATGATAGCAAGCTTGTGTATATATCTATGTAAGTCGTAGGGTTTTATCTATGTTCTATATTAAGCGGAGTTATGGCTGAATTTGAATAATAAAATTGGGAAAAAAACATTTAGGTCAGGTCCAATACCTTGGTCATTGAAGACCTTCATATTAAAGCATTCCTAAAAGATAGTTAATTAGCTTTGAACATATCCAATGAAAGGAGGAGAGTTCACTGAATTGTTCTTACTGTGTAGAGATTTTGTCATAACATTTAATTGAAATGTGCTTTCCTGTAATTTAACCCCACTTAAAACAATAGATGACTTCCTTGTGACATTCCTTCTACATATTTGAATAGCATCATCATATCCTCCCATTTTCTTTTCCTAAGGTTTAAAATGCCCAGTTTCTTATTTTATATAACACTTCATTCTCATTGTCTTTTGAACTTGTTTCCATTTCTCTGAATCAATTTCTTAAAGTTAATACCCAGAACAATACTGAGGAGGCTAATCATAGCAGATAAAATATACTTTCTATTATTTGGGAACTCTTCTTCTGCTGATGAAGATAAAAATCATATTTGACTTTGTTGCATCCTCACATCGATAATCCACAATATTTTTTGAAACAATTGCCATTCTAAGACCTTTTCACAAGTACCATTATCATGCGAGTTATATCCCATCCAATCCCTATTGTTTTTGTTTTTATTTCCTGAATGTGCATATATAGAATAACTTTATATTAAACTTTTCCCCATCCAATGCAATCTTTATTTATTTATTGGGTGGATGGAGAGAGGATACATATTGTTTTAGAGCTATAGATTCTGGCTGGAAAAAATAATTATTATTTTATACCTGGAAGCACAATTATGTGGATTAGAATAATTGGAAGCATATAATTGGTTTAATATATTACATGAAGCTATTATGTGGCATGCCTGAATTTGGTCTAACATGTTTATGAAGCCAGTATGGTTTTCATTGAGCAGGATAATGTGCACACCAAAAGTAAACTGGATCCACAAAACAATTTCAGATGCAAAACACATACTCTCAACTCTGCCACGAACCTGAATGAAGTCATTTTGCCTTGTTTTCAGTTGCCACTAGACTGGGAGGAAGGTGGTGGCATTTTTGTGCTAGCCTAAATAATTTTCTGTCCTGTGGGAACCAAGGTCATTTCTGTTCATTAGATTTGGGGGGCTGAGCCTAATGTTAGAAAGCCTGCCAAATTATTCCATTGGGGAACATAGTTGACTGCATAGTATTGGGATGGGAAGTTTAACTTTGTAATAGTATAACTTTTTGGAGGGAACTTTAGTCTTGGTTTCACTTTTGACCATGCTGATACTTTGTAGCCAATAAATATGATCTTAAAAGAAAACTCAAGCTTCGGAGTTCTGCTTTAGTTGGTCTCATCTATCAGAACCATGACACATAACGCACTATCTAAATTGACTTCTTATTCAATCCATGGTAGGAAAAGAGCACATGCATTGAATCAGTGTAATTTACAGACACTTGATATTGATTGGATTACAGTGTTCCCAGTTTTGTCTGCACATTATAGATTTTAACTAACTTGAGATTTGAACACAAATCTGTATCAAAGCCTTGACATTTAATCCAAAAAACACACTGATAATGCTACATTATCTTGGTGCATACCATACTTAGGTGCCATCATGTCAGGGCAGCTATGTGGACAAATGACAACCATTTTGACCTGCCTCTGGTGATAATCTACAAATTTCCCAACAACATTCCAGTCTACTAAGGGATCCTATTAGCCATCCACTGTATATGTTCTATGTTTCCTAATCTTGCCAATCATTGTTTTTTTCTAGTGAAGCATTTGCTTGCTCATCATCTTTTCAGGCAAGCAATCACCACCAGGCCTATTGATTGTTTTTTCTTGCAGTCTATTGGTACTCAGTCCTCTATCTCTGTTCCCAATCTTTCTCTTTCTGTCAGCTTTCACAGCAACAGCACCAGAGGATACTGCTTAACTAGAAACAATTGTTTTTGTAGTAGTTGATATGATGTATGGATTGTAGTTGATTTATTGTATGTTTTATCATGTTTATGAGATGTAAGCTACCAAGAATCTTTGGATAAGACAGCATACAAACAGGTATATAAATGAATGATTTTTCTTCTATTAGATCTCTTCCTTGATTATTCTTGTTTAGCCCTGAGAACTTCACTTCTTAAAGACATCTCTTATTTTATTTTCCTGTTACTTTCCTCTATTTGTTGACATTCTTGACCAAGATACTGTATCTTGCCTTGTCGGATATTGAACATCCCTTCTTGTTGCTCAAGGCTTTTACTCTCTATCCCATACAGGTTGTGACCGTTTGCTCTGAATGCGACTTACATTTTTCCTTTTAGAAATGCTGATATTTTTTTTCTGCTTCAGTTTTCAGCTTTCAGTTATGTGACTTCTTTCTTCCTTTAGGATTCTTTTTTGAGTAAGTTAAAACATACAGATTTTTTTTTCCTTACACTGATTTTATATTGTGAACATATGTCCTTCACTTCAAATCTTGTTGGCATCCCCACTCTCTTTAATATTCTGAGTTATGTATTTGACACCTGAAATTCATAGTCTTTTCCACAATCTACATCTGAAAATGTCTAGTTAATTGGATTTTATTTCTCCATCTTCTGTTTTTCATTTTTTTTTTAGAATAGTTGAACTTAATTTCCATTCAGTAATATACAAGTATAAAATTATATTTAGGGTACTTGAAGCAGATGTTTTAGAAAATTACCAAAGTAATTCTTTTCGCAAACTCTGTAAAGCTATTTCTTGCCTTATTGCATTTAGCCAATTGAAATCTTTCTATAATTGCATGATTCTCAGTTTTTCCAATCCAGTTTTTTGCAATCCAATCAACCATTAGCTTTATTATTTTCTTCTTCTTTGGCATGGCATTTAGCACTGCTTGCAATTTTCCAGAAAGTTCTTCAGTGCCTTCTACCACTGAATCACTACTAAGGGTACTCATAACTCCACTGTTTACTGGATAATCACTGATTTGAATAGACCTTTTATTCACTGGATTGAAGCCAAGCACTTACCTGCTTGAGTATCACTACCAGCCTATTCCCTTATATGATCTCAAGCCTTGAACTGTAAATTTTGTAATCAAGGAGAATATCTGTAGCTTAGAGTTGAAATGAGGGTCCTTGATGCTCTCTGAGCTTTGTTGCTTTCTTGCAGATGTTTCATTGCCCAAACCAGATAACCTCGTCAGTGCTAGTCTAATGTGATTTAAATGAACCCATTCTAGTCCACTACTGTTATTTCTATCCTAAGTCTTCATAAACTTTTGAGAATTTCAAGTTTTGTTTATTCTATGCTTCTCATATTCCACCACCCAATTATATGTGTCCATATAAAATGTGAAATAATGTTTTCAGTACTGGTATCATCAGTGAGGGCTCTGAATTCCTTATAGCTTTGGTCTAAACAAGATATCACTTTATTTATTTTATTTATTTATTATTGGGACTTATATGCCGCCCTATCTCCCGAAGGACTCAGGGCGGCTAACAACACTTCCAGGTATATTAATGTCATTTTGATATTCTTCCTCAGTAACAAAAGTAGCATCTTTCAATCTCAGGACTTATCATTTGATGTGCAAAAAGAGTTAAATGTTTGAGTCATGTCACTTTTTTTACAAGAGTACAGAAACAATGTCCTAATGCTTTCTTCTAGCCACTACCTCTTTGCTTTACTTTTCCTTTTGCCCTTATCAAGATGGCACTATGAGTTGCTCTCACTCCCAGGGTATTGTTCTCAGGATCAGTGAAACTACTAAACCTCCCCACCATGTGAGTGGCAACCCCCTGGGAAGCTATAGAACAGAGCATCTCCATAAGCTTGGGAACTGTCTTTTTAATTGGGATAATAAAGAGGCGGCATAATAGAGTTGCCAAAGGACAACAGAAGGGAAGATGAAATTACCCATTCATCTTCTTGCCCAATTGGAGTCTCACTGGCCCATACATAATGCCAAAAGAACATTTTGTGCCATGACAAAACCTAGTGGGAAAGTGAGGGATGAAAATCCAATATTACAGTGGAAAGTAACTTACGCAGAATCTGTCTGTGGACTAGGAGAACATAATCAAAAGGAGGCAAAAGACAAGCATACATTGAAATTTGCATAGCAGTTTCAGAAAAGATGTGTACTGCAATAATAGTTTAGTCCTACTAACAGCAGATTATTAAGTATGATAATTTAATATAGCTTTTATCTTCAGAATGCCACAGACTTAGGTAAGAGATTTTGTAGCAAGCAACAAGGGAGGGCTTTTCCTTTAACACTATTATGGAGCTTCCCAAAAGCATCTGTTTGGTCACTGTTAGAAACAGAGCGTTAAGGTTGCTAAAGTCTGTGATTCACAATTTGTATTAAGCTATTATTTGTTGATCATTATTTATGGAATAAAGCATAATTGGCTGGATTTACACAATATGCTTAGCCATAAACCATAGTTGGTAAGTCACAACAACTACATTTCCCCAGTACATTAAGCCAACACATTTTTTATGTCTTACCAGGGTTGTGTAAGCTAGAGCCATAAGTCATAAATGCAACCTCTTACCCTAAAATTATTAGAGAGTGAGCAGGACTTTCTCACTGTTTTTTCTCTAGTGTGATTGTACCAGAGTCTATTCCTTTCCATGAACTGGAAGGGAAGATCTAAGCAAAAAGCCTACTGGGATCCTGCAAGAAGTTGATGTGAGGCTATTAGAGTCCCTGTTTTGCCTCCAGCATGTTGAGAGTGGCAGATCCAAGTAAAAGGAGGAGGGTTAATTAGCTGATTTCCCTCCTTCATGCAAGTCTAATCATTGGAATGTCAGCTGAAGTCTAAAGCCGACTAATAGCTTGAAAGAGAGAAACCTCCCTTGCCTTCAGGAATAAAGGAGACTTCTCCACCCAGTTAATTACATAATTTCAATTGAATGAACTACAATTGGCTGAGTTTACAAAAGACTCTCTACTGTAAACCACAGTTTACAATCAGTAATGGTTGGGGTTACACATAATGCCAAGACAAAATCAAACAAACAATGTTCCTTGGTATGTTATATGAAGCAGATTTCAATTTGATTAAGTATTTTTGTTTTACAGCACACAAAAAGATGACAATAGCTTACCGCATCTGTTCAGCCTGTTTATGACTGTTAAAAAGTGAACACAAGGGCTCAGATTCAAGCTTTACTCCCAGTATCACCACTCATTCAGTCCTTAATTTTCTAGATTCTGATCAAGCTCATTGGAAAAGTATGGGAGGTTGAATCAAGTTTTCTGATCATATCAAGATCTTTCCTTGGTTCAAATTTGGGTTTTGTAAAGGCTCCCCATAACAATTTACAGTGGCTATGATGTGTTTTTTTATATTTTAGAACAATTCAGCAAGTCTTTGATTATAAGAATGTCTGAAATGGTACAGGTTCTCCTGCTTGAGTGGGGGGGGGCTGGACTTGAAGACCTCTAAGGTTCTAGTCTAGTCTAGTCTAGTCTAGTCTAGTCTAGTCTAGTCTAGTCTAGTCTAGATTTTCTTCAAACTATTAAAGAAATCTCCAATTGCTTCTTATAAAAAATCTACAAATTTTCAATATCCTTTTGCAACCATTCTCCAGATAAGTTGGACTATAAATCCTAGAATTCCTAACCAGTATTGGCATTACTGATTTATGCTCCTTTTTAAAAAAAAATGAAATAAAGCTAGGACTCCTGCTTTTCTTTTCACTGTGCATTCAGGGTCAGTGATACAATCAGGACATTATTAAATGAGCAAGGAATAAAAAGGAAACAGATATTTAAAGTGGCCTTTTCTAATTAGATTTATAGGCAGCTATCATTTTCAATTGGTATCTGTCCCTGACAATATAATTCTAGGGAAATCAAAGTAGTCAAGCCCTGTGTGGAATATCAGGTGCATTTGACTAGTTACATGGATGTGAAATATATACATACAGTTTGCAGTCTGAGACTTCCTTCTCTCCAACCTTGAACAAAACTCCCTTATTCTGAAATGCCTGTAATCTGATTTGAAAGATAATCTATATTTCATCATTTACACAGTTCATATTTGCCTGGAACTTTTTGTAAAGAGAGATCTGCCAATTACTGAAGGGACAATACCAGGAAGTTGCTGCATCCCATGCAAGCTAATTGGTAGAATTAATTCTCAGGATCATTAGCTTGTAGCACTAGCTAATTAGATGGCTTAAAGTACCCTTCCAGGTCAAAGATGCTTTCTTTGCAACAAAGTGATCATGTAGCTTACTAGGATAAGGCTGGCCTTTTATGTGTCACTTCAGAAATTCAAATAAGGAAAGTTTGCTTTGGACAATATATATTGATATATACGGTAGGAAAACTGGATTCATCTCACCAAACTAAAACATGGTTTACATTCCTCAGATCCAGTAAAATCCTTCATGGAAACTGAGCACATATATATTGAACCATTAGTTATAGTTTATAAATGGTTGGAGTTGCTGATTATGCAAAACCAAACAAATTACTTGATCCATGTAGCCTAGTGTTCTTTATCTTCCAATACACCTAAATATACTACGTTTATGTGAATTGTTAATCTAGCACTAGGTCTTCTATACATTGGTGTTGTCTTCTTTGTTTCTAAGCACTAACATCATTACTACATTCTCTTTCACTCTATTGAAAAATACTCAAGGAGGGGGTAGACAAGTTTTCCAACCTGCTGGACACTAGCAATCTGTAAATCTAAAAACTCTTATATCCTGTGTCAAGTCAATAGCCTGCTGACATACTGATAGTTCTTCAGGTCCAGCTGTCAGTTATGTTTTAAGATACCCTGCAGAACTTAAACTTCATCCTGTTTTCAAGATATAAATACAGCCAGCTTATCTCAGCAAAGTGGCTTTATTTGCCATCCAGCAAAACAGAAACGGAGAAAATGAAATTTTATCACCCAACGCTGCTGTTTGTATTATGTAGGTCAGTGTGTATTATGAGAAAATGTATGAAGCTGATATAATTATGGTTCTAATTGCTTTTATCACTCTTTTTTATATTAACATATTCACCCTAACTTGTGACCAGACATTTTAATTATCTAATTAAATGTTGATTTATTGTGCATTTTTGTAGGAATTTATCCAAACTCCATCCCCGATTGCGGAATTCTTCTAATACAGGCAAAACAGTTGCTCTTAACAGATTGTTAGCCCATTATATCCAATCAGGCAGTCTAGAGGACAACGTAAACACCAGATAATAAATTAGTTGGTAATAAATGTCCCAAATGATCAATTTATGTGCAGGTTGCATTTGCTTGTCAGTTAAGTGTTATTTCTTCTATTGAATATTATTAGTACAGTTTACTTGGAGCAATAGAAACAAGTTTTTCTGTTGTCTTAACCAGTGCTGCTCAACTTCAGCAACTTTAAAATATGTGGACAAGATCTGGCTGGAGAATTCTGGGAACTGAAGTTCACACATCTTAAAGTTGCTAACTTTAGACCTGTCACATCCAGTTTTGGGCTGTCCCTGTCTGGCCCATATGTGTTGCTTTTATTTTGAAGGTGACTGCTATTTTTTTTTTCAAATGTACATACTGTATGTGCATGCATGGATGCCTACACCCCTTCATGACCCCATTGGTTCAGGTATCTACAATAGTCCCAGTTTCTCATATGGCCTCTTGGAAAAATTAATTGTCCATCCTAAACCATGCCAGCAAATATTGTTCCTGTTAAAACATGTACTTAATTCATTTTTACTGTATCTAATGTATTCTAAAGAGTATAGTCAAGAAAACATGTACTAGGTATAATCATTGTTTTCTCAAATATGCTAGATTTCTCTTGGCAAGTGCCTGGTAAATATAAGTTATAATGAGAATAAAAGAAAGTTGCTTCTTTGCTTCAGCAAGAGGATAAATGGTAGTATTTGTCATAATATTTTGTCAATGTCTTCCTTTTTCTGAGACCAAGGTAGGTGGATACCCAAGAGATATGACTTTAGTGCTTCTCTGGTAACTGTGTTCTGAGTACATTGTTGTATTCTCAGACATTTTTCCAGTGTCTTGCTTTTGATTCTATTTTTCTAAAAGATGAGGACTTACATCTTTTTCATAAGCCAAAGTCGTGGGTATTTAAATTTTATTTTCCCTCTATGGAAACAAACCTTTGGCTGTCCATTCTTGCAAAATCATTTGGTGCTTTATGGCTTATAGGGTCATAGCTGAATATGATTATACGATAGTAATATGCAGTTGATAAAGCTGGTATCATGGTTCTGATTGATGAGACCAATCAAAGCAGAACTCTGAGGCTTGTGTTTTCCTCTAAGAACATGCTTATTGGTTACAAGGTATCGGCACAGTCAAAAGTGAAACCAAGACTAAAGTTCCCTCCAAAAGCAACAGTATTACAAAGTCAAAATTTCCATCCCATAACCTATGCAATCAACTGTGCTTCCCAATAGAATAGTTTGACGGGCTTTCTGACATTAGGCTCAACCCCCCCGCTCCCCAGTCGAGGGAACAGAAATGACCTTGGTTCCCAGAAAATTGTTTAGGCTAACATGAAATGTCTCATTCCTCCTCCCCACAATCTTTGGCAACCAAAAATGAGCAAGATGGCTTCAGGCAGGTTCGTTGCAGGTTTGACAGCTGGCTTAGTATCTCTTTCCAAGCAAACGCATGGAAGAATTTATCATACCTCCTTATCATCCCTTCTGCAAGAACACTACATAGGAAAGACACATGTAAAACAAAACTTTCCATCCCCTGTACTTCACTTTTTCCTTTCTGCCCCTTTAATGCTTTTTATGATCCATCACCAAGAGCCAGTTTGGTTTAATGCTTAAGGTGCTGGACTAGAAACCAGAAAAGTGTGAGTTCTACTCCTTCCTTAGGTATGAAAGCCAGCTGGGTGACTTTGTGTTAGTCATTCTTAGTGCACAATGTAATGAGTTACATCATCCTTAGCCAATATAATCAATAGCCCTCCTAGTTGGAGATAAAGTGAATTGTAATCAAACATTTCTAGGGGGGACTCAATTACAGAACATTGAACAAAATTAGGTTAAAATACTTGACAAAATTCATCCACTTTGTGTTCAAAAGTGGAATTGGATCCTATTTAGTAAATATTATATGATATTTTTTTTATTTTAATCCCATTTATATCCCGCCCTTCTCCGAAGACTCAGGGCGGCTTACAATCTAAGCACAAATCAAATGTGCTTAGCAATAGCCTTCATTCTATGTATATGCCTGCTTATTAGGGCTTTCACCCCTCCCCCACAAGCAGCATTATTACAAAGTCAGCTTATTGCTCCCAACAATCTGAGTCCTCATTTTACCTACCTCGGAAGGATGGAAGGCTGAGTCAACCTTGAGCCTGGTGGGATGCGAACCTGCAATAATTGCAGGCAATTAAAGTCATATTTACAGCAGTTCTATGTGTGAATGTTTGCTTTATGCATCAATCCTGCTTCAAATGCAGTTGCATAGAAATCTCACACTATTTTTTGCATAGATGCAATGTACAAAATAGTGCATTTCCATCTACCAAATGAAAGAAGAGAAGCAACACTTCCACATAAGTGGATATGGTTGATAGATTAACAACAGATCCCAACTCTCCCCCCATCCTCCTTCTGCCCTCCCCATCTTTTAACTGGTTTGCAATAGTTGGCTTTTTGTAGTATTTTATTTATGTCTTTTAGCTTTGCACAGTCTTTATCTTTTATAATTGTAAGATGCCCAGACTTACCCTGAAGTAAGATGGGTGGCCAATAAATCATACAAATAATTTTTTTCTAGATGGGAATTTGCAGTTACATTTATTGTATATATTAAATTTAGGGGTTGGCAAACTTTTTTGGTAAAGAGTCTTATCCTGCCTTTCTTCTATGTCTGCAGCTGGCAAACCTGCAGGCCAAAGTATGCTTGAGTTATTGAACAGTGCTGACCTTCCAGCAAGCCAGTGATTGGCCATGTCTGTTGCCTAATCTGGTCTGCCCCCAACACTTGGTCCCACCTCTTATCCGAAGAATTCAGTTAAGGCTCAAGGCTGGTGATTTGCCACCCTTCCATATACTCATTCTTGACTCATTGTCCATACAAAGAGAGGTGATATGCCAGGTTTGGCCCACAAACCATAATTTACTGACCCTTGGCTATTAATGTAAAGTTAAAGTAATATTTGTTTGTTTGTTTGTTTTGCCACTCATCTCACTGTCCAAAAGAACTCTGGATATATTTAATCTCTGAGTGTTTATTTTTGAAGATATATTCCAGCTGATTAATAAGAAAGTGTTTTCTTACTAAAGATGCAAATGTGCCAATCACCCAGGCTGACTGCTTTTTCTAAAATATGTAATTGATCTACATTTGCAATTCAGGAATTCTGGGGGGGAAAATGGAACTTCAGCCTTGAAACCTCTGTGTAAAGTAAACAGATACCGCAATCAAAATGTGGATTAAATTTTTACTGATCCTAATATAATTGAAGTGCTACACATTGAGTGCAGATTATGAAGTCATTTGAATGTACAGAATTGTTTTATTTAATATGCTTCGAGCCATAAATGTCTGCAGGAAATACATACTGTACTTTCTGTTGAGAACTTCAGTAATATGTCTAAGATATTTCACATGCCTTTGCTGCTTTCTAATTAAAATGTATTTTCTTTGTCTTTGTGATTTCTTTAGGGCAGATTCCAAAAGAAATGCACAATGATTTTAGTTGGGCTTCCATTTTTTTTTGAGCAGAGATAAATAAATGGTCTATTTGTGAACTTAGCAGATGTTTTGTGGGAAATTAGACATTATACTTTGTTAGATCCTCTTAGAGACTGGAAGCAGTGCTCGTTCCCAATTTGCGTCCCAAACCAAACAACCTCTACTGGTTAGTTTTGGGTCTTAGCTTATTGCCTAAAGACAATATGCATGTTTATGTCTGCTCTTGATAACTAAAGAATGTCAATACAAATATACTTTTTGCAAATACTTGTTACATTCTCCATTTGGGCAAATGCAAAAATAGAATGAGCTCTATATTCAGATAGCACATTAAATTCTAGTTTAACAATAACTCTTTGCCTGTGGGAGGGGTGGGGATGAGGCAAAAGTAGTTGCCTTCTTAATGATACACAAATACAGTCAAGTAATCAAAGTTTCTGATTATGTCATGTCTCATTTAAACATGATTTAATGAATAAACTATAATCAGCTGAGTTCACATTCATTAGTTGATCAGTATATTTTAACATTTATTTGCTCAAAAGTGAGATTTGTAAGCAATATATTTTCTTCAAAATTTCAAGAATTGTCTTAGCTTTAAGTTCACACGCTCTTGGGAATCTTTATTGAAAGATAAACTTTCCCAACAAAATATTTTGGCAGGGTGAATCAAATACATATAATCTTCAATGGAATAACATTTTGTCATACAATATAGCATATATATATAGGCCATATAGCATTTAGGAAAAGTTTGTCACTAGAGAATCGCAATGAATTGGACAGAAACCATCCTGAATTTCTTTGCTGACATCTGATGAAGCTGGCTAACTGAAACCTGCACTAGGAAGAATCATAAAATCTAGGCTGTTGGAGACATTGATCATCTGTTTTTTTTATTGTAACTGGCCTCTAGTTAGTAAAAGAAAAGTGTGAAAAGAATTACTGAAAACAATGCTGAGTGATACTGTTCTAAACCAACATGAGTAGCAACATTCCGTAATATATAATTTAAATTCTGATGATACCTAATGTATATTAAAATGTACTTACATTTTATCTCAAAAATGTAGATATCAGTTTAAAAAAGTGAAATAATAATATAATATTATCTCAAGTTATCTGTCAAAGGTAACATGATTTGTTAAGGAATAATTCAGTTAGAAAAATGTATAAAGGAAAATTTAAGCAAAAGTCATTCCAGGATAACTCATTCCTCTTTGCTAGTGCAAGCAAAATAAATATAGAAATATGTTAATCTTTTAATTAGAAGAATGTTATAGAATGCCAGTCTACTTTTGAATGTTCTTGTACAATTAGCATACTTTAATCCACAACTGGTTTGTGCTTCAGTAAAAATGATTTGTATCCAAAAATGATTTAAATATAAATCTTATAAATCTAAGACAGGTTTTACATATTATGCTTGTTAATAGTTTGGATGTTTTGTTTCTGAAGACATTCCCTTGCAGCCTCTTGGCTGCAGAAATTTTGCATGAGGTGTCTGTGATGCAGACAAACATTTGACAAATAAGAAATATCAGGGGAAAAGTCTGCTAAAGAACAATTATAACATTTTAAAGCAAAAAATAAAGATTTCATAAGGATAACGTATGTCAGAATCCTTATAGTGTTAATATCCATTTCTCTATTTGCACTTTTATTCTAGCTGATTTATAGTGTAATTATTTATGCATAAAGCAATAACTTTTAAACATCTTTCTTTATTTTTGTATCTTTTTAAGCAATTTCTCTCCCTTTTGTCCATTTACCACTTTACAGTTGACTATGCAAAGACAGACAGTGATTTACAGAAGTGTAATTACTGGAAACCACTTTGAAATGTTTTGAATAAGAAATGATATGTGCATGTTCTTTAAACAAAATAATGCTTTGAATTATGCACTTATTTATCTACAAAAATATTAATCCTTCAAAACAGTCCTTTAAAAATGTGAAAATGCCAATAACATTGATGCATCCTTAGTAGCTATCTTGGTAACCTGCCAAAGCCCTGAAACAGAGGGAAAGAGAAGATAAAATTTATGATAGAGTGGATCACAGCACATCAGGGGAAACAAGAAATAAAAGGCAATATATAGCAAGTCATATCTCTATATAGCTGCTTGATACTCATAAGTTTCAAACATATAGGCCACCGAGCTTCATGGCTGGAGTTTACTGAATGATGATATATTGTTAACTTCAGTCTGAAGGGGAGCAGCCAAAAAAGCCAATGCAATCCTAGGTTGCATTAACAGAGGGATAAAATCAAGATTGTATGAAGTACTAATACTACTTTACAAAACCTTGGTAAGACTACACCTAGAATATTGAATCCAGTTTTGTTTTACCTCAATACAAAAAAGATATTGAGACTTTGGAAACAGTTCAGAGAAGAGCAATAAAAATGATAAGGCAAGGCAAAGGCAAGGCAAGATAACTTTATTGTCATTTTTTTACTGTGGGCACGGCACACATCAAAAATGAAATTTAGTTGCCCGCTCTCAAAGTGAACACATATATGACATACACTTAAACATACTATATTCAACATATGTATAGACCCACACCCATAGATATACATAACAAATAAATATTAACACTGTCCATCTTGAATATATAATGGAAGGAGGAAGCTTAAAAGTTCACAAGGTTAATGCTGTATGGAATGAAACTATGGCTGAACCTGGATGTTTTGCTTTGGATACCACGGAGCCTCCTCCCAGAAGGTAACAAGGAAAACAGGTCATGAAGAGGATGTGTAGTGTCCCAGATAATCTTACGGACCCTGCTCAAGCAACACTTCTGTGCTATGTCCTGGATGGTAGGGAGGGAACTGCCAATGATCATTTCTGCCATCCTCACCACTCTCTGCACCACCTTCCTGTCTGAAGCAGTGATGCTTACAAACCAGACTGTGATGCTGTATGACAGGATGCTCTTGATCGTCCCTCTGTAGAAAGTGATAAGGTTAGGAGAAGGAAGATGTGCTTTTCTCATGCGATGCAGAAAATGCAGGCACTGCTGTGCCCGTTTCACAGTGTCTCACTGTTGAGCAACCAAGCTAGCCTACTTGCTAAAACATATGAAGAACGATTGCAGGAACTGGGTATGTCTAGTCTAGTGAAAAGAAGGACCAGGGGTGACATGATAGCAGTTTTCCAATACTTGAAGGTTTGCCACAAAAAAGAGGGGGCTAACTTATTTACCAAAGCACCTGTAAGCAGGACAAGAAATAATGGATGAAAGCTAACCAAGGAGAGAAAATTCCTAACAGTGAGAACAATTAACCAATGGAACAAATTTTCTTCAGAAGTTGTGGGTGTCCTATCACTTTTAAGAAGAGACTGGACAGCCATTTATCAAAAATAGTATAGATCTCCTGTGAGAGCAGGGAATTGGACTAGATGATCTTCCAACTCTATTACTGTTACAATAGTTTGAAGGAGCTGCACCAGGACAAGACATGTGGCCAAATCAGGTACAATCATACACTGTATGAATTAATTAAAATATCAAAGTGTTGACTGCATGCTTGCACAATGAAATGTTGTTCTAATAGACTAATGGGTGGAGGGATTATTTGGGAATGCCCATAGAAATGAAGAGGAGGGCATCTTAGGAATTTACATCATTTGTGATGCAATATTCATCATCCAAAAGATAGAAGAGGGAGGTAAGAGAACAGGTACACTGGAGGGAAGAAATAGGTGAGAAAGTGGAAATTGTAAGCATATTGAGAGAGAATTACCATGTGTTCCTAAAATTTACCACATTAGAGGTAGAAAGAACCAAATGTTGTGCTTAGTGTTCTAGTTTTCAAAGGAGCTGACTTCTAAAAGCTGAAAGAAAAATAGGAAGAATTCCATGAATGGAAATCCTGAAAGGAGAAACAGTTCAGGATGGTTGGAAAATTCTAAAAAATTGAGATAATTAAGCTCCAAACAATACCAAAGAAAAATTAAAATGGGATAGAGTTGATGAAACTTTCAAGGTTTGCATAAAGAGCTGTCTGATAAACTGATAAAAAGGACAGGCTTAAAAATGGAAAGAGGAACATATAACTAAATCATATAAAAATGTATTGAGAAATACTGTAGTCTGAATTTGTAAGTAAGATCAGGAACGTTAAATGTTAGAATAAGATGAAACTTGCAATGAACACCAAAAATAACAAAATGTGCTGCCGCTACTTCAAGATAATCCCAGGAAACAGCCTCCACAAATTCTTTTTTATGCTTTTCTCATTTTCTGAGCTTAAAACAGATTTTTGTTTCAGTAACTGCTACTATATACTGTAAATTCTCCAGGTTCACCTCTGTGGCTCTCTAAACCACCGCTCCTGTTAGATTATATCTGTCCTTCTGTACACAAAGAAAACATCCAGAGGCATAAGAACGAATTACAGATTCCATCTACTAGGCAGCCCACTTTGCATTTCTCCAAGATCACTACACATGTCCTGTACCACAGATATAGACGAAGTAGGCACTTCCTCCTCTCTTTCCATTGGTGTCTGGGATAACTTCCCCTACATTCATCTGGCAGGTCTCCCAGTCTATGCAACCAGAGGTGGATGGAACTAAAGAGTCCCACTTCTTATCTGGCTGCACATTCTGGAGACTCTGTCATGCTGAGCTTCATTAGAGTCCTCTTTTTTTTCCTGGGATTCCCGGTCACTTTGCAGTGGCAGTAATCACATGGATAGGCTTTCCGGGGCACTTTAGATTAAATTGGCATACAAAGTATAGATGTCTATTGTGCTTTCCCATAATCCCTCTGATTCCAAATAGCTTTTTCAGTATATGAAATATTCTTACCATTTCTGTTTGCATTTAGAGTTCAGAATAGCTTTTATATAACACTCTGTAATGAAATGTAAGGATGACCTTGGGAAAAGAGAGTAAGGGATGCTTGCTGCCTAGGAAACAAACAAGAGAAGGAAGAGCCCTCAGTGGCTTAACAGTCAGAGAAAGAAACTTAGGAAGGATCCACTCCAATGAAACAAGCAGTTGCAAGCAGGAAATTTGTACTTGCAAGTCTCTGTTAATGTTGCTTTGCAATAAAGTAGAATTAGTTTATCTAGTCCTGTTTCCTGCCTGGCTTACTTGTGAGAGCTGATATACTCTTCTTTCCTATTCAAGAAAATGAGAGGAGGTGGAACTATTTTAAAAAGTAAGCTGTGAGGGGTGAAAACCTTCTGCAAAAGTAGTAATTAATGGAAAATGTATCATGGGGTAACACTTCTTCCTTTAAAAAAAGGAGAAGATATAAATGGTTATTGTGAATCAGCTGCCCATCATCTGAAGTGAAAGGTGAAGAATCAGTCTGTGGATTACCCTAGAGATCAATCTTTCCCCTTCTTCCCTACCTAGAGAATTAATCTGACTGTAACATCTACGGCAGGGGTGTCAAACTCGCAATGTCACATATCGTGCCATGACGTATTTTTTTTCATTGCCGGCAATGGGATGGGCACGGTTTTGGCATGACGCATCCAACCCGCAGACCAGCAGTTTGACACCCCTGATATAAGGCATCAGTTTGCACTACAAATTGGAAGCTGGAATCTGGGTGTCTGAGTAGTGTCTGTGAGGAGAAAAAAAGGCTTTGATTAAATAGGGCATATAGATTTACATCATTACTGACTTGAGGTGACAGTCTTCTACAATCTGCAAAAATAGGGATGAATTTTCTTATATAAATTAGCAAAACCTAAAAAACACTGTATATCCTTCATATTTTAGAGGAATATATAAAAGTATAGCCAGCCATCAACACCCCAATCAACATCTAAAAAAGCCACATACAACAGGCACCATATTTATACTACACACAGAATAGCACACACACTGCTAGAGAGAAGTTCCCTGAAGATTGGCTCCAGCACAAGTCCAAAAGCTCAGAAGAGACAACCTCTGGTTCTGGTGACCAACCCAGATTGGATCCTGCAATATAAAAGTATGAATTATATTTTTCCAGAATACATTTCTATGTATTCTTCACTAGAGATCAAAGCAGACATAAATTATGGTGGCTTTCTTCATGGGAACAAGAGTAAAATCATGGAAATGGCTCTTTAGTTGGTTAGAGAAGAAGACAGGATGGTGAAGGACAATAGGGAAGGGACTAAACTGCTTAAATCCTAGTTTGCATCTGTCCTTCAATAAAAATAAATCTGATCCAGCCTGCCTTCAAACTGCACCAAGAGAAATTCAGGTCAAAATGTGGAAGGAAGTGAATTAAATGAATTCAAGTTGCTCAGTATTCCAGGTGCTATTGGTGCTATTGGATCTGAAGGCTATAATCTCAGCACTGAGCCCTGTGGCACCCTACAAAGCAGAAACCAGGAGCTGGATCTCTCCTGCCATCAAAAGAGACTGGAACTGATGCCAGAGGAAGGAGAAAAATCAGCAGAAAA